>NC_082402.1:13539768-13695045 GCF_031168955.1 Gadus macrocephalus | reverse complement strand
AAAAAATAAATAAAAAAATAGTCCTGCCCCGACAAATTTAAGACCTTGAGTTACAGTATTTAAGACCAGCATATGACATTTGTAAAGAATTTAAGACGTTTTAAGGCCTTAAATGTTAAATTTAGCGCGGACACCCTGATAGAGGTAGGTAGATATGTAACCTTTGTCTCCAGGTGTATGGGGCAGGTGAATAGAGGTAGGTAGGTGTGTAACCTTTGTCTCCAGGTGTATGGGGCCGGTGAGGACGCTGTATCCCCAGTCCTCCAGGGCCCTCACGCTGCTCTGCAGCCCTGCCCCCTGGTCACCTGACAGGGCGTTGTCCTCCTTCTCCAGGAAGCTCCTATCAAGTGAAAAACATCACATCACAACTTCCTTCAGCCTGGTAGATTAAGAGGAGCGGGGGGGGGGGGGGGGGTAAGAGGAGTAAAGATGAGAAAGAGTAAGGGATGGAGCAGGAGAAGATGTGACGATGAGGAGAGGAAGATAGAGGAGATACGAAGAGGTAGGATGAGGTGGGGGGAGAATATGGGAGTGTGGGGATAAAGAGGGGGAGGAGAGAGCAGTTGCATCTGAGGTGGAAGAGCAGGGGGAAGACAGGAGGAAGTGTAGGTAAAAGAAGTAGGTGGAGCAGCTAGGAGTTGTACCTGAACTTGAGGAGTCAGGATGAGGTATAGGGAGGAGGAGTAATGGGGAGGAGCAGGGAGGAGGAGCGAGGAGTAATGTGGAGTTGTAACTGAGCTGAAGGTGTAAAGATGAGGAGTAGGGGAAAGGAGTGAGGATGAGGGAGCTGGAGAGCAGGGAGGAGGAGGAGCAGGGAGTTCTTGGACCTGAACTGTGGGATACAGCCCAGGTTGCCTTCACAACCGCGGGGCCGTTGTCATGGTTACGCCGGGTGAAGTCCTCCAAGGCCTTCCTGTAGCTGAATACAAAGTACTTAGAACCAGGTAGATCGACATGCATTGTGATGGGTCGAGTTCGTAGCAAAAAACGATATACAAACATGTAATTAAGCTGTGTGCGTTGTCACTCTGCTATGTGTACATTGTCGGCCGTACCGACAGCTGGTATAGTGTAGTATATAGTATAGGTATAGTATTGTCAAGTATACGGTGGATATAGCGTAGTTATAGTACATCATGTAGCACAGGTACGATACCTGGTGAAGAAGGGCTGCAGCTGGGCTGTGATTTGCTGGGCTTTACTACGGGTCACTGAGGACACAACCGAGCTCACAACAACACTCTCACTATCTAGAGAGAGAGTGGGGAGGAGGGAGAGAGAGAGAGAAACAGAGAGAGAGAGAAAGAGAGAGAGAGAGAAGGAGGAGGGTGAGAGGCGAGAGTGAGAGAGAGAGTAGTTGAGAGTAGAGAGAGAGAGAGAGTAGAGTGAGAGAGTGAGAGAGGTGAGAGAGAGGTGAGTGAGATGTGAGAGAGTGGAGAGAGAGATGAGAGAGAGGTGAGAGAGAGAGAGAGGAGAGAGAGAGAGGAGAGAGAGAGAGAGAGAGAGGAGGAGTGAGGAGTATGAGAGAGTTTGTTGAGAGAGAGAGAGAGAGAAGAAGAGAGAAGGATAGAGATTATAGTAAGGGGAAAGAGGGTTGTTCTGCTCCACATTTTCCCATGACATTCCATACATCAAGTGTTTGAATTGCTATTTTGAAACACAAACACACACACCATACACACACACACACACACAACACACACACAACACACACAACAACCACACACACACACACACACACAATAACACACACACACACAACACCACACAACACACACACACACACACACACACAACACACACACACACAAACACACACACACACCACACACACACACAACCACACACACACACAGCCCCTAGCATGCGGTGGTACCTGTAGCGTGTCCACAGCTAGAGGGCTGAACCAGTAGAGGTCCATCTTCTCGGGTCCTCTCTGCCAGCTCTTCTGCTCACTGGCCAGGGCAGAACCAAGCCATGCCCCCACCTGACCCTGGGAGCCCCACACATACTGTTAGCTTAGCATGCTAGCAGGCTGCAGAGGGTGAGCCCTGGAAATGAGTGCCGTTGCAGCCACAACATTTGCTAAGCATGTAAGTAGGCTAAGCTAATGTTGACTATAATCAATGTGAGTCTGTGTAGCTAGTTCTGCTGCTCATTAGGTTATCAAGCAGATGGATTCATCCACATTAAACACAACCCAACTTACATTTGATTCAGATAAAGGTAATTAAGGAGCAGGTAGGTCTTAGGGGGCTTCTGGCTCAAGGATGCATACAGGTAGAAAGTGGACACTGGGATTGAACCAAGTAGCCGGCACCTACTGTAATTAATATTTTGTGGCCAAGTTTTTTGGCAACTGCCGTGGAAGTTCATGCATTGCGCAAGTTTCTAAAGGGAACTTCCCATATCCTTTGTTAAACTACGCACGCACACTACCTTTATGGGTGAGGTACTGGTCCTCCAGCTGGTTCAGCTCCTTCTGAGGGACCAGAGCTCCCAGTTCAGCGTGGGTGAAGACAGACTGCAGCTCCTCGTGCTTCAAGATCGCCCTGGGCCAAGTAGAAGGAGCACGACGGGGTTTACACGCACAATAGCACAACCATCTTGTGTTTACGGCAATCATTCCATTCACCAGCTGTCGGTAAAGTGATTTCTTATGTTCCCAGCGTGTAATGCAGTTATGACACCGAGAAAATGTATCACTATACTTTGTTGTCATGACAACACCTTAAACACAAAAACGTCAGTGTATTCATTCTGCACATGAACCAAAAGATAAGAGATTCCCTTCACATCCATTTTTAACATGAAACAGCTGGTTGACCAAATGCATATCAAAACGCATGTCCGGTGGTCACACTCTGCTCTCCCAGACGGCCAACTCTTCAACGCCTCTTCAGGACTGACAACGAGGAATAAAGTTGACTTATTTAGTTTGTGTTTGTGTCAGACAGTAAACTTTGATCAAACCAGCATTGATCAAAGTACAAATTGACAGTCTAGATAGCAGCAAACAAACAAAAACGGTTTCAACCCTTTTATAGACAGTAGCATTAGATCAGCAAAATGAGGGATCTAGAGCTGGAGCGAGGGAACAGACACTAGCATTATCAACAAACAGAGAGGTCGAGAGCTGGGTTAGAAGAGATCAGCAATGTAGAGAACGTTGTACTGTAAGTTAATGTAGAGAGGCCAACCAATGAGAAATTTGCATTGTGTTTGAAGGGCCCTTCATCCGCAATGCAGTTGCAGCTGCAGCTGCAAATTCAAACCTGCAACTGCAGGCCAGAAAGGGAAATCTGTATGTTTCCGGTAAACAAGGCGCAGCAGCCATCAAGATGGGAGAGGACAAAGGCATGAACAACTTCCTCATGGGAATAGAAAGAGAGGAATGGCTTGATTTTTTAAGATAGTTCTAAACTGGACCTTACGTTTTATGCAAACTAACGTGTGCATATCAATGAACTAACATGGGGCGTTTTTCTCCACAGGTCTGCAAATGCAACCTTTCTGCTGCAAGTAAAAAATGACTAAACTAGAAAGTTGATCAAGAATAAAATGTGCCTAAACACACCCATTCTCTATATATCATTATATTCTTGCTCACTATAACTCCCCTCCTCCACTGTGGGGAAATGTTAGCCCCAACTATCGGTATAGCTCAAGCCACTCACACAGCACAGCTTCAGGCATAGCGGGGCCTTTGGGGCCCGTCGGCCCACAGGACTCACTTGGAGTAGTAGTCATTGACCCAGAAGAGCAGGTAGCTGCAGTCGTCCAGCCCCAGCGGGGTGCGCGCCAGCGCGGTCAGCCGGCTGGCGAAGCCGCGGTGGTACAGGGCGGCGTAGAGCTCGGCGACGGCCAGCTCCTCTGGGTAGCAGAGGGACACCTTCCGGACCACCACCAGCAGGTCCTCCTGCAGCCTCTTCCCCAGGCCACACAGCTCCTTCTTGGCCTCGCTGGAAAGGGTGGTCGCCCCGACGCCGTCCGGTAGGACGGCGCTGTTCAGCCTAGACTCCACCATGGCGGCCAGCAGCTCCCTGTGGGTTTTAAGGCACTCTACCGGGCGCCAGTCAGGAAGGTTCACCCCACCTCCTCCTCCTCCTCCTCCACCTCCTCCTCCCCCATCGCTACCCCCACCACGCTCCTCGTTCTTCCGCTGCTCCTCCCAGCATTTGTCTTGCGCCTCCTGCTGGAGGATGACGCTCACTGCACTCTGCAGGAGGCGCAGGTCATCCTGGGAGGAGGAGGAAGTGGAGGTGGAGGAGGAGGAGGAGGAGGAGGAGGTGGAGGAGGAGGAGTTGGAGCTAGGGGGGGTTATGGTGCTGTGGACGACCGTCCACACATTAAACATCAGAGCCTCAAGGTCCTTCTGTAGAACATCTTCATCGTCTTCCCCCTTCTCTTCCTCAGCGCCTCCATGAAAGCCTGGGGCCTGCTGCAGGGACCTGGGGTCTGGTTCTGCCGACACCCGTCTGAAGAGCTGGTCCTCGCGGTTGATCAGCAATCGGCTCGCCTCCGCAAGGGAATTCTGATCCAACAGCTCCCCGAAGCTCAAAGGTGTCTCTGAAGCGCTTACTAACAGGTCAGCGCCTTCAGCACCAAGAAAGATCCGCACACATACAGTACCTCCATTAGGTGTGATGATTCAGAGTTTGGATCAACTGACATTTAATGCAGAGCTATTTATTTGTAGCATTATTTTTGGTTAATATTAATATGATTATTATTATTATTTGTATTGTTTATAATTGTACCATTGATCAAATGTTTAGTTAGAGATAATAAAAAACGAATTGATTCTAACTGAGACTATTAGCCTCAGGAAATCGTATATCGTTTCTCTGAAATGAGAGTTGCCTTTCTAAAATTGGCGAGTGTGGTTATGGTTGGGTTGCCTATCATGGGATAAGTAACAAATATAAAGGGGCATGATTGTTTGGAATCACGGGCCTTTGAAAAATGATGAAAGTGATCATTTATTAGTTTATCTTACCGGGTAGAGAGTCGCTCTGCTCGGTGCTGCGTTTTGGTTTGAACTTCGGACGCGCCAACTGCGTTAACTGTGGGAGCTTCAGTTTGATGCGGTATTTCTTATGGGGGGCTTTAGGCTTCTCCGGGGTCCCCTCCATCCTCACCGCAGTTGTCTAGTAAACACCAGGGCGGAAAGTAGAACTATATAACTCCTTTTAGTCTGTCATTTTCCACTTCTTCATTTGGGTATCTTCTTACGAGCGGATGGTTATAGTTGATGCCAAAGCAAGTCTAGCAGACAGCCCTTCAGGCCGATACAAAAGCCTGAATTTACAAAGCAAATATTTAACTGTTGATGTCGCAGTTATATCACCCTTTAAATAATGTCTAATAGTGCTATTAATTTATCTTAATTGTTCATTTATATAATATACACACTTGAGTTGATTCGTGTTTATTTTGATCATGCCGACATAGGGAAACATGAGATCCCCACTGGATTATTAATCCTTTAGCCATACCACAGTTAGTTTAGGCCTAAAGATATAATCTGTCCATACAAAATACCAGGTCATAAAAGATAAGTGCGTTTACTGTTTACCCTACATATAGGCCTATCCAGTCATTAGCTTATTTGTATTTGATACAAAATGGGCTAAATTTAAGCTTTTGTTTTATTTTTGCATAGGTTTTTAACGAATTTGACTCAGGTGCGTATATAATTTTTGTATTAAGGGTGGGGACCACACGATCCATCCTGTGGGCCTATGGGACCATGATCTATCCCATTACATAACATGTATTAAGCACACGCTTTTGTCAAAAGGGACTAAAGTGTGAAGGTATATTAAATTAAACGATGAAGATGTACCCCAAAAATTACTCATTTAAGGGAACCACCCATTCATAAAAAAAGCAAGGCACCTACCTCTACGTCCTCCGATATAGCCTATAAACAAGAGATCGAGACATCAGTATCTCTATCTTTTTGATGTTTTCATTGAATGCTCACCTTAAGACAACACATGCCCATAATGAAGCGCAGGGTTGACCAATCTAACGGCGACATCACAAGGTTCTTTTTTGCTTACTTTCACATTCGGTCCGCTGGTTATTTCCAGGTCTTGGGTGCGATGAGCTGTCCTCTGCGACTAACGTTACAGGGACGAGCGCCACCAACCAGCCTGCCTGCCAATCAACCGCGGCACGAGTTCCCTGGCAATCGACCAATCTAGTGTTCCCCCTTTACCCTTCACTCAAGTCTTTTTTTTGCATTTGTATGCTATATGATAGAGTGAGATAGATGGATAGCCTACATAAGCGTAACGCTACATCTCCTAAACTCGAGCTAGTAAGCGGAGCTCCGATCGTCCCGGTCTTACGTCACACCGACGCACCCGCCCACATATGCCTTTTATTTTTCTCCAGGCGGTGAAGTTGCATGTAGTTTATGGTGTTATGTAGATTGTGAGGGAACACAGTACTTGATCGGATAACATCTGTAGAAATAACAAAGTGCTATTCAGCCCATTCACATAGTAGCATAAAACAACGGCGTAGGAGGGTTCGAATTACGGGGGTCTGAACCCCTCAAATGGGTTTCATTTGGACCTTCCCCCGAAAGGGACTAAAACGAAAGTTTGGGGGGTACTGAAACTGATACATTATTAAAATGACAAGTGTTTGGTAGTATTTCTCAATCTTTGCTCATCAGACAAGGAATAATCTAATGGATTTCAAACACCCCTTCGGTGGACTGCACAATTTCGGCTTTCCACGAATTCCTTTATTGTAAGCTTATTTAATTAGGGTACGCCTACTGAACAGTAGGCTATGCTATTTATGTAGCGCATAAACAAACAAATTAGATTGAGTTTAAGTCACATGATGTTTGTCATTTCTTTCCTGCGTGGTATTAGCCTACTTCCTATTTAAAAAAAAATTTTGGTCAAAAACAATATATTGCCTTATATTTATTAGATTCAGTGATAATGTAACCTACGTCCTATATTTCAGTTAGGAGAGTAAGCAACGTCAGGAGCGTAACATAGCGTTTATGTTCTGCAGTAGTCCTTTTAATATAGCCTTGATCGTCGCTGTAGCCAGGTGTTGGTCCGAAGTAGGCCCATGATGTAGGCCTATTGATATTGTAACGTCAGTGTGGTTGGTTGTGTTCACTTGTCAGTCACGTCACGCTGCCCGCATTCAGCGCGCCGCTGCCCGCATTCAGCGCGCCGCTGCCCCAACCTGCATTGGTCATTGAGAAACGTCCCCTTCTTTTGATGGCTTTCATATGAGGAAAAGCTAGACTCACTATAGGTTGAGCCAAACATTGTCAGAATAAGTGATGCCAATTTCCTGATTGCGGGGTACTGATACCGGCTAGTATCACTGCTACACACAAACCTGATTTGCAGGCAACTTCTTTTTTTTATTTGACCCGAGTCAATGTTAACAGTCTCTAAAACATGCTTAACATACGTTTTTCAGCTCGATTTTTTTATGACTTTTACTAACTCTGTGGGGTAAACATGGCAAACATGAAATTAACAAAAAGTCCTGTACACATTTTGTACACATCGGTTTTGTTGGGGACCCCTAGCAGTATTATTCTATAAAAAAATAAATAATTATATTAGTTGTGTTGGATGAGGGCACCTACAGGTTCATTTGTGTGTGTGTGTGTGTGTGTGTGTGTGTGTGTGTGTGTGTGTGTGTGTGTGTGTGTGTGTGTGTGTGTGTGTGTGTGTGTGTGTGTGTGTGTGTGTGTGTGTGTGTGTGTGTGAGTCTGGTACAATGCCAAAGGAGTGGCAAACCGGCGTGGTGGTTCCTCTGTTCAAAAAGGGGGACCAGAGAGTGTGAGTCAATTACGTTCCTAATCTCACCTATGGTCATGAGGGATGGGTGATGTCCGAAAGGACGAGATCGCGGCTCCAAGCGGCCAAGATGGGTCTTCTCAGGAGAGTGGCTGGCGTCTCCCTTAGGAAAAGGGTGAGAAGCTCAGCCGTCCATGAGGAACCTCGGATTAGAGCCGCTGCTCCTTTCCTTAGAAGTGAGTCAGTAGAGGTTGTTCGGGCATCTGGTAAGGATGCAACTGAGCGCCTCCCTTTGGAGGTGTTCCAGGCACGTCCAGTTGGGAGGAGACCTCGGGGAAGAGATTATATCTCAACACTGGCCTGGGAATGCCTTGGGATCCCCCCGTCAGAGCTGATCAATGTGGCCCGGGAAAGGGAAGTCTTTGGCACCCTTCTTGAGCTGCTGCCCCCGCGACCCGACCCCAGATAAGTGGAAGGATGAGGATGAGGATAAGGATTAATTAATAATGTTGATACAGAGATGAGCATCCTTAAATATGTTAAGAGGAAGAGGACATCTGACCAGTAGGTCATAGGCAGAGAATTGAGAAAGGAGGAAAAGGTTGTATTTGGATTCAAGTCCCCTTGCCAAAGTTCTAGACCAGTCTTTAGTAACAGCAGGATTCTGGTACTGGTCGAAGGCGATCGCAAAAATTCAAATTACGTAAAATGTTTCAAGCATACAAAGAGGCCGTAACAATGCACACACATCAGGCAAAGTGTATTAAAAGACAATTGTATTTATATTATAAGATATTATAGCCCGTCTCTCTACCTGTACACCCCTCTTTATAATATTCCCTCCCCAGTCTGAGTATCTTCTATCTTCTATCACTGCACAGACCCTCTTAGAACCCCACTAATAAGTACATATAGTTCCCAAAAGTCCCAAAAATAAGCATTAAAGGGCTTTATTTAAAATAAATAAATATGTAAATTATGGCAACCTGGCACGGGCCAATTAAGGAGATGCAGAGCACCTGAGGAACAGGTGGAGAAGCAGGGCTTAAATAGCCTGCTTCTCCAGTCATTCAGGGCTCTCCCAGCCCGGTCGTCGTGGGTGACGGGATTCCACCCACCCTATTCGTGAAGCAACACTTTAGCCAATGCAGCCTCCTACGTAAGTACTGACATAGGAGGCTGCATTGGCTAAAGTTGTTTGGATGCACAGTGTTTTATAACAAGGAGAGGCAAAGTTGTGCATTACAATGCAAACACAGCAATAATTGGCACCAATATGGCGCACTTAGAAGAGCAATCAACAACTGAATAAATGCCAGGTATAGCCTATCGGAGACTGGCACGCAATCAGTGCACTTGCGAATGAAAGCCTGCAGTATGACCGATCGTGTGACATTTTTAACCATCCATCCAAATACGATCAGACAGATACATCATTGAACACATACACAAAGCACATTCGTCCAACCACGGCGGATGCTGACAACATTTTACACAACAAGCCAAACATTACCACGGCAGGTGCGCTCTCTCTCGCGCTCTCTCTCTCGCACGCACGTAAACAATTTATGAAGGTATTATTGTAGCAAAAGTCTTTAGCACCTGTAACTGCAGAATTTGAATGCGTACACTAAAGTCACAGTAAATTTGAAGTCGTATATATTTATTTTGCATGTGCACTCTAAAGTCACAAATGTGTAACAGTACATTTGTAGTCGTAAAAAATATATTTTTTTTTTTTATACCATTGTAAACACAAAATAGGGTCTACGAGTACGCTAATCTGTGTTACAGGTGCACAAATCCTTTTGCTACAATTATTGCAGCGCAGTTGGTGCAAAACACATTCGCACACCCGTGTTTCATAATCTGAGAACATGCCCAAAAGGTGTACATTCGTAAACCCAAATTTGAACGTCCGTGAGCGGGCAAAATAGTCCCGCCCATAATTTCCTAATCCAATGAAAATCGCCGGCAGGGATGCATTTCTCAAATTACACTGGGACCCACCGCGTGCCAGCCATGGAGCTATAAAGATCGCAGCATACTCAGCGCGGGATACGTTTCTTTCTGGAGAAGTGAAGAGGGCGTCCTACTGAACGTGAACGGAGATGGGTATCCTACATTATGTTAAATGAAATTACTTAGTTCAAGTGAATTCCCCCCAAAGTATTTCATTAACATGCCGCAAATGTCCTTCAATGTATTTTAATGGTCGCCATAACATAAATTCAGAAATGTTAATGCAATACTTTGGGGAGAATTCACTTGAACTAAGTCATTTCATTTTACATAATGTAGGATACCCACCTCCGTTCAGTAGGACGCCCTCTTCACAAAGAAACGTACCCGCGCTGAGAATGCTGCGATCTTTATAGCTCCATGGCTGGCACGCGATGGGTCCCAGTCAGGGACGGCTGGTATAAATGGGCTAACAGGGCTAAGCCCTCTTACAGTGAAAATAAAAAAAATATTATTAAAAACTTAGAACATATTGTTTTACATTTTGGTAGAACCCAAAGGAGCAACAGCACCAAAAAGTGACAGAAAAACCCAGGATATATATATCTTCGTTTTTTTCCTGTGAATGGGCTAAATGTATTCAGCCCAAGCGCAGTAGCGTAAGCTTCCATTGACGTTTGATTGACAGGTGCCCTGACACGCCCCCTTCATATGCTTCCCATTTGGGCTAAATTAGTTTAGCCCAAAGGCTGACCTAGCACAGTAGCTACAGTACAGTGACCTTCGACTAATCACAGCACAGTAGCGCAAGTGCAGTATGGCGGGCGTTAGCATGAAAATTAATGAAGTGGATTATTTACTTTCTAATCGGTTTTCTTTAATGTCTTTGGAGGAAAAATTGGAAGTGAAACGATTGGGGACACATCAACCAAACGATGTACAGATTTACTGTCAGGAGTGCGGTCAGAATATGGCCGGTAATAGTGCATTTGTAAACGGGTCAACTACGTTTCGTATCGAAACATTTAAAAAGCTGTCTAAATAACCCAACATGACGTGACAAGTGTGTAGAGATAGTGGCCCCTCTCCAAGCTGCATTTCAGCGACAGGCAGTAACAATAAGGTTCTCTAAGGAATCGGAAATGATCTCATTTAATGTTGCATACAACATTGCCAAAGAGGAGTTGCCATTCTCAATTTAAATCCGAAATTATTCTCATGAAGAGAAATGGATTAAACATCAACCCGACGTATAGCAATGAGATGGCATGTGCACAATTCATTGCAGTAGGCCTAATGGGCGACACCTTAAAGCAAAAGACAGCTGCGGACGTCGGAAACGCCACATGGGCCTACATGTCCTTCATGATTGACGGCGACACAGACGTCTCTACCCAAGAGTGTGATCGTCTACAGCCGCATTTTGCGCAAAGGGAGACCATTTTAATTGTGTAATACTTTAAGCACAAAAAAAGTTTTATTTTGCTTAATGGTTTAGTTCGAAATGTTCAATTTCAGCTCAGTGAAGCACTTTAAACACCTTATTTTTCTTTTTATTTATAATTGTGCTTCAAATAAAGACATGCCTTTCTCTACACCTTAATCTTGTTTAAAAATCATTCACATTATATGAAAGTTATGAACAGAGATATAAAGGTGACCTCATGGCGTCTGGAGCCCTGTGAAGTATTGATAAATGTAATGCATTCTTTAGCCCACCCACCCAAAATCACCACCAGCCGTCACTGTAATTTGAGAAATGCATCCCTGCCGGCGATTTTCATTGGATTAGGAAATTATGGGCGGGACTATTTTGTCCCGCTCACGGACGCTCTGTCATCTACGGATACGAATACTTTTGCTACACATTTACCACCTAGGCGTGTTGCAAAACAACCTGCAAAAAACCCCACAGCTGAGACTTGCAGGAGCAGATTCGAGCAGTTGTAAAATGGTTTTGTGCTCGCTCATTAAAATGCTGAATTAACATAGCGTTCACAGATGTGCAACTTCTGATGCATTTGTTCAAATTTGGGTTTACGAATGCACACCTTTTGGGCATGTTCTCAGATTATGAAACACGGGTGTGCGAATGTGTTTTGCACCAACTGCGCTGCAATAATTGTAGCAAAAGGATTTGTGCACCTGTAACACAGATTAGCGTACTCGTAGACCCTATTTTTTACGACTACAAATGTACTGTTACACATTTGTGACTTTAGAGTACACATGCAAAATAAATGTATACGACTTCAAATTTGCTGTGACTTTAGTGTACGCATTCAAATTCTGCAGTTACAGGTGCTAAAGACTTTTGCTACAATAATACCTTCATAACAATTAGGCCTACTCCAACTTGCAAGGCTAGGCTGCTTCAAGACCAAAACCAACCACAACGCCTTCATAACCATTCAGTATGCCGAAGCCGGAAATTACATGCATGCCCACAGTCACACATATATGTCCCAGCCAGTTCTATCATCACAATTCAGTCACTGCAAAGATTTAAAAGATAGCCTCTTACCTTAAGTTTGAATAGACCCAAAGTGTGTGAGTAATACACTCTGGTTTAGCTTTCGCTTGCTAGCTTGGCAAAAAGTAACATATTTGTGAATAAATGCTTTGAATTCTGAATACTGGACATGGTGAGCTTAAAAACATTTAAGTGACCATTAGTGATAATAAAATATATAGGCTATACATTTTTTCTTTTGACAAAATTTGAGACCCCCTCAAATGTTGCTTTTGAGGCTTTTAGGGGGTTTCATTGGTAAATTGGGGGTTCGAGCCCCCCCGGACTCCGTATTTCGCACACTGGTCCTGCCTGCATATAGGCTGAACTCGACTTTACTGTTACAAATAAACAAATGGTGAGCAATAATGCATGATAATGCATAATAATTAGTGCACGATCAATATGCAATAGGATTGTTATTACGTTCTGCATGCGGCTGCCGATGTCAGGGAACATTCAGCATTGTGTTTAAGGTTTGAGCTGCACATGGGGCGACCCCGTTCGGAACAATAAGTGTAGACAGAGGGTCTGTTTAACATTCTCAGAGGAAGGGCACCAGCCTGAGAACCAGAAGCAAAGAGTATTGTGTGGTTCAGACAACCCTGGGAAGCAGAACACGTCCAGTAAGCCAATACATTCATCAGTTGAGCTCATAGGCGTTGACAGTTCTCTACTGGCATGACTCACTCATGACCCCTGACCTCTAAGATATGAGGCTTGAAATGTAATGTAGCACATAAACCAACACATTAAAGCAACTATCTGGAAAACATAACAATATTTAGTATTTAATTATTAGGCAGAGACTTCTATGAAAACGACTTACAGTGAGTTCAGATACACACAATCCATGAGCAGAGAGGGTATGGGGGCATCTTGCTCAAGAATGAAACAGGTAGACTGTTGACATTGGGGGTTGAACCTTTCGGCTGGGAGGAAAACCCTGGCAGCAAGTGCTTTTCAACCTCTAACCCAAAGCACAAACGGATATTCAAGGCACAGCAACTTAGGAATTAAGTAAGTAAGATAGTATACGTTTTAACAATATTTCACACAGTCAATGTCAAATACACCCTCAAATGGATACAGGTTACTTCATGTCGAACAACCTTTCCTCCTACTCATTTAACTTGATCAAACCTCCCATTTCTGGAAACCAGTTTTAAGTGTTAATGACTAATGCCTATGAGCTTACAGAAAGGTGCTTATCTTTAATGTGTTTAACTTCCTCATTGCAGTGGCGCCCCAGACATTTTTAATAGCGGTGGTAAGTAAGTAAAACTATGGTAAGGAATGAAACGGGTAGAGTGTTGACATTGGGGGTTCAAACCATGAACCTTTCGGCTGGGAGGAAAACCCTGGCAACAAGTGGTTTTCAACTTCACAGCAACTTAGAAATTAAGTAAGTAAGATAGTATACGTTTTAACAATATTTCACACAGTCGACTGTCAAAAACACCCTCAAATGGATACAGGTTTTAAGCATTAATGACTAATGCCTAATGACCTTACAGAAAGGTTCTTATCGTTAATGTGTTTAACTTCCTCATTGCAGTGGCACCCCCAGACATTTTTAATAGCGGTGGTAAGTAAGTAAAACTATGGTAAGGAATCACCTATTGAAATACTTTGATTTACTATACTTACACTTTGATTTGATGATTTACTTTTACACTTAATGTGACTTATTACCTGATGTGCATAGACTAATACCGGTTCAGTTAACCTTTTGAGTTCCACAACAATCCTTTGTTATGTATCTATATTATACATGCATTAGGCTATTCCTTGTTCTTCAAGTAGGCTGTCCTTTTCCTTAAAAAGACAAATATTCAGCTTTCATTTAAATGACTGATTGTAGGGAACATTACATTTCCTGGGGCTGGCTGGCTATGAATGAGTTAATTTTGTCCAACAAGGAATCCACACCCTAGGAAAATGAAAATTATTGATTTAAATGAATAATATATAATGTTAAATATAAGAATGAAGCAAATTAAGCCTCATCAGCAGGGGTGAGGGAGGCGTCCAGCCATTGAATGAGGGTGCCGCTCTGCCGGGCCACCCCTAGGGGGCGCCACTGCTGCATTGGTCTGATATTGAGTATGGTTGATGGAAGCAACACTATTGGAACTCCGCAACCAAAGGCTTGAATCTTTCCTCTAGTTGTATAATAACTAATCATTTCAAATGTAATATTCCATAAATCTAAATAGTACAAGATCCAAGTGAAAATGTATAAAGGACAATACTTTAAAACTTTAATTTCACACATCATCACACATCGATCACACGTTGATCACAAATTATCCAATAATCATGCAGATTCTTTGCCAGTTTGGGGTTACGGAATACCTTCATGATTCAGAAAAGCACCAAAGGTAGAAAAACATTTTATTAAATGGTTAAACTTCATTTAATTCCTTTGCCACTAGGTGGCGGCAATGTTTGGTCTGTGGTTTTGAGCCAAACTGTAAGACATCTGTCAGTTTTCTCTCTCTCTCTCTCTCTCTCTCTCTCTCTCTCTCTCTCTCTCTCTCTCTCTCTCTCTCTCTCTCTCTCTCTCTCTCTCTCTCTCTCTCTCTCTCTCTCTCTCTCTCTCTCTCTCTCTCTCTCTCTCTCTCTCTCCTCTCTCTCTCTCTCTCTCTCTCTCTCTCTCTCTCTCTCCTCATACCTCATCCTAAATATAATACAGTTAACACTATAGACATCAACCTATATATAATACAGGCAAACACTATATGCCTCACCCTATCTATTTACTCAGATTTCCTGGCTGGGATTAATACAATACATCCCTTATATAATACTGCAGACCCCACCCTAATATATATATGACCATATCACCCAACATCAACACATACCCACACACTCTTTGCAATCCGGACATAGTGTGGGCATGTCAATGCAGATCATGTCTTCACAAACCCACCTCCCCCTCCTCCTCCTGAACCTCCACCTCCCAACACCTCCTCGTCCTCTTCAACCACCACCCCCCCTCCTCCTCTTCCTCACTCTCCACCTCCCTACCAACACCTCCTCGTCCTCTTCAACCACCACCTCGTCCTCCTCCTCCACCAGCTGCTCCTCCTCCCTCTCAACCTCCTCTCCTCCACCGCCCCCTACTTCTCATTGTCCCGTCAACCTCGTCCTCCACCACCTCCTCTACCTCCCTACCTCTACCTTTTTGTAGCGGAGCCAATGTCAGAATAGGCAGCATATTACACGCACACACACACAGACAGACAGACAGACAGACAGACAGACAGACAGACAGACAGACAGACAGACAGACAGACAGACAGGCAGACAGACAGACAGACAGACAGACAGGCAGACAGGCAGACAGGCAGGCAGGCAGGCAGGCACACACACACACACACACACACACACACACACACACACACACACACACACACACACACACACACACACACACACACACAGACACACACACACACACACACACACACACACACACACACACAGACACACACACACACACACACACACACACACACACACACACACACACACACACACACACACACACACACACACACCTCTTGTTATGTCTGACTTTTGTAAACATGTTCTTCATATTTCTGCTGCACCACAACAAACCGACCACTCCCAAACCAAACCCTGCTTGCTTCACCCACAGGCTCCACCCTCCTCAGGAACTAATCCGACAGAGTGAAGTTGTGACAACAATTAAAAAATATATATTCTAATAATTGTCTTTCTTATTTGTTGGATTACAAATCATAGTTCACACATCATTTCAATTGCCAAATTAAATCTTTAAATAAAATTTGATTTGATCATTTCAATAACATTAATGGTTTTATATAAATGTAGGGGAGGGTGTTGTGTTGACGTTGTGTTGTTGTGTGTCTCGTTATACTGCAATGGAGACGGATGACAAAAGATTTCTTCACGGATCCGCTGATTATACTGGTGGTGAGGTCAACACCACCCTGTTCCTAGTGCCTGCCAATCACGCCGTGACGTCCTATATCCCAGGCGTTTCCGGTGTGGGAGGCGGGAGCTACTCCCTGGCAAACCCTCTCATTCCAGAGCCAGGGAGAGACAGGCGTGTCAGGTTAGTTGGAGCTAGTGCTAATTACTATTCCTTCAGTGATTGGTATTTCAAAGTAAAAGTTCAGTTCAGGTTTTCTCCCCTATCTTTTTTTGTAGAAGCAGTGGAAGCAGATTTGTTTCAACAATGACACATTTGTAGATAAATCCTTTATGTAACATTCTAATCTAGTAGCCCTCTAATCTAATTTGGAGGGCTACTCAGTTTGTTGTGTTGGTCTCAAACTGAATCTTTGAAAAAAGTGTAGGAAGATATCATTGTTGTCTAATATTATGGATGCTTCTTATAAGATGTCAAGCTGGGACGTTTATCCAAAGTGAATTTCAATGAGCGCATTCAATCATGAAAATACAACCCAGAAATGGCAGAATCCTGGGAGTAAATTACGAAGTTATGCATTAACTTTTCCTGGGCCAAGATGGAAGATTGCATGTCCCAACAGATGAGTTTTTGGTCTATGACATAAAATGTGTGTGGGGTTTCTGTTTTCCTGATGTCAGTGGGGATCACGTCCCACCATCGTGGAGCAAGGATAGCAAACAATCGAGAGACCTAATGAATATCGCTTCGGTGATAAAGTAATGAAATCATATCTCCCCAAACGTTTCAAATGTTTAATTAAATTGCATTGGTTGGATACATTTTTACTGATCTGGTTTATATATCAGTTAGCCTATATATTATAAATAAAACCAAAAAGTATATAATGTGAATTATATGGGGTGTACAGTACTTGTTAAAAGTGCTGTACACCCCATATGACAAGGAGAGATCATCTTGGTGTATAATCATGTATCTTCAGAGCTATAGAATTATATCATATATTTATGCATTAACTTTTTAAAATGTAGATAGATGGCAAGATGTAGCAAACAAACATTATTTTTTATTACTTCCCTGAAAACTAGGAAAATACTTTGGACTTTTACTTTTGGAAATGAGACCGGAAGTCATCCTTTACTGCGGACGCTTGCGGTAGTGGGAGCTCGCTGGGGAGAACCTCAGCCATATTCCGCTGCCTGCCGAGCCACACCGGCAACCGATGTGGAAGCCATCAAAAAGGGCCACATTTCCAGGAATACATGCACGTTCAGATTTAGTGTGGATGTACTCCTCCGATTCCACGACGTGACGACACGTTGTGGAAATGCTCCCGAGCTGATAAGAAGAGGAACGGACGGTCGCCGAGCAGCCCAGTAGAGACTCGACGGCGGACTCGCCTGACATCCCGTATTCCCTAAACGGAAAGTACAGATTTACCGGGATTAAAGCAAATGTTAGATTCCTAAAGCCTCGAGGCTGGATAACTCCGAACGGCGGCTACACAGAAACCCGACTACTAGGCGGATTCAGAGGCGCTCGACATCATGCCGGGATTATGATTTAAGGTGAACACCAGCTAGCCGTGCTGCTAGCCTTTATAGCAAGTTGGGAGTCGGATCCCGAGCCGACCTCCACAACTAGTTGAGGCAGCGTTCAGGGAAAAAAGGGGCTGGGTTCTTGACATTCTCCGGTCCCTGAGTCGGGAAGGGGTTTCGCTGCGCGAAGAAGGGAGTGGTTGTCAGCCGAGACAAGTGAGAAATTGCCCGAAAATGTCAGCCAAGGTGCGCCTGAAGAAGCTGGAGCAGCTGCTCCTGGACGGACCTCGGCACAACGGGACGTGTCTGAGCGTGGAGACCCTCCTGGACGTCCTCGTCTGCCTCTACAACGAGTGCTGCAACTCGCCCCTCAAGAGGGAGAAACACGTGACGGACTTTCTGGACTGGGGTAAGTTGTTGGCCTTAAATGGCTGATAAGCAGCCATGGCGTTAATACTCCCAAACCCCGGGATGGTGGTGTTATCCTGTGCCCAAAGCCTTGTGTCTACAGCCAGATACATAAGATGCTTGTGCGCACGGAAGCCGCAGCAAACACACAGATTAACCCCATGTCCACTAGTCTAGAGATTATACCTCTTGTAATACATATCTGCTATTCGGATCAGGCCGCTATGGGCCATAAAAGTCGATCCCATCGTAATTGTGTCACGGCGTCCTACTTCCGGTTCCCGGATGACTACACTGCCCTGACCAACACAGCTCGGGAAGGAGGATGTGCTGTGGGAGTGTTGGCAGCGCATGTTTACTAGCTGATGGTCGGTGTAGAATACTATGGTAGTCTAGAGAACATAATCTCTCGTTCTGGGCACCCAAATGGACATAGAAAAGAGAGGGACTGCACGGTTATTTACCTATTGACCCAGCCCAGCTTGTCATTTTAAACTGGCTGGGTGATTCTGCAGTTAGACAGGTGAAACCACCAGGTTGGTAACATCAGTCAAACAGGTACGGTCAGGTAGCTCTACTGTAGTACAGGTACGAGCACCGGGTATCTACAGCAGGTGCACCAGGTGACCTCGGTAGGACAGGTGAGACCACCAGGTCTGTAACCACAGTTGTACAGGTGAGGTAAGGTTACTCTAATGTAGGACAGGTATGAGCACCAGTTAACTACAGAAGGACAGGTATGAGCACCAGTTGGCTACAAAAGGACGAGAATGAGCACCAGTTAACCACAGAAGGACAGGTATAAGCACCAGTTAGCTACAGAAGGACAAGAATGAACACCGGTTAACTTGAGTAGAACAGGTGGAACTACAGTAGGACAGGTGACCCTACTCTAGCACAGGTACGACCAGGTTACTCTCCGGTAGAGTAACCTGGTTTACCTGGCCCAGTATTGCTTGCTGGGTTGGCGAGGGACTGGTTAAAACCCTCTTCTGACTAATTGTGTCGCATCTATATTCCAACTATAAACCATAAGAAACATGTTTCCCCTGGATGGTGTGTGTCACGGCACCACAATAGGCCTATCCTAATTCCTGGGGTGGGGGTAGGAGATGCTGGTTCGAAAATCCTGTCCATTTACTCAGTCCATTTATAGACGCAGTTATCAAGCTCAGCTCTGAAACCATCTGGGTGGCTCCACCACAGATTATGTAGGCTATGGTCAGATGAATATAGGCTTGCCTTAGTAGCCTAGCACAAAGAGATTATTAATCCACAGTGTATGACACAGCCTTGGCTGCGCTGGATCTAGGGGCTGAGAATTACATGGCTAGGAGTGACCTTTAGAATCTTGTTTTCTGCATTATGTTAATGCTACATAGTCACTCTGGACCTGTGTAGTCAAAATATTGAATGTTAATGTCACCATTGTCCCCTATGTGTTGTGTACTGGAAACCTAATGGTAACTTCCACTCACCCCCTTCGGAGCTGCCATTAAGGCTGTTGTTAAATCATTAAGCAGGAGCTTACAGCCAAAGTAACTTGCAGTGATATTTTTTTGTCTGCATGCCATTAATGAGCAGGTAGGGTTGAGCCATATTGCTCAAAGCATGCCTGCAGGTCGACTGAGCAAATTTGCTTAATGGCATACCTCAATTATTGCACTAAATACAAGAAATGAAGTCACTTCAAGATGACGCAGGCCTAATGTTTGGTAACGGTTGTACAATTATAGCTTTGCAGCTGAGCCTGACAGAAATCCCATGTGAAATAGTTTGTTTACATTTGGTATTGTCATTGAGATTGATTCATCATTGTTGCTGTGCGAAATCAAATTAGAAATGGGAAGAGTTGCTACTTATAGACCCTGATAAACTACTCTTTCTCTGTTTAAAACATTTATTAAAAGTTATTCTTCCTGGTTCGTGCATTACACACACAACAACCTTCAGATGTGGGAGTTCATTCAACCCAACCACAGAGAGTTGTTGTCCTGCTCGCTCGACTCGTAGAACATGGCATTAACACTGGCCCGGTTGGGGGTTGGATTCCCACTAGGGCCGCCCAGAATGACAACACATGCACTCACATTATGAAACGCCCACCAATTGTGGCTTTTTTATTATTATGATGTAGCTTTTAAATATAATCTTTCATGAGACGATTTTGTCCGACGCGATTAACTAAGCACAATCAAAGCTTCCAAAAACAATTGGGAGTAACTACATCAAATTCTAAGTGCTCCGCCGCTATGTTTCTAGAAAAACAACTTGATAGAGTGCAGCCAGAGTAGTGACAGACTGCTGGTAAATATATCAGACCTCGGCTCCCTAATAGACTGAGAACAAAACGCAAAGGGAGAGGCACTCATTAATGACCCCATTACAGGAGCCCTGTTGTGGGAGGTTGCATACTGTCTGAAATTGAGTTTCGAAAACACAAACCATCTAATTCATCTATTGCCCTTATGAGAAACTTACAGTTAAAATGTATCTTGAAACATTATGCAAGCGTATTAAGGCTAAGCAGATGTGTTTTTACCATATTATGTCTAAAGTATTTCTGACTTGTATACTGAAACGACAACACCAGTCAATTCTGCCCCAGGTAGGACCTGGATGGCAACCAATGATTCTTTGACTCATCCCTCAGATATCCAATCAAGTTGGGGCATGTCAAAAATGTGCAACACCCACCAAAAACAGCTTGGTGGACTTGAAGTGAGACCTGGTCTGGTGTGTGTGTACATAATATGTAGAGACTTGAATATATATAGATAGATAGATAGATAGATAGATAGATAGATAGATAGATAGATAGATAGATAGATAGCAATTCTGCAATTCTGTCATGTTGTTGAAAGATGACTATATTCTTGCTTCTGGATTCACGGTTGGTTGATCATTGACAGTGGGTGTGGTGGCCCTCACCTCAATATATTTTATTTATTTAACCAAGCCTTATTTAGCTTTTATGTTCTCCTTCATGGGTAGGGCAGACACAGCTCTGTGTCTACCCAAGCCAGCGGCTGGGCCATGACTGCAGGCATTCACCAGTGCATGCAAAGCTGTGGAGGAGCTGACGTCTGGATGAGATGTGTTGGGGGGGGGGGGGGGGGGGGGGGGGGGGGGGGGGGGCAGGCACAGCCGGAAGTACATGATGTACTGTATACACGGATCACATGACACGACAGGCGGGCACAGAGCCTGTATTAGTGTGTCCCTCGAGGCCACGCCCTCTTGTGACACGGCAGGAGTCGAGGTCTGAGTGGAGCTAAAGTTAGCAATTTACCATTAGCAGCTTAAAAAGGGATATATGGTCAACTTGCCGCTTAGTGCACGAGTCCCAACGTGACGTAATCATCGGGGCTCTAGTGTGGGACTCTTGTATCTACATCAGGGCCTTTATTCTTCCCAGCACACTCTTGTACAGATCACGAAATCCCCAAATTAGGGCTGTGCTATGATGGCCTCTTTTTCTCCCTGTCTCATCCCCCGATCAAACATGGCTGATATCGTACATCGGAGCATTCCTACGCCTGAAGTCGAGAAACACATGCAGACACTGGGTCGGACAATAAATAGGGCCTAAAAAAAAAAAAGTTTGGTTCCTGTTGGTTGTCAGTTGAGGTCATGGGTAGGTAGGGAATTTATTTTATTTTTTTATTTTATTTTTTCCAGCGGCAGCGAATGATAGGTAGGTTGTTTTCATTTAAAAACGAGAAAATTCGCTCATCCTTGTACAGAATGAAGAGGTGCTGTACCAAAACGTAATTATAGTTTGCATCAAAAAAAATCTTTTATTTTTTTATTTTTTATTTTTTTATAAAGCTCATAAAATAATTTGGGTCGCACATAAATTGACAGGGTCGGTCGGAAACCGGAACCAAACATTTTTTTTTTTTAGGCCTAGGGTTCACCTCGCCCTGATAAACCAGTCACACATAGGACTTGGTGTGTCGGTCTGATGTTAGGGCACAGCACACTGAAAGCATGCGTGATTTACACCCTTTCATGCTATGTATACGTTGATACGGCAGATACATAGTCAAGTGATTCCCATCAGGTTTTGTACGACGGACCGGTCCACTAGTTTTATAAAATGTCCACAGACCGGTTAGGCGAGAAAGAGAAAGGCAGGCACAATGTGTTGGCAGCCCCAGGCCATTATTAAAGATGGATGTGTGTTATAATTATAATATTTTCACTATAATTTTTTAAGCATAATCTTTGAGTATTTTTAATATCAACAATCTTACATTTCTTCTAATATTTGCTTGGCTCAGTCAAAAATGATTGTCATACTATTTACTTGTAGTACATTTTCCAAAGCTTTGACAAAAGTCCCATGACTTGGATCATTAAATAACCTATAATGACTGTAAACCAAAGTCACATATTCAAGTAAACTCATTGAAATTGCCTAAGTTTTCCAATAACTTTTTTTCCTGTATTCTATTTAGCATTAAGCTATAACAATTTTAAACTCATGCCGACTTGCTTTCAATTTATTACTCAATAACATTGGGTACTTGTAACTTGTTGGCACAGAAATCTTAATGCAGATGGATCTGTATTCTATTCTTCCATTTATTTTTCTTTCAGAATTTTATGGAACCCTTTTATAAGATCAATTGAAACACAACATCCAAGTCAGTCTCAGTGTCTCGCTCTGTAAATAGCTCAGTGTCAACTTTATAATTCAAGCTTCATCAATGGTTTCACACAGTGACCAGAACGGCCCACAGTAGTAAAGAGGGTTGTGTTTGTGTTTGAATTCATTCTCTGTCGTCCACAGTGAAACCCTTCACCACCACCGTGAAGGAGATGCGGCTCCACCGTGACGACTTTGAGATGCTCAAGGTGATTGGTCGAGGAGCTTTCGGAGAGGTAAGAACCAGTAACGGGCCGAGCAATGTGATTGGTTGAATGCCACTGTTGGCACAGGCAATAGCCTCCCTGAGCTCTAGCTTATTAATGTTGTTGCCAAGGATCTAGTCTATTTTCTATCTCTGGCATAGTACTTGTGGATGTTACCACACATTATTTACTAGTTGGTAGTACAACGTGTAGAATTTACTAGCTTACGGTATTGGACATTTTGGTTTACGGTTAGGGTATGTAAAACACATTTTTGTTTACTATTAAAGGTATTCTTAACCTCCGCCTCTCCCTCTCTTCCGTCTCTATTCTTCCTGTCTACTATTCAGGAAGTGCAGCCAGATAACGCTTGGCCTGCATTTCCTGTTTACAATGGACAAGGCTTCCCAGTTTCATTACGCTGTGTCGGTTCTCAGAAACTAGTTCAGTCATGATTGGTTGTTGAGAGGAAATATGATGTAAATGACACCATTAAATACATAACCCAATCATATTCGGCTGTTAATTAAAGTAAGCCTATTGAAGCTAGCACCGAGTTGTGTTGGTAGGGGTGCTGACATACACTTAAAATAATCCAACCTCCTGCTTTATAATAGAAGACTGGGTTGTACTGTAAACTAGGCAGCTTGAAGCTCTTAATTTGGCACAGGTCTAGCTAGCTTGGCAGTAGGCTAAAGCTACCGTTATGGGCTAGCTTTGTCAGAGTTTTACATTAGGCTATGGACTAGTATTCTTAGCTCTGCCTTAGGGTGAATGCTAGCTAACACATAGCTCTACTAACGTCTTTGGGATAGCTTCCTCAGGCCTTTACATCACTCAAGTAGACTTAAGATAGGTTAGGTTTGGACTGGGAGAGGGTATTGAAAGGGATAGTGTAGAGTATTGAGGATTCACCAGGAGGAAACCACCTGTCAATAATTAAACCATGATGCTCTTTGATCTCACCTGTAAATCATTTACCTACTCCTACACCCCTCACACTTGGTTTAACCGCAACTCTGTTGTCTGACTTTAGCTAACTAACATGTTTATCCAGTCTTTAGCTAACTAACAATTATATACACCCAATTCTCAGCCGTCCTTTTAGCACGATTCCACTTGACCTGTGTGTGTGTGTGTGTGTGTGTGTGTGTGTGTGTGTGTGTGTGTGTGTGTGTGTGTGTGTGTGTGTGTGTGTGTGTGTGTGTGTGTGTGTGTGTGTGTGTGTGTGTGTGTGTGTGTGTGTGTGTGTGTGTGTGTGTCAAGCAGGTCAGGCTCAATGACTGTTCCTCTGTCCATAAAAGGAGAGCGAGACCAGAGAGGGGGGAGAGAGACCTGCCATATATAATGGCAAACAATGCTGCAAGTTAGCAGTGATGGTTTAAACAGCAACAGTGAGGAACCAGAGTGATATAAAGAGAGAGAGCTGCCCCTTTTATGTTCTTACACGCATGGAGAAGAGTGATAAAGTGTTCTAGTGATCAAGAGTGTAGTGGTGAGGATGAATTGTGGGGTGGAGAATGAGGTGATCTGTTGATTACGTTATGTTGACGAAGACTGCATTATGGCGATGAAGAGTGTACTAGTGAAGAAGAGTTTTATAGTAATGAAGGGTGTTGTGTGTGTGTGTGTGTGTGTGTGTGCAGTGGGATGGAGACGATTGTGTATTTTGACCAAGTGTTTTTTGTGGGGATTGAGAGTTGTTCCTCATGATGTATGTGTGTTCCAGGTTGCCGTGGTGAAGATGAAGGAGACTGAGAGGGTCTACGCCATGAAGATCCTCAACAAGTGGGAGATGCTGAAGAGAGCCGAGGTAACGCACACGCACAACTCACATGCACACGGGTGCACAAGCTGCCTGGTGCTGGTGCCCACACATCATGTTTGTAGTCCTCTCGGCCAGGTACCAACTGCACAAACCATCATAGCACAAACCATCGCTTTGTCCCAATGGTTACATTTCCTTGTTGAACAGACCTATGTTTAAATTGCCTTCCATATGAGGGTACAACACTATAACATGCATATGCTGAGTCAAGAGTCCTGGAATTGTAGCTATTAAATGTGGACCTGCTGTCAATGTTGTGTTGGCAAAAAATGTGTTTAAAATGGTATGCTTTTTTTCATTTTGGATGTTGATGATATCGGTGGTGGTTGGAGTGGTGGTGGTGATGCAGCTGGTGATGATGGAGGCCTTGTGTTGTCTTTTCAGACGGCTTGTTTCCGAGAGGAGCGTAACGTTCTGGTCAACGGAGACAGCCAATGGATCACGGCGCTTCACTACGCATTCCAGGACGACAACTACCTGGTCAGTACACAGATACTACTATTAGAACTACTGTAAATGCAACCAATGGAATACTAGGATATTCTTGAATTTCCTTAAACCTGCGACAATTACTGTAGTACAGGAATATAAAGATGTTGCCCGTAAACATAAACCAAACATCACTTGGTCTCAGGTATTTAGAAAAATGAGTGTCTAAGGAGTGACACAGTGACGTAGCAATTGTATTCAATCTCTTTAGCCTAAGGAAGTGTGTTTCTGTTTCTGTAGTATCTGGTGATGGACTACTACGTGGGCGGCGACCTTTTGACCCTGCTGAGTAAGTTTGAGGACCGTCTGCCGGAGGATATGGCTCGGTTCTACGTGGCCGAGATGGTCCTGGCCGTCCACTCCATCCACCAGCACAACTACGTTCACAGGTTTGAGTCCCACCTTTCTCACTTTATGCTCCACCTCACTACAAAGACAAACCGAAGTATCTGCGTCAACAGTGGAACTGAGAATAAAAGCTTTAAAGTGGTTTGACTGTCCAGTAGGGCTGGGTGATATACCGGTAATAAAATTTATACCGGTATATTTTTGAAAGAGATATGTAGTTGAGACAATATCGCCATACCGGTATATTATATATTATTTTGATGTTGCCTTGCCAGCGCTATTTTATAAGGCCGACCGCTGCTCTGTGAGCCTAAAAGCCATGTTCAGCTGCTCAATCCCGCCTCTTACATGTACGTAGTGTTCTCCCACCCACGTTACACGTCACAACAAGCTTTGAACAAAAACATGGCGGACACGGTGGTAGAGTACGGAACCCGCTAAGGGACATTGGGAAATAATAATGTTTTTAACGTTTCTCGTGAGCACGAGAAAGTATCTGGTGCTCACGAGAAAGTATCTGACATGATTTTAGCTTGTGTGTCCAGCCAATTGTGCGTGTCAATGAGGAATTTGATCCCTACAAAATAATCCCCAAATTTTTTTACCGTTGGCCCTTAAAATGCACATTGCCTTTTTCAAACTATGAATGGCTGTAAAGGCAAAACAACGTCAGTACAACATCAAAGTGCAGCACCTAGTGTTTCAATTTAGATATCTTGTTTTTTTTCAAAATACAAGAATAATAATGTAACTGGTTTACAATTAAGATGTCCATCTCTTTAAAAGTTTTGATTTTGAGATAAAAAAAAATACCAAGGCAGGCCGCTGTATCTGCATGGGGAAAACGCATCATCTGCCTTTTGGATTCAAAGATCAAACCATGAGACTTTGTGACAACATAAAACATAGATCCACAAGTTTGTTTTGTGTCATGCCAAAAATTGTGAGTTACTGCGGTTTGCTTTTGTAGGGCAGTGCACTAGCATAGCCTCCACATGGACAGGCACTTACGTAAGGCTCACTGCACTGGTAGCACTGGGGCTACAAGCCCTGGCGCTCCCAACCATCGACGTTAGGCGCACCTGTCATTGATGTCGTTTTTTATGTCGATACTTTTTTAGGGGGGTTAGCGCTACAGCTGTAGTGCTGGTTTAGATTGATTTGAATTAAGGATACTAAATAAATGGAATCCAGAAATCAAAATTGAACACTTAACATTTGCTGATACATTTGGCAAGTAGGCTGACTTGGGCTTTTTCTGACCTTAAAATTACAGACATCTTTAAATATTTAACTAAAGAACAGCTTCCATTTATGGAAATTATGTTTCCATAGTAAGCAAGAGTGCACATTGTAATTCTGAATATTTAAAGTATCAATAATACCCCCTTTAAAATGGTACATTCCCCCGGAAACACCCCTATAAATGTGCAATGGTAGGGCCAGCCCTCTCTCGCGTTGAGGAATAATGATGAAGAACCGGTAAATTCGCAAGCAGTTTCTGTCATTACTTCATTTTAACACATCTTATTTAATAGACGAATTAATAAATGATCCAACGCAGAAATTAATCTGAACACTGCACATCCTGAGTGCACTAATTAGCGAATGTACAAGGGAAGGACTTC
Source organism: Gadus macrocephalus (assembly GCF_031168955.1). Classification (NCBI taxonomy): domain Eukaryota; kingdom Metazoa; phylum Chordata; class Actinopteri; order Gadiformes; family Gadidae; genus Gadus; species Gadus macrocephalus. The sequence continues at coordinate 13,667,754 of NC_082402.1, read as the reverse complement.
GACATTAATAATGTTTTAAAAAAATTGCACCAGATGGGGAAATATTTCCGCTAGCACAAACACTCAAAATTGTATACTTTTAGGTTGCACAGATTCAATTTCAGGAGAATATGCGTCCAAAACGTTTGCAATTTCTATCCCTGTAATTTGCAACATGGTTTTGCATTGTAGTAAGGGGTTGCAGGACTGAACATAAACTGGAGGACTATTTGGGTGTGTCTCTTTCAACTTCCTGTTACAGCTTCCATACAGGAAGAGGCCTCTTCCTGGAGGGAATGTCCTCTGGGAAATGTAGTTTTGTTCTGGGCAGTTTTCCAGCTTCCTTCAACGATACCTCTCCTTAATATAATTACAGCAGTTTAATACTATACTTAATATTACGAGAAAGCATTAAGCTTTTCTTTATATACCTAGATATAACTAGAAGCTACTAACCCCCTCCTTAATTTAACTCCAAAAGATAAACCGTCATCCTTATATAACGACATCTATATAATTTATACTCTATGATGTTTAGTTCTATATATTGTATTCACTGTTTTCCAGGGACATCAAACCAGACAATGTCCTGTTGGATGTCAACGGCCACATCCGCCTTGCAGACTTTGGCTCCTGTCTCAAGATGATGAAGGACGGCACGGTAACACACACACACACAAAAACACACACATATGAAAACACGTACACAAGCGTCAACATCACAGTCCAAACAAAGTGACCCTGTTCTTTTCTGTCTCTCTCAACCATCATCATAGAACTACAACTGTAATGGCCGCTCTTTGCTTCCAGGTCCAGTCGTCAGTCGCCGTGGGGACTCCAGACTACATTTCCCCTGAGATCTTGCAAGCCATGGAGGACGGCATGGGGCGCTATGGTCCGGAGTGTGACTGGTGGTCCCTTGGGGTCTGCATGTACGAGATGCTGTACGGAGAGACCCCCTTCTACGCAGAGTCCCTGGTGGAGACCTACGGGAAGATCATGAACCATGAGGTGAGCCCCCTTGCTAATCGCGGTGCCTCGCGATTAGCAAGATTATCTGTTTACCAAGTCATACGCATATGAACACACATTACCCACAAGACTTCTTACCGTCCCCACTAACACTACATAATGCACCTTACTGTCTCACTAATACACCTTACTGTCTCCACTCATATACCATAACACACCTTACTGTCTCCACTCATACACCATAACACACCTTACTGTCTCCACTCATACACCATAACACACCTTACTGTCTCACTAATACACCTTACTGTCTCACTAATACACCATAACACACCTTACTGTCTCACTAATACACCTTACTGTCTCACTAATACACCATAACACACCTTACTGTCTCACTAATACACCTTACTGTCTCCACTCATACACCATAACACACCTTACTGTCTCCACTCATACACCATAACACACCTTACTGTCTCCACTCATACACCATAACACACCTTACTGTCTCACTAATACACCATAACACACCTTACTGTCTCACTAATACACCTTACTGTCTCACTAATACACCATAACACACCTTACTGTCTCACTAATACACCTTACTGTCTCACTAATACACCATAACACACCTTACTGTCTCACTAATACACCTTACTGTCTCCACTCATACACCATAACACACCTTACTGTCTCCACTCATACACCATAACACACCTTACTGTCTCCACTCATACACCATAACACACCTTACTGTCTCCACTCATACACCATAACACACCTTACTGTCTCCACTCATACACCATAACACACCTTACTGTCTCACTAATACACCATAACACACCTTACTGTCTCCACTCATACACCATAACACACCTTACTGTCTCCACTCATACACCATAACACACCTTACTGTCTCACTAATACACCATAACACACCTTACTGTCTCCACTCATACACCATAACACACCTTACTGTCTCACTAATACACCTTACTGTCTCACTAATACACCATAACACACCTTACTGTCTCACTAATACACCTTACTGTCTCACTAATACACCATAACACACCTTACTGTCTCACTAATACACCTTACTGTCTCCACTCATACACCATAACACACCTTACTGTCTCCACTCATACACCATAACACACCTTACTGTCTCCACTCATACACCATAACACACCTTACTGTCTCCACTCATACACCATAACACACCTTACTGTCTCACTAATACACCATAACACACCTTACTGTCTCCACTCATACACCATAACACACCTTACTGTCTCACTAATACACCTTACTGTCTCACTAATACACCATAACACACCTTACTGTCTCCACTCATACACCATAACACACCTTACTGTCTCCACTCATACACCATAACACACCTTACTGTCTCACTAATACACCATAACACACCTTACTGTCTCCACTCATGCACCATAACACACCTTACTCGAGCTAGGTCTCGTAGAGTGTAGGTTTCCAGGACAGTCTGCCTCTCCACGGAGCTCGTCCTAGTTGAGCTGCTATTTAAAAACTATTTTAATCTATGAAAAAAGCTCCCCCGGTGGTACAAGGCCCATTTTTTTTCTTTCTTCCTGTCACGTCATCTTTATTTATATAGCATGTGCATGCTACTTGCTACATATAGCGTTCTACATAGAGCCTGCTGCTTATAGCATAGCATAGCATGCTGTATGGTCAAACTACATGGCCAAGCTACAAATAGCATGCTACATTGGCAGGCTACATAATAGTTTTCTAGATAATTATGATGAAAAAATTTTACACATTCAAAATAGCCATATTTAGAGTACCACCTTAGTTACCTACCTTGTGCATGCCTTATTTCCCTACCATATTTTGTACATATTGTGTTTGAATTATATTTTGTGATATCACTTACACTTGGACTGGGCTGCACGAGATATGTGTTAGTTTGTAGCTAAAGTCCTTACTAAGTCCGTAGTGAGCATTAATTCATTTCAGACTGCCACTATACTTAATTCGATTGCAGCCCGAAACGCGCAAATATTGTTCTCACTGGTACCACCTTTAGTAATGCGTACCGTAAGTTGCTTCAGAGGTTAGACGTGAAGACCACCATGTTGTTACAATCAACAAGTTACGCTGTAAACCAGGAGGTGCATGAGAAGACCAGAGAAGAGTTTACTGTATGTTTGGTTGTACAATTATTTTAAATTTAGAATTGCTTTTTGCTTAAACAAAAATAATGAGTTAAAAAGGTAAACCATAACAGCATCCTTACAGGCTGGAAATACATGAATCAATTCAGTGTGCATTTATTATTATTTTTGTGAAAAATACAGCAGGCAACATGAGCGTCCTGCATACAGCCCGCTACACTGACGTGCTAGCATATATTTAGTCTTTCTCCATTCAGCATGCTACAGCGCCGTGAAGGTTGTGAGGGGGAGGGGATGTTCTGTCCATGCAGCGTGCCTCATCGGTGTGCCACATTCAGCAAGCTATATGGTTAGCATGGTAGTATGAGGTAGAGGACCGGCTGTGTACACGTATCAGCTACATGGGCATGATGGTTGAAGTATAAGGTTAGGAGGCCGTCCGCCTTGGGGTGTCCTCATCCGATCTCTGCTCTGACTGCCCCAATTTCCCCTCACTGTCTTCTACTTAACAGCGTTTGCCTGCCTGTATAAATATTAGTGCGGTCAGTTAAACGCGTTATTAACGGCGATAACGCAAACAGATTTTAACGGCGTTAATTAATAATCTTTGGCTCAAAACAAAGAAGCAGTAGCCTGACTGCTATGTTCAAGGCAGTATGTTTGTATGTTCATCGTTTAATTGCACTATAGGCTTTTTTTTTTGTATCGTCCTGTTTTGATCAGTATATGCCAATGTTGTTATCAATAAAAAAACATTTGCACAAGGCAAATGAAATCAAGGGATATTTAGCATAGAAAAAACATTTGCGATTAATCGTGATTGCTCGCGATTAATCGCGAGTTAACTATGACATTAATCGCAATTAAATATTTGAATCGCTTGACAGCACTAATACATATCCGTCAATATACGTGTTCCTGTCTCTGTGTGTATGTGTTTTTGTGTCTGCACATGTTTGTATGTTTCCTCAGAATCCTAACGTCTCCGTCTGTGTTTTCAGGAGCGTTTCCAGTTCCCCTCCAGTGTGTCGGACGTCTCGGAAGACGCCAAGGACCTCATCCAGAAGCTCCTCTGCTCCCGGGACCGCCGCCTGGGCCTCAACGGCATCTCCGACTTCAAGAACCACCCGTTCTTCAAGGGCATCGACTGGGAGCACATCCGCTCCATGGAGGCGCCCTACATCCCCGACGTCTCCTCCCCCTCCGACACGTCCAACTTCGACGTGGACGACGACGTGCTCAAGAACCCTGTAAGTCCACGTCCAAGGAGACAGTAGACCCAGGAGACACTAGACCCAGGAGAGACTAGACCCAGGAGAGACTAGACCAGGGGGAGACTAGACCAGGGAGAGACTAGACCAAGGAGACAGTAGACCCAGGAGACAGTAGACCCAGGAGACAGTAGACCCAGGAGACAGTAGACCCAGGAGACAGTAGACCCAGGAGACAGTAGACCCAGGAGACAGTAGACCCAGGGAGACACTAGACCAGGGAGACACTAGACCAGGGAGACACTAGACCAGGGAGACACTAGACCAGGGAGACACTAGACCAGGGAGACACTAGACCAGGGAGACACTAGACCAGGGAGACACTAGACCAGGGAGACACTAGACCAGGGAGACACTAGACCAGGGAGACACTAGACCAGGGAGACACTAGACCAGGGAGACACTAGACCAGGGGGAGACTAGACCAGGGGGAGACTAGACCAGGGAGACACTAGACCAGGGGGAGACTAGACCAAGGAGACAGTAGACCAAGGAGACAGTAGACCCAGGAGACAGTAGACCCAGGAGACAGTAGACCCAGGAGACAGTAGACCCAGGAGACAGTAGACCCAGGAGACAGTAGACCCAGGGAGACACTAGACCAGGGAGACACTAGACCAGGGAGACACTAGACCAGGGAGACACTAGACCAGGGAGACACTAGACCAGGGAGACACTAGACCAGGGAGACACTAGACCAGGGAGACACTAGACCAGGGAGACACTAGACCAGGGAGACACTAGACCAGGGGGAGACAGTAGACCCAGGAGACAGTAGACCCAGGAGACAGTAGACCCAGGGGGACCCTAGACCCAGGGAGACACTAGACCAGGGAGACACTAGACCAGGGAGACACTAGACCAGGGGGAGACTAAACCAAGGAGACACTAGACCCGGGAGACACTAGACCGGGGAGAGACTAGACCGGGGAGAGACTAGACCGGGGAGAGACTAGGCAGGGGAGAGACTAGGCAGGGGAGAGACTAGGCAGGGGAGAGACTAGGCAGGGGAGGGAGGAGGCAGGGGAAACACACTGGACCAAGTAGATGCTAGTCACGCTGGGACAATAGGTTGTTACGTTATTCTTACTTGCTTGTATTTACTGTGTGTGTGTGTGTGTGTGTGTGTGTGTGTGTGTGTTGTGTTTCCAGGAAATCGCCCCCCCTACGTCTCACACGGGCTTCACCGGTCAGCACTTGCCCTTCGTAGGCTTCACCTACACCACAGAGAGCTGCTTCTCCGACGGGGGCAGCGCCGGCCTCGGAGGGAGGGAGGCCGGAGGGGTGAGAGTGGGGGAGGCGGGGGGGGAGGCGGGGCAGGACGTGGAGGTCTTTGAGAAGAGGATCCGTCGACTGGAGCAGGAGAAACTGGAGCTGAACCGCAAACTACAAGGTGAGCAACGAAAGAGACACACTCATAGAGGGAAGGCGAGCTCAGCCACGATGGTGCACGAACACACAGCTGCACAAACATACAAACATGTGAAAACACGCATATATGCAAAAACACGCATGCACCGATACACAAACACTGAGAAACCTACAGACTGACATGCACGCACACGCATATTCATGTGCATTCCAGTTAGCACATTGTGTTTTCTATGGTAGACATAATATCCACCCATATTATATCTACTAAATGGTGTGTGTGTGTGTGTAGAGTCCACACTGGCCCTGCAGGCCCCTGGTGGGGGCAGCGGGGGGACTCTGAGCCGAGACAAGGAGATGAAGAAGCTCAACGAGGAGATTGAGAGGCTGAAGAAGAAGCTGACGGGTGCGTAGAACGTACCTAACTGTCATACTGAGGGTCAGGACACTGACTTATACCAGCTTCAATTTCTCTGAGGTTTCGAATGTTGAGAATTTAATATATAATAATATTAATATTACTTTTCCCATCGTTAGAGATGTAGTACAATATGTCGATATCTTAATTTTTCGACAGTAAAATACCATTTGAGGACAATAAACAATGATGGAGAATGTTTGGACATTCACGGTGGTCTCTCCATCACGCCTCTGAACACATCTGAAGTCTGTCAATGGGGCGTGTCACTTCCTCCCACGTCCTCCGGTAACCTTTTGACCAATCAGTGTTTCCGGGGGCAGATGCTGCAAGCACCTCTCACTCTGTAAGAGTTCCGGCTCGTAACCATGGAAACGCCTCCCTCAGTCACGATCCCATCCATTTATATCGGCGGGGAGATTAGAAATGGTTATTTTGTGAACACAAGGCCAAACAATCAAATCTGTCTCGGAGAAGCCTAGTTTGCTTTATAATAGAGAAAATCATGCGTTATGAATGCCAAAAACTGCCAAAAAAGAAAGCGTATGTACCCTGAATGTCATAATAGTTTGTCTCCTGATAATGATGCAGTATGATGATGATCTATACATGATGGTCGATGATTGTAACCCGCTTCCTGCTCTCACTGTATCCTAGACTCTGATAGGCTGGAGCAGCAGCTGGAGGACGCCGTGACTCTGCGTCAGGACTACGAAAGCTCCGCCTCCAAACTCAAAGCCCTGGAAAAGCAGGTCAAAGCCCTGAGACAGGAGAAAGATGAGATCCATAAGGTACCTGGTCAGCGGTTCGATCCCTGTCACAAAAACTATCGGGGGGGGTATGTCCAACGGTTAGGGATTCAAGCCCTGCATGTCACTCCTGCTTTCCTTCTCATCACTTTGTCTCTCTCCCTGTCAAACTCTTGTTTTCTTTCCTCCTCCTCCATCTCTCCTCTCTCTCTTGCTCCTCCCTCTTCTTCTTCCTTCTCTCTCTTCCTCCTGCTCCTCCCCGTTCTTCCTCCTTCTCCCTCTTCTCTCCTCATTCTTGTGAACCTTCTCTTCTCCTCTTCCTTCTCCTCCTCCTCCTCCTCCTCCTCCTTCCCCCTCTTCTCTCCTCATTCTTGTGAACCTTCTCTTCTCCTCTTCCTTCTCCTCCTCCTCCTCCTCCTTCCCCCTCTTCTCTCCTCATTCTTGTGAACCTTCTCTCCTCCTCCTCCTCCTCCTTCCCCCTCTTCTCTCCTCATTCTTGTGAACCTTCTCTCCTCCTCCTCCTCCTCCTCCTGCTCCTCCCCTGAGCAGCAGCTCCTCGACGCCCTGGAGCGCCTGCGGTCCCAGACCAAGGAGCTGAAGGAGGCCCACTCCCAGAGGAAGCTGGCCCTGCAGCAGTTCTCTGAGCTGTCGGAGCGCATGGCCGAGCTGCGCTCGTCCAAGCAGAAGCTCTCGCGCCAGCTCCGCGACAAGGAGGAGGAGATGGATGCCGTCAGCCAGAAGATGGACGCCATGCGGCAGGAGATCCGCAAGACGGAGAAGGCCCGCAAGGAGGTGTGTGTGGGGAGAGGGTGTCCCTGAGGGGGTTTACTATGAACTGGTTTACAGGCTCCTAGTGGATCTGAGTTGGTTCGTAATGTTTAAGTGGATCTGAACTGGTTAAATCTGAGCTGGTTTAAAAAACTCAGAGTTTATCAGAACTTGTTAAAATCTTATTGTAACGCTCTCTGTGTGGTTCCCAGCTGGAGTCCCAGTTGGAGGAGGCGCGGGCGGAGGCGTCTAAAGAGAAGAAGCTGAGGGAGCACAGCGAGGTGTACTCCAAGCAGCTGGAGTCGGAGCTGGAGATGCTCAAGGTGGGTGGCGTCTAGTCTGCCTTCTGCGTCTAGTCTGCCTTCTGTTTCCAAACCACTGCTTCTCAAGATGAAATCAAACGTCAGGGTGACGGAGGGACATCTTCTTCTTTGTCTGCCATTCACATAAATGTTAATTGGTCCCTTCCTCTTCACGTTATGAAGATGTAGCTAATGTCCACGTATGACATTTGGCCACTTCTGCGAGACTATTCTCAGTATGCGCGACAATAAACGCAACGGCATAGACCCAGGGCGCCCCAATGACGACAATACAATAAAATACGATGCAGTCTTTTAATGTCCGCATGGGGAGATTCCACCCAGGGAATAATACGGGTCGGTGGCTAACACCTCTGTGGTTCCCCCCCCCCCCCCCCCCCTCAGATGAAGCAGGGCCGTAGCACAGGGCGGAGCACCGCCGGCAGCCCCGAGTCCCAGCAGGAGCTGACCCGGGTCAAGTCTGAGCTGGACAAGAAGGCCCTGTTCTACGAGGAGGAGCAGCTGAGGCGGGAGGCGTCCCACACCTCCGAGCTCAAGAGCCTCCGCAAGGAGCTGCAGGACTCAGAGGGGCAGCAGCTGACCATGCACAAGGAGCTGATGGTCCTCAAGGACAAGCTGGAGAAGACCAAGAGGGACCGGTACGTCTGGCTGCGGTCTGGGGAGGGCAGGCTAGGGTCTGGCTGAGCTGGTCTGGCTAGTCTAGGGTACTTGCGAGGCTAAGCTAGGTTCTGTATGGCTAGATCTGGATATGCTAGGCTAGGTATGGCTACGGTAGGCTAGGTCTGGCTTAGCTGGTCTTCCTCGTCTAGGGTACTTGCTAGGCTGAGCTAGGTTAGATATGGGTAGATCTGGATATGCTAGGCTAGGTATGGCTAGGTCTGGCTTAGCTGGTCTGGCTAGTCTAGGGTACTTGCGAGGCTAAGCTAGATTAGTTATGGGTTGATCTGGAAACGCTAGACTAGGTCTGGCTTAGCTGGTCTGGCTAGTCTAGGGTACTTGCTAGGCTAAACTAGGTTAGATTTGGATTGATCTATATATGCTAGGCTAGGTATGGCTAGGGTAGGCTGGGTCTTGCTAAACTGGTCTGGCTAGTCTGGCTAGTCTAGGGTACTTGCAAGGCAAGATTTGGTATGGCTAGATCTGGATATGCTAGGCTAGGATGAGCTAGGTGTGGCTAAGCTATGATGGGTTAAAAATGACGACATGTACTGTGTTTCTGTTTGTGTGTGTGTAGACAAGTGGAGAGTGAGGAGGCGCTGGGGGCGGTGAAGGAGAAGTATGAGAGGGAGCGCAGCATTCTGACAGAGGAGAACCTCAAGCTGACCTCAGAGGCCGACAAGGTACGACAAGAAGGACCTGTCAATCACGTTGAAGCTGACGCCGGCAATGTTATCGCCGCAGTAAACACAGCAGAAGCATTATACCATCTCCCTTCCCATCCGTTTCTCGCTCTCTTCCATATTTCTCCTCTCTGCCTCCCTCCCTCTCTCTGTCTTTGGATCTCTCTGTCTCTCCGTCTCTGTCTCTCTCTACCAGCTGGCCAGCTTCGTGGATAAGCTGACCGATCAGAACCGCCAGTTGGAGGATGAGCTCCAGGAGGTGGCGTCTAAGAAGGACAGTGTGGCGCACTGGGAGGCCCAGATAGCAGAGATTATCCAATGGTGAGACCAGTTGACCAGACCAGTGCACCACACCAGTTAACCTTATCAGTGTACCAAACCTGTTTAAATACAAACCAGTTCACCACACCAGTTTACCAAACAAGTTGACCAAACCAGTTAAAATATACGACTGTTTACCACACTAGCTTACTAAACCAGGCTACCAAAGCATTACCAACCAATGCCTTCATTCATATTCATTCTATCATTCTGTATTCAGTATATAGCTTTAGATTTAGGTTAGTGTTAATTATACATGTAACCCTGTGTACTCAGGGCGAGAGATGAGACTACTATATTCAGTATGTGTTTACACATGTTGCTGTGTGCTAGGTTAGTGTTATTAATCATCATCAATCATTAACCTGTGTTCAGGGTGAGATGACATATAGTCAGTATATATTTATTTACACATGTTGCTGTGTGCTGGGTTAGTGTTATGAAACATGTTAACCTGTGTGCTAGGTTAGTGTTATTAAACGTGTTAACCTGTGTTCAGGGTGAGCGATGAGAAGGACGCCCGGGGCTACCTCCAGGCGCTGGCCTCCAAGATGACGGAGGAGCTGGAGTCTCTAAGGAGCTCCAACCTGGGATCCAGGACCCTGGTAACACGCTCGCACACGCACACACACACACACACACACAGACCAATACACACACCAATGCACACACACACACTCCTCTCAGTCGTATAATATGGTCGTATAATATGTGGCTACCTTTTCGGTTCGACGGGTAGTATTTCAGGTAGCGTGTTGACACGTGTTGCATGCTTTGTGAAATTGAAATGCCTCCTCAGCAACTATCTGGAGTGGCCACGCCCCCTAAGAGGCCCTTGCCTCCTATTGGTGGGGACAAAAGGGTGAGTGAGCCAGGCACGGGTCTCCAAGCAATCCATATAGGTTACCGCTCTGAACTGGATTCTGCTTGCATGCTCATAGGCTAGGCTGTCTGTCATTCACAAAGTGGTTGTGATCATTGTCTGATCATTCTGATCAGACAACCGGCCATTGTGTCATATCCCAGTGTGATACTGAGCTACTTAAAGTTAAGTTATGTTGGCCAGTGATTGCTAATTTCTTTTGAGTATAGGTTTAGTCAATGTAGGGTTTGGATAGTTAAGTTTAGGTTAGTTCATTTTTCGTTTTGATAGTTACGTTGCAAGTTATATTAGTGTTAGTTTAGCTTATTCTTTGGTAAAATAGATTAAGATGGAATCAGTATAATTAAAAGTTTTTCAACTCCTCATTCTGCAGACGCTTTTATCCAAAGTGAATGTGAAGGCAGACTCGTTAAGGAGAAGGTCGGGTTATGGGACATCTTGCTCTAGGGGGCCTACAGGTAGACCCCAACGTTTGGGAGTCAAACTCCCTAACCCCTATACTATTCTACCCCGCTTTAATACATACTGAGCATCAGTCAGTCTTCAATACGTACTGAGCATCAGTCAGTCTTCAATACGTACTGAGCATCAGTCAGTCTTCAATACGTACTGAGCATCAGTCAGTCTTCAATACGTACTGAGCATCAGTCAGTCTTCAATACGTACTGAGCATCAGTCAGTCTTCAATACGTACTGAGCATCAGTCAGTCTTCAATACGTACTGAGCATCATTCAGTCTTCAATACGTACTGAGCATCAGTCAGTCTTTAATACATACTGAGCATCAGTCAGTCTTTAATACGTACTGAGCATCAGTCAGTTTTTAATACATACTGAGCATCAGTCAGTCTTTAATACATACTGGGCATCAGTCAGTCTTTAATACATACTGAGCATCAGTCAGTCTTTAATACATACTGAGCATCAGTCAGTCTTTAATACATACCGAGCCTCAGTCAGTCTTCAATACGTACTGAGCGTCAGTTTTTAATACGTGCTGAGCATCAGTCAGTCTTCAATGCATGCAGAGCATCAGTCAGTCTTTAATACGTACCGAGCGTCAGTCAGTCTTTAATACGTACCGAGCGTCAGTCAGTCTTTAATACGTACCGAGCGTCAGTCAGTCTTCAATACGTACTGAGCATCAGTCAGTCTTCAGTACGTACTGAGCATCAGTCATTCTTTAATACATACTGAGCATCAGTCAGCAGCAAAGGCCACTAAGGAAGACAACGAATTAAAGGGACCATTGTGCCTCGCCTCATCTTATCAACGATCACAGGGTATGCTGGTGGCTGTTCTGATTGGCTGAAAGATCCTTGGCTGTTCCAATTGCCTGACCTAAACAATAAAATAGGAAGCAGAGGTATTTCTGCTTGCTGTTTCCTGTTTCCTCCGGCCTCCTCCTCCTGTGGAGTGTTCTAACATCACCATGGCTACCATCCATCACTCGGGCTTCTGTACCACCTGCCGTGTGTGAGACACTGTATTGAAGAGGTTCTGACCTTCTTGCATTGTTGTACCTCTGATTCCACACGCATCGTTCTAACACTATCAACATCCGCATGCGATATCAATGTCCTCGTGAACGTTTGCAAGTGGGGTCCTCTGCCACAGATTGGGAAAACTCTTGTGTGTTGACCTGTTTCTTACCGGTTCTAACTGGTTATGGCTGGTTCTTACTCCTGGTCTGCTTCTACCCAATCCTGACTGGCTCCCACTGGTCCCGGCTGGTTCTCACTGCTTCCGGTCTGGTTTTGTATAGGACCCGCTGTGGAAGGTGCGTCGCAGCCAGAAGCTGGACATGTCAGCCCGGCTGGAGTTGCAGTCGGCTCTGGAGGCTGAGATCCGGGCAAAGCAGCTGGTCCAGGACGAGCTCCGCAAAGTCAAGGCCTCCAATATCTCCTATGAAAGGTCAGTCTGGGGTCAACACCAGCGACGGTGAAGACGAGTCTGTGCAGCGTTCAGTGCAGGGTCAACAGGCTGGGCACTGGAGCTGCACGGTGAACCTGTTTTCTGTGGCTGAAAATGCGCAACACAAACTTGCATCTGCTGCACCACACATCGATTTAACCCCAGCGGCATCTTCCTATAATATCAGTGTGCGCATTTGCTCATTGTGCCACACTTTGTTTTGCTTGTGGGTAAATTCGTTAAGGACAAGGAGATCTATGGGCCTCACTGTCTATCTCTGCATCTCACCGTCTGTCTCTGTCCGTCTCTTTGTCTCGGTCTGTCCAGTAAACTGAGGGAAAGGGAGGAGAAGAGCAGGGACATGGTGGAGCAGCTGGAAAACATGAAGACGGAGCTGGAGGAGAGCCGCTCACGCTCCGATAAAGGTACACATTCTCTTCCTTCTCCTCCTTTTCCTTCAGCTCCTCTAATTACCAATCCAATGTAGCTACTGGCCCAAGGCCAGTCGCCAATACCAAACTGTTGTCATAGCAGTATAACAATATGTATTTCATTGTTACGCTAGTTCTACCATTATAGTCAGAAAATAAGGATTCTGCAACTATAACATTAACTTTTTTTCTCGCTTTCACCCTCCCACTTGTTATCTCTCTCTGTGTCTCTCTCTCTCTCTCCCCCCCTCGTGCTGTCTCTCTCTAGGTATGAAGCTTCCAGACTTCCACGACTCTATATTTGAGTACTTCAACACGTCCCCGCTCGCCCACGACCTCACCTTCAGGGTGAGTGAATCTCTCTCCATCTCCTTCACACTTTCAGCCTCATTTGAACTACGGTGTGCATGTGAACATAGGATAGGACTTGTTGACGTGGGATTCTGGTGCTACAGTAGCAAGTACAGCACAGTAGTAGAACGGAAAACACTTTCAGAAAAATTTAAAAAAATGCATTGTATTGTAGACGTAAAATAAATGTGAACTTTGTCATAATGAAGGTGCTCCTTGGAACTAGTAAAACAAAGAGACTTTACAATGTTGAGTGACTCCGTCGGTGTGGTCGTTTTGTGTGGCTGCCATCTAGCGGTGACCTGCTGCCACTGTGTCCTTCTGACCTAATGTTGTTTGTGTACGTTTATCAGACCAGCTCAGAGATAGACTCCACCCCCCTGAAACCCGAGAGCGCCCCCACCACCCCCTCCCCCACCACCGAGCACCAGGTGAGTCACGGACGTTGCTCACTCACACACACCTAAAGGGTTTTAGTGAGAGAATATTACAACTTTCTTTCTCGAAAGATAATACTTTATTAATCCCAGATTGGAAAATGTGGGTTTCGTAGCAGGAGTACAGGGAAGTTAAACCAATTAAAATGCATAATAGGAATCCGTAATAATAAGCGACCACATACAAAACAATACTGAAATCCTAAAATAAACGAATATTGGCCTAAAACTGAAATGTAGGATGTGATGGTTCCAAATAGTGGCGGTGTATATGCTACATGATTGACCATGTTATCTAATTCCCTGTCTGTCGGCCGTTATAGGAGCTAGTCACTCCCACCACCCCCTCACCCGTCTACCAACCCTCCCTTATCAACACGCCAAAGGTACACACACTCCCTCACACACCCGCAAACACAAATCTGATTGTGTTGACCTAACCGTGTTATGTTGCAGGGAACAAAATAAGATTGCTTATTCAAACTACACTGTTTATATATTGTGGTTAATAAATTGAACGATAACTAGGTTAAGATGAGTTTATTATTTGCATGCATGTAATCTAGAGCTACACATATAAACTGTGTGTGTGTGTGCAGCCTAAAGCCCACCAGCTGAGTATCAAGACGTTCTCCAGCCCTACCCAATGCACCCACTGCACCTCTCTGATGGTGGGCTTCATTCGACAGGGATACGCCTGCGAAGGTAACGCACACTCTATACAATACACACACATTACGCAAGACACATGGAGTAACACCCTCACTACAATACACCCACTCTGTAAGAAACTATATAAAGCACACACACTGTACAGTATACACTCCATTCAATACACATACTCTGTGAGTGACACTCTATATAGTACACACAATCTGTACAATTCACGCTACTGCACAATTCACACTCTGTACTCTGTTTTTTTATCATTTTTTTAATAGAATAGTGCAGAACAGCTGGATATATATCCGTACATTAATTTAGATTTGAACATTTTTCTTTTTGACCATTTGTGTATTTTTTTAAGTCGAAATTTCAAAGTTCTCAGTTACAAAGTGTTTTTGGGGAGAGACATGCTTAATAAATACATCATGTTTTCAAACTCACAAATAATCGTTTGAATAAACGCGATTTCAATATTGACCAAAATAATTGTGATTATGATTCTTCCCATAATCGAGCAGCCCTATTCTGAACGAGTGGTCACATACACCTCCCCTCTGCATACAACTTACACTCCCTTTTCTCTATCTTGCTCTCCTCACTCCCCCACCTCCCCTCTTCCCTTCGCAGTGTGCTCCTTTATCTGTCATGTGAGCTGTAAAGATCACGCCCCCCTGGTGTGTCCAATCCCGGCGGAGCAGGCCAAGAGGCCTCTGGGTATTGATGTCCAGAGAGGAATCGGCACCGCCTACAAAGGCTACGTCAGGGTGAGCCGCCACGCTGGTTTACTCTCACTCTACAATGTCTCCCACGGACGTCGGTTAACAGTCCCGTCAGTCAAGATGCCCCATTAACCCGACCTGCTCCTTCATGTCCTATATCTGAATTTACAAAGTTGCCTTGGATACAAAAAAAATTGATGGTATAACGCGTGTCTGGTTGTGTGTCTGTGTGCATGCGCGCAGATCCCTAAGCCTACAGGCGTGAGGAGGGGTTGGCAGAAGGTGTATGCGGTGGTGTGTGACTGCAAGCTGTTCCTCTACGAAATCCCTGAGGGCAAAACTACCCAGCCTGGGGTGGCTGCCTCTCTGGTGCTGGACCTCAGGTACCTGACTGATTGTCTGGCTGACTCACTCGCTGCCTGGCCGGCTGGCTGGCTGGCTGCCTGCCTGCCCGTCTGTCGTCACATGTCTCTTCAATCGGTGTCTGAGTGCCGACAGACAAAGTATGTCCGTCTGTTTGGCTGTCAGGATTGTGTGTGTTTGCTTACCAACTCTGTGTCTGTGTGTGTTTATTAGAGATGAGGAGTTCTCTGTGAATTCTGTGCTGGCGTCAGACGTGATCCACGCCACGAGGAAGGACGTTCCTTGCATCTTCATGGTATGATCCTTTATATCAAATTGTTACTTTCTTACCCCTTTTTTTCTCAGTATGCTCCATGCTATCATGTTGTTATTGCTATTGTATGTTTCATCGTAGTACTGCAGTATTGTCCCTGTGTTTCCAGGTTTGCTGGTTGTAGCATCATTGTAATAGTAGTATCTCCGTGTGTGTCCAGGTGTGCTGGTTGAAGCATCATTGTAATAGTAGTATCTCCGTGTGCTTCCAGGTGTGCTGGTCCCAGCAGAGTGGGGCGGGCCGGTCGGGGTCTCTGCTGGTGCTGGCCGACAGCGAGGTGGAGAAGAGGAGGTGGGTGGGGGTTCTGGAGAGTCTGCAGAACATCCTGTCCAAGAACCGTCTGAAGAACCGCCAGGTCCACTTCCTGCAGGAGGCCTACGACTCCTCGCTGCCCGCCATCAAGACCACGCTGTCTGCCGCCATCATAGGTAACCCTTAACTTAATGTAGAGCCCTTAACTTAATACAGACCCCCCTGTCAGCCGCCATCATAGGTAGCCCTTAACTTAATGTAGAGCCCTTAACTTAATGCAGACATCCCTGTCAGCCGCCATCATAGGTAACCCTTAACTTAATGTAGAGCCCTTAACTTAATCCAGACCACGCTGTCAGCTGCCATCATAGGTAGCCCTTAACCTAATATATCATGTTTAATATAGAGCCCTAACTTAAGGTAAAGGCTTTTGCTTAATAAAGTCCAAACTGTCTGCTGACATATGACTCGGATTCAAGTCTCCTATGTTGGCCAGATTTGTAGCTACATTTATTTGATAATATATCCAATGCCAATTTTACACGCCACTACGGTAACTATGTTAGTGAAGGAGGATGTTGTGACAGGCGTACTAAATCCAGCCATAACATTAGAAAAGAACAGAGCTAAATTGAAAGCCATTGAAAACGCAACCGATTCTTTAGCTTGAATGAACAGCATTCATTATTAAGTATATTAATTGATTTCTTGCCTTCTGCTCTCTCACTGTGTCTCTTTGTCACTCTCTCATCTTTGTCTCTCTCACTCTCTTTTACAGACCGGGAGCGTATCGCCTTGGGAACGGAGGATGGCCTGTATGTGGTGGAGATCACCAGAGATGGTGAGACCAATACACAGACAGACTGAAGATACTCACCGTGAATGACCTTTCAAAAAGTTTGAAGAAAATCAGTACACTGTGCACCCTTTAATTAAACCTTTATTAGCTTAATTGGCTGATATTTATATTGGATCAATATGATTGGCTGATATTTATAATGGAATGATATGATTGGTTGATATATATAATGGATTGATATGATTGGCTGATATTTATAATGGACCGATATGATTGGTTGATACTATACCATATAGATATATATGATTGGTTGATATTTGAACGGACCGATATGATTGGTTGATACTATACCATATAGATGTATATGATTGGTTGATATTTGAACGGACCGATATGATTGGTTGATACTATACCATATAGATGTATATGATTGGTTGATATTTTAACGGACCGATATGATTGGTTGACTGAGGATTGTCTGACTCCACCGTGCCCCTCCAGTGATCGTGCGCGCCTCGGACTCCAAGAAGGTGTACCAGATCGACCTGATCCCCAAGGAGAAGATGGTGGCTCTGCTGTGCGGGCGGACCCGCCAGGTGCACCTCCAGCCCTGGGCCGTGCTGGACGGCGTGGAGGGCTCCTTCGACATCAAGCTGACCGAGACCAAGGGCTGCCAGGCCCTCTGCACGGGGGTGCTCCGGCCCGGGGGGCCCGCCTGCCTTCTGGCCGCCGTCAAACGCCAGGTCAGCCCCCCCACTCACCCAAGCTCTTCTCTACTGAAAAAACCCTTTATGTTGGCCGGGTGTGTGGTCGATGCCCTGACAGACGGTTGTGTGTTGGATACCTCCTTTAGACAGACGGTTGTGGGTTGGATACCTCCTTTAGACAGACGGTTGTGGGTTGGATACCTCCTTTAGACAGACGGTTGTGGGTTGGATACCTCCTTTAGACAGACGGTTGTGGGTTGGATACCTCCTTTAGACAGACGGTTGTGGGTTGGATACCTCCTTTAGACAGACGGTTGTGGGTTGGATACCTCCTTTAGACGGACGGTTGTGGGTTGGATACCTCCTTTAGACAGACGGTTGTGGGTTGGATACCTCCTTTAGACAGACGGTTGTGGGTTGGATACCTCCTTTAGACAGACGGTTGTGGGTTGGATACCTCCTTTAGACAGACGGTTGTGGGTTGGATACCTCCTTTAGACGGACGGTTGTGGGTTGGATACCTCCTTTAGACAGACGGTTGTGGGTTGGATACCTCCTTTAGACAGACGGTTGTGGGTTGGATACCTCCTTTAGACGGACGGTTGTGGGTTGGATACCTCCTTTAGACAGACGGTTGTGGGTTGGATACCTCCTTTAGACAGACGGTTGTGGGTTGGATACCTCCTTTAGACAGACGGTTGTGGGTTGGATACCTCCTTTAGACAGACGGTTGTGGGTTGGATACCTCCTTTAGACAGAATGTTGTGGGTTGGATACCTACTTTAGATAGACGGTTGTGGGTTGGATACCTCCTTTAGACAGAATGTTGTGGGTTGGATACCTACTTTAGATAGACGGTTGTGGGTTGGATACCTCCTTTAGACAGGCTGTGTGTTTGATACTTTTTACAGAAGAATGTGTGTGATTTCCTACTGTGTGACGCAAGGTTGTGTGTTTGATTCCTCCTTTAAACGACATCTTGTGTGGTTGATGCCACTTTCATGCAGACGGTTTTCTGTTCAGTACCTCTTTTATACAGCAGTTTGTGTGGTGAGTAAATAGGCTCTAGTAGCGAGGCCCAATACGTTGTGTGTACCATACCCACCTCTTACGACCTGAGACTGTGTGTTCAGGCTACCACAGCCAGTGGTCAGGCTGTAAGACTCCCAGGCTCCAGTTCCTCGCAGGGTGACCAACAGAGTGCCGTGTGTCCTGTCCCAGGTGATGTGCTACGAGATCACGCGGGTCAAGCCCCACTTCCGCAAGCTGTGGGAGGTGCAGGCGCCGGGCCTGGCCCAGTGGCTGGGCATGGTGCGGGAGCGCCTTTGCATGGGCTACCCCTCGGGCTTCGCCCTGCTGGCCCTGCAGGGGGAGTCGTCCCCGGTCAGCCTGGTCAGCCCCTCGGACCCCTCGCTGGCCTTCCTGGCCCACCAGCCGCTGGACGCGCTGCACGCCCTGGAGGTGGGCTCCAGCGAGCTGCTGCTGTGCTTCAGCCACCTGGGCATCTACGTGGACCCCCAGGGCCGGCGCTCCCGCAGCCTGGAGCTCATGTGGCCCGCCACCCCCCTGGCCTGCAGTAAGGCTATATACTACTGCTATATAACACTACTGCTGTATACTACTGCTATATACTACTACTGTATACTACTGCTATATAACACTACTGCTGTATGCTACTGCTATATACTACTACCGTAATTTTCGGACTATAAGCTGCGCCTTTTTTCCCATTTTGCGATCCTCTTAAAATGGCTTATATAACGGTGCGGCTAATCTTTGAATTTTACAGCTAACGGCCACTAGGGGACCTCCTAGTCTATGGATTTTACAGGTTACCGTCCACCAACTTTAACTCTATGGGCTTTATGACCGGTCCGCGCCCCCCGCGGACCGGTTACATATGACCGGACCGGTCATATGTAAACATCATTCAATTTAGCTGCTGCGGCTTATACTCCGGTGCGCCTTATAGTGCGGAAAATACGGTACTACTATTACGTACTACAGCTATTATATATAAATCCTGTCTCTCCCTCTCTCTGCAGGCTCTAACTCGCTCTACCTGAGTGTGTACAGTGAGTATGGGGTGGACGTGTTCGATATCCACACTGCTGAATGGGTGCAGACCATCTCCCTCAGAAAGGTACAGCCCGGCCGTGAGGCTGAACATGGACGTGCATGTCATATTATGCGTGTTGTTCATTATCCATTGTCTCTCTTTCTCTCTCTCCCTCTAGATCCGGCCTCTGAACATCGAGGGGACATTGAACCTGCTGGGTTCTGAACAGCCACGGCTCATCTACTTTAACAACAGCAGCTCAGGTATCTGTCAATACCGCCTAAACCAGACCGCCTTAACCAGACTGCCTTAACCGGACCGCCTTAACCGGACCGCCTTAACCGGACCGCCTTAACCGGACCGCCTTAACTGGACCGCCTTAACCGGACCGCCTTAACCGGACCGCCTTAACCGGACCGCCTTAACCGGACCGCCTTAACCGGACCGCCTTAACCGGACCGCCTTAACTGGACCGCCTTAACTGGACCGCCTTAACTAGACCGCCTAAACCAGACCGCCTTAACTAGACCGCCTTAACTAGACCACCTCAGCTAGACATCACTAGAGAAGCAAACCATAAAAAGGAATGAAAAAAAAGCATAATTGGCCATTGAATGTAAAAAACAATTATGATTGACATGTGAATGAATGTCCCACTCCTGCAGAAGGAGAGCTGGCCATCCCAGAGACGTCGGACAACAGTAAGAAGCTGATGGTTCGAACCCGCAGCAAACGCAAGTTCCTCTTCAAGGTCCCTGAGGAGGAGCGACTTCAGCAGAGGAGGTGATGAGGCTGGACGGCCGTGGTCTAAAGGCCTTTTTACAGTCCCACGTTCCCGCAACGCAATGACCACGCCGACGCTTCGGCGCTGTCGTGAACCTGTATTGGTTCTGCGTCTGGGTTTTAGCTAGCGGACCAATCCCAGCCCTTGCTGTGGCGTCGCCTCGACGGAAGGTTCCGATTTTTGGGAGGCGCACTTGCTGGACGCAAGGAGGGTCCGCAAGGACGTAAGGGTTCCATAACCCCCTTGCGTTGCGTGCACGTGGAACCACAAAGAGCCCTTAAGCAGCGCTATCCCACCCTGCCTGTCCTCAACACGGTGCTGTCCTCTGTTCCAGGGAGATGCTGCGGGACCCAGAGCTGCGGTCCAGGATGATCTCCAACCCCACCAACTTCAACCACGTGGCCCACATGGGGCCAGGGGACGGCATGCAGGTCCTCATGGACCTCCCCCTGGTACTGCCTTACTCCTCCATAGACCACTCTAACGCCTCCTCCTGTTTATACTCCTCCTCCTCTCCCCTGGTAACTCCTCACCCCTCCTCCTTCCCACTAGTAACTCCTCCACTCCCCCTGGTAACCCCTTACCCCCCTCCTACTCTCCCCCTTTTAACTCCTCCTCTATCTTCCCTCCATCTGGGAACTCTTCGCATCCTCTCCCCCTCAGTTGCTTCTCCTACCTACTCCTCCTTCTATTGTGATAATTAGTCACCAGGGGGGTATACCACGAACCTCGCTGAACATACCCAGGCTTTCTTGGGAAAACCTGGCTCGACAGAGCCGCAACTCGCAATCAGAGTTAAATGGTACCACGAAGCTCACTTTAGATTCAATTAGTTGAACCAGGTTTTCCGCTTTAGGTTCAGTGCGCGTTCACTTGAAAGGGGCGTTTTTTGCGTCATTTTTCTCACCTTTACGATAGATCAAGCAGTCTGTGTATAAGTGAAAAGATTCTGCATATTGTCTATAAAATAACTATGCCAAATGCAGAATTGTTCGCCATTAATCCAAATAGAATGATGATGATTTAAAAATGCATAAGCAACGTCCATCCTGCCTTATTCTATAATTTAGGGAATTCACTTTAAATACACCCTATGTATGAGAGGTAGCGGCTGTAGCGTAGTGGATTAGTATAAGACCCGAACGCCAGCGACCGGGGTTCAAATTCGCCGGTCTATCATCATGCATTTTACCCCCATAGATGTGGTGCCAGCACGGCCTTGAAAATATGGGTTCAAGTTCGAAATAAGCACAAAAATATAATTCCATAAGGCTTAGCTTAAAGGTCCCATGACATGAAAATCTCAATTTATGAGGTTTTCTAACATAAATATGAGTTCCCCTAGCCTGCCTATGGTCCCCCAGTGGCTAAAACTTGCGTTTGGTGTAAAACGAGCACTAGCTGTTCTGCTCGCCTTTGAAAAAACGGAGGCTCAAGCGCGCTGATTTGGAAATCTGTGCTCATGACGTCATGAGGAATCTCAGCTCCTCCCCTTACTCTGCCTGGCCCGCCCAGAGACGTTGGCCCGCCAATGAGACTCGACCGTGCGAGCGCCACATGTGTGTGTGTGTGTGAATACACACACTGTAACGCAAGTGTTTCTTGTCGGTTCTTTGACGTGTCTTGTATTTCCACAACGAGACTGTCGTGGGGGTTATCTAAGCCATGGTTGAGAAGGAATTGGGGGAAAGGAACTTTGGCTTTGACTCCCTCAAGAACATGAACCACGACAAGGAGGAGAAAGGGATCTTTGCCGGGCAGCGCTTATGCACCTCCGCCTCCGGCGGTGGTCCCTCAGCGGGGCTCAAGCGGGAGACATTCGCCGCCAACAATCCCT
The DNA here is from genome assembly GCF_031168955.1 of Gadus macrocephalus. Classification (NCBI taxonomy): domain Eukaryota; kingdom Metazoa; phylum Chordata; class Actinopteri; order Gadiformes; family Gadidae; genus Gadus; species Gadus macrocephalus. The sequence goes on along the minus strand of NC_082402.1, from coordinate 13,645,556 downwards.
TTCTCCTCCATGTCGTGGTTCATGTTCTTGAGGGAGTCAAAGCCAAAGTTCCTTCCCCCCAATTCATTCCCAACCTTGGCTGAGATAACCCCCAATACGAGTCTCGTTGTAGAAATACCAGATACGAGAGTCCGACGTGTTATGTGCCATCACACCAACAGCAGAACGGTTATCCAAATAACAAGGAAGTGTACAACACTTGCGTTACAGTCCTGGAGCTCTATATCTAAATAATATCATATACATAGATATCTATATCATATAACATATTGTGTGCGCCTCCAGACGATATTATGAATCACAAACGACTTTGTCGGGTTCTGCGACGTCTCTGGTTCTTCCACTTTCACATCAACCTGAAGTCGACTGAACCGCGCGCTGCCTGCTGCCGGCTGCCCGCTGCCGGGCGATGGTGCCTCGCGGCAACCGGCGGCATGTCGCAGTTCATGTACTTCAGCGAGTCAAATCAAAGTTCCTTTCCCCCAATTTCTTCTCAACCATGGCTCAGATAACCCCCACGACAGTCTCGTTGTGGAAATACAAGACACGTCAAAGAACCGACAAGAAACACTTGCGTTACAGTGTGTGTATTCACATTGATGTGGACGTTAAAGAACCAGGAACGTCGGAGAACCCAACGCGGTCGTTTGAGATTCATAATATCGGCTCACACAGCTTTTGGCCGTGATAATATATATTATATGATATAGATATCTGTGTAGGCTATATGATAATATTTAGATATAGAGCTCCAGGACTCCCGTGTGTTCTAGAATATTTACAGAACACGGCTAAAGGCTGTGTGCGGCTCGCCATTGCGATACATCCACTGTAAACAGAGTGCATGGTGGCTGCAAGCTGCTCAGGGCCACACCCCCACCCTCCTCCTTGACACGCCCACCGAAACAGCGCATTTGGGGGAAGCTCAATGTGCGACTGGCTCGGAGTGGCTGTAACTCTGCACCACGGCTGAATTTAGGGAACGTCTTTGAATACTGTGTTAGTTGCCCACTAATACCTATATTAAAGAATACATAAAATAGCATGTCATGGGACCTTTAAGGCCCCGTTCACACGAAGCCGATTTCATGGCGAAACCGCAAAGGTCTTGTACGGTTCGGCCTTCCGTACACACAAAGCCGGCGAATCCGCTGACCGAAACCGCAAACTTCTGAAACCACCCTCGGAGGTGGTTTCAAATCTACCCGGTTTCGTTTTGGATTCGTGTGTACGCCTGAAACCGCAAACCATGACGTCATCGCCCCACCCCTCGACCTCCTAGCCAATGGCTCTTAAGCCCGCGGAGTCTCAGAAATCACATGCGAGCATGCGCATAAGGGCAGCCTTTATGCGCATGCTCGCCTCTTCTTCTTATTTAATTTCTTCTGGATTTCTGTACCAGAAGCAGCGCCCCTTATGGGCCTGGAATGTGTACTACAGCGTTTCTACAGATCTACCCGGTTTCGCTTGGCTTCGTCTTTACGGAGATACTTCGAAACTGGATAGATCGAAACCGTAACGGTTTCGCCCGTTTCGGCTTCGCGTGAACGGGGCCTTAGTGAATAAGTATTCCATATGCATGAGAATTGGGACTTTTTAAGCTTCACATAAATTCGCTTCACTTGGGAGTCGAACCCCCCGCGCAGAAATTCAAGACTGACGCGCTACCTCCACTCTAGCACTCCACTCTAGTCACGGAGACATAATGCGCAACAGTAAGCATTGTCTACATAAGGTCCAAAAGGACGATCAAATAACGAACACCCTCTGATAGGGATGTCCCGATCCGATATTTGGATCGGATCGGCCGCCGATATTAGCAAAAAATGCATATCAATATCGGATCGGCCTGCACGGGAAAATCCCGATCCGGACTCCCGATCCAGTTTGTTTTCAAAACTCCGGTCCGTGTTTTCGAGCGCACCAATGTAGGTAATCCATTCCAGTTTTTTTTCAGCTTTTCCCCCCAAATCCGGTCCGCGTTGTTCAGCACACCTAGCGCACACCTAGGCCCCGTCCACACGAAGCCGATTTCATGGCGAAACCGCAAAGGTCTTGTACGGTTCGGCCTTCCGTCCACACGAAGCCGGCGAATCCGCTGACCGAAACCGCAAACTTCTGAAACCACCCTCGGAGGTGGTTTCAAATCTATCCGGTTTCGTTTTGGTTTCGTGTGGACGCCTGAAACCGACTGAAACCGCAAACCATGACATCATCGCCCCACCCCTCGACCTCCTAGCCAATGGCTCTTAAGCCCGCGGAGTCTCAGAAATCACAACAAAAAAGATGATGGCGGACTACAAGCTTGTAATCGTTCTGCAGCATATCATGTCCCTTGTTGGGTTGCTAAGCCATTATTTATTGAGAATCTAGTTCGCCATCGTAGAAGAGCTGTTTGTTTGTGTTGTTAGTGGTTCGGGGGGCAGCCTTTATGCGCATGCTCGCCTCTTCTTCTTCTGGATTTGTGTACCAGAAGCAGCGCCCCTTATGGGCCTGGAATGTTTACTACAGCGTTTCTACAGATCTATCCGGTTTCGCTTGGCTTCGTCTTTACGGAGATACTTCGAAACCGGATAGATCGAAACCGTAACGGTTTCGCCCGTTTCGGCTTCGTGTGGACGGGGCCCTAGTGACCTGTCCAGCATCCCACTTGTCTGTGCATGTCCCACTAAGGATTTAAAGTTATCGATAAAAATGCCAATTCAGTGTGTGTGGTAATTTGACTATTTTCTACTCAGGTTTTGTGTGTGTTGCTTTTATATATGTTATATTGTTTACAATATTGTTTACACTCTTGTTGTTCAAGAACAGTGCACTGATGCCAATTCAGTGTGTGTGTGTGTGGTAATTTGACTATTTATTATTTTGTCTATTTTGTGTTTATTTAACCCTGAATAAACAGGTCAGCTTCTCATTACCAACTATTGTGGATTATTCAAACTAACCTAATTAAGTTGGCTAGTTGTTCTTAAGAGTAAAACCCTTTTCAACATGAGTAGTACAACAAAATAAGTAAATACCGTATTTTCCGGACTATACGTCGCTCCCGAGTATTAGTCGCATCAGTCAAAAAATGCTCCATGACGAGGAAAAAAACATATATACGTCGCATCGGTGTATAAGTCGCATTTATTTTTAAACATTTAAACAAGAACGTTTAGTCTGGAGAGACTGAATATAATTGCAATAGCAATATAGGCTATTCGCCAGTCCCGGCTTTTCGCCAGTCCCGGACAAGTTTTTCACTCACCCCAAACTTTCTTTCTGTTGCTCGATTGCCGTTTTCGGCTGCATACTTTATAATCTGCAGTTTAAATTGTGCAGTATAGCTTTTTCTTTTTGGCGGCATTTTATTTTGTGTTCTCTTTTGTTTTGTCTACGGTCTAGTTTATTTATAATTTATTCGGTGGTGCAGTAGGCTTGCAGCGTTCAGTTGTAGGCCTAATGAATGACGGTGCCATCTTGCGGCCAAAGATTATGTACGCACAATTTTGGCATATAAGTCGCTTCGAAATATAAGTCGCAGGGCAAGCCAAACTACAAAAAAACCGCGATTTATAGTCCGGAAAATACGGTATCTTTAATCTTTAATACATGCTTGGATCGGCCGGTATCGGTATCGGCCGATGCTAAAAGCTACAATATCGGTATCGGATCGGAAGTGCAAAAAGCTGGATCGGGACATCCCTACCCTCTGATGAGAATCTGTATCTCTCATGAAGAACGCCAATTTCGTTGTTTGCACAATGACAATAAAGTCTGAAATCTGAATATCGTCAGACAATGCCAAGGGATCGGTTCTGTCCCGTAAAACCCTCTGTCACCGGAGAGACGCCTGTACGAGAAGTGCGCCGAGGTCCACGGGAACACCCACAAATGGTGACGCCATTGTCGGAGGAGGGGCTAGGAAGCTGCGCACGCCGATTTAGGTAGCCGATCTCCGGCTAGACTAAGCCGAAAAACTGCTGCCGACCAGGTTTGGTTGCGAGCATAAGTCACCATGGTGATACAGCGACGCTAAAAGAGATCGACTTTCGTGGTACAACTAACCCAGGCTTTGAGCTCAACATACCTCGCTAACCCTCTAAGCGAGCTTTGTGGTACAGGCCCCAGGGCATTCATTCTGGGTTTTTTCCCTTTTTTCTTTTGGTGTCAAATCAAAACAAACTGACAGAACTCTTCACCTTCTGTTTTTCCTCTCTCCTCCTCCTCACCTGTGTCCTGTGACATCAGAGCAGTGATGTCATCAGCCCCTCCCCCTCCCCCTCCCGCCACACCCTCATCTCCCCACCCACCAACTTTGAGCACGTTTACCACCTGAGCTCTCCGTCCAGTGCCCTCCTCAACCCAGACTTCTGCTCCTCCTCTCTCTCCTCCTCCTCCTCTTCTCTAGGATGGGTAGGCCACACCCCCTTTCCTCTCTTTAAGCATGTTCCTTCCTGTCTCCTCCCTACCCCTTCCTGTCTCCTCCCTACCCCTTCCTGTCTCCTCCCTACCACTTCCTGTCTCCTCCCTACCACTTCCTGTCTCTGAACTTGCCCTATCTAAGTCAAACCAGTCACTACCTGTCTCGACCCTGCCCCTTCCTGTCTCCTCCTCCAATACCTGTCTTGACTCCAACCCTTCCTCTCCGTGTCACACCGTAACTGGCTTCCACCATCTTAGCAACAATAAGATGCTCTTGTTTCCATAGTTACTATGCAAACATCTCAAATGCCCTTCATAAATTTGTGTGTGTGTGTGTAGGGCATTCCCTCTCAGGATGAGGTTGTTAAGGAGAAGCCTCGCCCCCTCTCCAGTATCTCCCGGCAACAGAGGAGCAAATCACACATCAGCCGCACCGCTTCAGGTAAATGCACACAAATGGCTACTCTGACTCTTCTACACATCAACGGCAGATCTCTCCCTGTTCGCCTTGAGGGCTGGTTTATGTACACGGATATTGGTAGTGATTGGTCAACCTGAAACGCAAAGACCAATCGTGCCGTTTGCCCGTTGAATGTCATTCAATGCATGAACCGATCCTCTGAGATGAGACACTAACTACTGTGGGGCGAAGGGCAGTGCGTGGGATGGGATTCATCTGAATAACTGGGGTGGGTTCAGGTGAGAAACTATTGGTGAATACGTTGTTTGTTACTGTGCTCTCAGGGGCAGAGTTTGGAGGCTTTGGGTCCAGAAGCCTTGGAGAGCCGGACCAAGACCTTGACCGAGAGGTAAACACCTGGATCTATCTTATAAACCTCTGGGTCAACATTCATTGTGTGTGTGTGTGTGTGTGTGTGTGTGTGTGTGTGTGTGTGTGTGTGTGTGTGTGTGTGTGTGTGTGTGTGTGTGTGTGTGTGTGTGTGTGTGTGTGTGTGTGTGTGTGTGTGTGTGTGTGTGTGTGTGCATACATATACTTAAGCAATAGATCACGACAGGCTGTGGTATGTGCTCATTATACCACTGCGTTGTCCGGCCCCGACGCGCAGCGGAGGGCCGGCGACCCCCTTCACAGTGGTATAATGAGCACATACCACTGACTGAAGTGATCTATTGCTTTTATACAACGGTTACTATTATGGCAAAACGAAATTCATAGATGCACTACATTTAAAAAGAAACCAATAAAGTCAAAGTACGGTAGCCGTTTTATTAAAGAATACAAAAAAGTAGTCCCTCCTGGATGCCTTCAAAATGCACGACGGTCGCTATGCAACACACTTTAGCGTCCCTCCGAGAGAAGGCTTGACTAGAGCGGTTCGCCGGCAATTTATCCTATGGAGCAGTTCACTCGCCGATTTTAGGCTTCAGTGAACTGTGCTATTGCTTTTATACAACTGTTAAAATTATGGCAAAATGACTCCACCCACACACTAGTAAAAATACGGTTGTATTCTTTGACACTTTCCACTTCAAGGCGCGGAGTGATACTTTCACAAAATGATTGGGCGTCATAGCAGTTATGTATACGCTCATTATACAACAGTTAGGAACCAATCAGATCGCTGGATTCAGGCCCCCGTTGTATAAATATACGCGTGTGTGTGTGTGTGTGTGTATATCTATATAAATATGTATGTGTATATATTTACATATGTATATACAGTGTTTCCCACAGACCAAGGACCAATGTGTGGTGGGGGGGGGGCGGTGGGGCGGCGGCGCACTCACTGACGTCTGCGACACGGCGACGCGGCCGTCAGTGAGTGTGCATGTAACTCCGCGTTTACATGCGGACACATCTGATTTGCATAGATGTGGAAGAACAGCTCAATCGGAATAGAAAAGTATCATATATATATACGCCTCAATCCGTTCGGAATACAATTCTATGCGGAATAGAATAGGTGGTGTAGTCCGCTATAAATACTTATTCCGATTAGTTTGGGGTTTAACTTGGAGCAGCTGCAGTAGTTCGCAATTGGTCCACTCCGTCTGTACTTTAATGCACACCGAACATTACCGCCGTCAAGGAAATTGGATTTATTGCCTGATTCACCTCTTTGTTATTGTCACTCCGTAGTAGTTTCAGTAGTCCGGTAACTTAACAATCCCAGCGTGTCCGGTTGCTAAGCGACGGGTGACATCGGTGGGTTCATGCGTTAGCATCGTCGTTCTCGCTGTGTGTGTGTGTGTGTGTGTGTGTGTGTGTGTGTGTGTGTGTGAGAATGACAGGGGGAACGAGTGCTATGCAGAGATGAATGGACGGAACGATTTTTTGATTTCCAAATCGCGTTATTAAAAAAAAAAAAAATAATAATAATAATAAAAAAAAATAATAATAAAAAAAAGACAGAATCAATTCGTGGCGCTCGAAGTTGATTCTGTGGCGCCGCGCCACACAATGGTCTATGTATGGGAAACACTGATATATGTATGTGTATTGTGTACGTATATATATGTATGTATATATTAACATGTATTTATATATTTACATACGTATATATGTATGTACTGTACGTATATATAGTAACATGTACATTAACATCTAAATTCCTCTACACATGAAATGCGACTGAAATGAATCTTATTCAAACATTTGTCTGATATTCTTTAACCTTAATTCAATCTCTCTCGCTCTCTCTCTCCTGTGTCTCTCGCCCAGCCGGACTCTGACTCCACCAAACACTCCACTCCGTCTAACAGCTCCAACCCCAGCAGCCCCTCCAGCCCTAACTCCTCCCACCGCAGTCAGCTGACCCTGGACGGCCTTGAGGCCGCCCTCGACCCCGCCCTCGACGCCTGACCGCATCCCCCTCCCTAAACTTACGGCCAAAACCACGCCCCTCATCCCCGACCACTGCCCGTACTCCTTCACCTGCCATTCCCCGTATTTGCCCCTTCCTGCATCACTGCCCACGCCCCTCTTCTTTGGTGACCACACCCCTTTCCTCATCACTGACCATGCCTCTTCCAGATCTACAGAGAGGAGTCTCCTGCAGAAAGGGGGTGGGGTTTACTATTTTTTTAATTTAGCTGTTTTTGAGTTTTTAAGGCTCCGTTTCAATAGGAACGGTGGTGTACCTAACCTCTGCCAGGTGAAGCTTTCTGATCAACACTACAGCCGTGTTCCCCTGCGGCGCAGTCAGCCATGGAAACCCCATACGCCAGGAGCCGCTAGGCGCTAACCCCGCTGCTAGCTTTTCCTAACTAGAGCTGCTTTTATAAACTCTGTATTCCACAATAAGAGTCTGCGCTTTAACTTTGAAAAAAAATTGTGTGGATGAGGTGGTTCAAGTCGTTATCGTTCTGTACCAGAAGGGGGCGCTCCTCCCACTGTATTCTACTCTTGTATTTGCACACTGTTGTAGCCCCTCCCCCAGCCTGAATAGACGCGTCTGAAACACTACAAAATCACCGTTTAAATCTTTGTAATTATTGAATAAGCAACACATCAAGTATGACCGGAAAATAAAAAATCTGTGCTTCTGTCCATGACTACATAAATAAAGCAAAGCTGGGTTTTATGTTCAAGTTTAACTTTATTAAACGAGTATGACTGTGAGTGGGCGGGGCCTAATGTCCCTTGTTTGGTTTGGTTACGTCCTCTGAAATGAATACGTTGCATTTTTATTACTTTGTTGGACCTCAAATGAACGTCTTTAACAGTTATAGAAGTAAGAATTAAAACCAATAAACTAAAGTAAAGATTGTGTTCCGTTTATTAAGGCCTTTCTATATAGCCCACCTGAATTTAAACTCATTTGAACTTTAGTTTTTCTCAGTCGATATGGTACATTTCTCAGATCAGAATTGAAATTCTCAAAACTACCTGTTCAATCTTCACATCATTGTGTCACTTGTGCACATCAAAAAAGCAGTTTCTCATTTCTTTGAACAAGTTGCAAATGCTTTGGTACATTCATGCAAATGATTATGTATGATTCTCTGCTCTTTCCTACATTATCAATGGCTTATGTCATGTTGATCAAAATGTTTTGCAAGGGGTGTCTATTGTATAGTCTCAGCTCCACAGCCGTTAGGTATTACTTCATTGCATAAGTCTTTACATGCAAAATGGTTGAACAAGTTGTCATATGTCAAGCATATTTCTATACATTTCCATTGGACTATTTTTCTGAATCTGTCCTGAATTTGTCAATTGCTACCAGGTGAATCTTGACTTTCTCTAAAGAGGTGAAATGCTGGAAGTGTTAGATCAACCAACAATCTACCAGTTTACTGAAATAGCTCAAAGGTGCATCTCATGAACCATAAACTGGCAAGTATATATATATATATATATATATATATAGCTGGAGCACAACATAATGTTACATTGTCTGACAATGGAAGGACAAGGAATTGGACGGGGTCAACAGCCAGAGAGAAGAAGGAAGAGGAAGAGAGGCTGCGTGAGAATGAGAATTTGTGGCCCAACAGACAGGAACGTCAGGAGGTGTAGGAAGACTGCACTGTTATTCCTACACCAATGCATGTACAGTTTACCCTAAGGAGATTGTCCTATATTCACATTTCTAGCAATGACATGGTCCGTCAACAAATTACAGAACAAACAGTCAAAGCGTAAATGTGAATCTTGTCCAGTCTCTTGCAATCAATCTCCCACCTAAGGTGTAACTTACAATTTACAATAATTGTCTTCAAAACTTTAGCCATAGTTTACATCAGAACATCCCTCCAGAATACACTGTTATATTGACAACATGACTAAGCAATTTGACTGTCTTATCCGTACACAATGACACAAGGACTTGTCATTTTGATGGCCATGACATGTTCATCGACACAGATATTTAGTGTATTGGTAGCCTATGGATTTTGAGCAGGAGACTGGCTTTTGCAAGAAATCCATGGTGTTTTGCTATTTGCACGAATTGTTTTGAGAAATGCACTTACTGTTTTGCAAATTTCAATTCTGATCTGAGAAATGTACCAAAGCGACTGAGAAAAACTAAATGTATTTCAAGAGTCTGTGATTTAACCACAAGGGGACGCTGTTGCCTGGTTACAAGCCGGAGTTTATATTATCACGAGAAACGCTTCAGACAGGACGCAGGTCAGTTTGATTTGAAAATGTCGGAAATCATCTCTTGCTCGGATTGGACCTTCTCACTAAAATGTATGTTGTACATATCCAATCCAATATGTCCCACCGTTGGCATAAACTGCTTTTTTTTTTATTGTCTTTCATAAAAATAAACTATAATAATAATAATACATTTAATTTAGAGGCGCCTTTCAAGACACCCAAGGTCACCTTGTATGATGTATGATGATGATATGTATGATATATATATATATATATATATACATATATATATATATATACATACATACATATGTATATATATATATATATATATATATATATATATATTCATATGTATATATATATTCATATATATATATATATATATATATATATATATATATATATATATATATATGAATATATATATACATATGAATATATATATACATATGAATATATATATATATATATATATATTATTATTATTATTTTTTTACCCTTTACCCCGCCCCAGACCTTTTTGTCCAGTGATTGAACGATCTTTGCACACATTTGGGTTTGTTGTTTGACAAGGGCAGAAATGTTCAAAATGCATTTGTGCATGGAAAATATGAAATTAATGTATGTTAGTTAACCTATACATAGGCTCTCAATCTAAATTAATTTTAGGTAGTCACATCACATCTACCACATTCAAAATGTTCTGGGGGAGTTCCTTCCGACCCTCCGTCCATGACTACGTCCCACCCACAAATAATCACAAGCCGCCACTGACATCCAACAAATATTTAGGCCTATAGGTGTTATTTGGAATTATTTTGTATCTTCTCTCATATCCGCTTAGTTGAAGTGAACAATACACCCATATTTAATCACCATCTGAATAATGATAATGAACAGTTTACGGTAGGCCTATAACATAGAAAGATTTACCGCAAAAGCATAAACATATCGCCCTATTTCCTTATAGACAAATCCATACCAAACGATATAATTAGGCCTATAGTCTATTTGTTTCACAGTTCACCTAATAAAAAAAGACATTCCCAACGGGCATATGTTTTCGTGTTAAGTCGTGTTGATGACTCCACGCCCAGAAAGGCATACAAATTTGGGTTTACAACGTTTTTTAGCTAAACGGTGTGTACTTAAGGCCTCTTGCCCAGCAGACTATAGGCCTACCGCAGATGGATCTGACATGATGAGGTGGGAGAACAAAAAAAATACACAAACCTTCTGCAAATCAAAGCTTATTTTATTTAAAAAAAAAGTGAGGAATTGTTGATTACAAGGCAACGCACCAGGTAGGCTATTCTCAGTAGCGGTGAGTATTTCACTGCTTCTTCGAAAAGGTTCTCTCTCCTCTCCCCGAGTCTTCTCATGACAACACACTGAGAGCCTACAAGTGGAGACTATCCTGGTCAACAGAGAGCCACTAGTGTTCGTTCCCTATGGGGTTCACCAGAACATGTTGTTGCACACTAGCTGTCAAACATATTACCTGTAAAAGCCCCTCACGTCGGTAGCTTGTAGCGTCCGGCTCTAGGAGGCCTCCAGGAATAATTTGGATGTTTCAGAGAAGTAGCGTCACATATAGGCCTACTGAACGCTCTCCCCCCTCGTTCCTGAGCCAACGTCGCACTGAGTCCTCGAACCACTTCTATATAGTATCGAACGTGTTGTCACCTCTCCATCACACCCCCAGGCTGTCCCCATTGTGACCTCGCTCTGACCCCGCAGCGCTAGGGACAGCTCCTCGCGCGCGTCCCCGCTGGACAGCACGTAGAGGAGGGGGTTGCAGGCGCTGTTGAGGGTGGAGAAGCCCAGAGACACGTAGTACGGTGCGTAGATCCACCTGGAGAAAGCTAAATGAAGCTCATGGTGCTCAGGGTAGTGGGAGAAGGCGGCGCGCACCAGCAGGACCAGGTGGTACGGCGCGAAGCCCACCAGGAACAGCGTCACCACGGCGACCGCCAGCCAGCGCACACGCCTCTTCTGGCCGAGCTGGAGCGAGTGGCTGGCGCGCACCGCGCGCAGGACGCCGTAGTTTGAGGCGGTCAGCAGCGCCAGCGGCACCACGAAGCCCAGGAAGAAGCGCGCGTAGTTGAAGGCCGTGACGTATTGGCTTGGGGTGTGATCCGGCTCGAAGCACCTCATATCCAGCTTGTGATCCGTGTCGCCCTCGCGCATCAAGAAGACGGGCACGTGCAGCGCCATCACCATCGCCACGATGGCCGCCGTGATGCGCGCGGCAACGCGTGGGTGCCGCAGGCCACGCGACTCCAGGGCGTAGCGCACGGCCACGTAGCGGTCGCACGAGACGCAGCACAGCAGCAGGATGCTGATGTACATGTTGGTGTAGAAGACAAAGCCGGTGACCTGGCAGGTGCGGGAGCCCCAGGCCCACTTGTGGCAGCCGTCGATGTAGAGCGCCCACAGGGGCAGCGTCGACAGGTAGATCAGGTCGCACACAGACAGGCTGCACAGGTAGACCCCCAGCACGTTCTTGCGCCGCACCTGCCTCCAGGTGAACCACAAGGTGAGGAGGTTGGCGGGGAAGCCCACGACGAAGACGACGCTGTAGAGGACTACCATGGGGACACGGGCTTGGTCGTACGGTGGATCGCAGGCCGTCGCGTCCCCGGCGGTGGTCGCGTTCCCGGCGGTGGTCGCGTTCCCGGCGGTGGTCGCCTCCGCCTGCATGTCTGCATGGACACACAAGGAGGCGTGGACCGCGGTGAAGATCTCACACCCTTCAGTGCGTCCGGGGGAGCCGACCCACTGCACGCTGCCAAGCCTCGATTGTTTGTCCCAGCCCCGTAGTTTAAGAGACACTGGTCTGATTCAGAGTTCCACACTGTCGACCATGGTATTGGTACATTAGCTCTTCTGAGAAACAATGAGGAAACCAAATAGCACAGGAGGCAAAACAATGACAAGTTCAAAGATGAGTCAGGACTTCCTGGGGAAATCAAGCAAATGTTCACAGTCACTCTTATCTGATCTCAAACGATCTTTTCTCAATAAGGTAAAGACTTGCTGTTAAAAGTGCCAAAAGTTCAAGATGCTTTTAAAGCCTATTTTCAATGGTAGTTTTCTTTCCTTCATTGTAATGACATCTAATGCCAGAGTGTGGTAAAAAGCATTGCACATATGTGTGTGAGTGAGTGAGTGAGTGAGTGCATGCGTATGCTTTTGGCAGTGGATGCCCTCGTAGTTCCCGTTTGTGAAAGTGCTTCACAAGAAAATTGGTGGAAGTTGGAAGTTGAGCAAGCACTGAATACAACCAACAGATGAATTATATGCACGGGCCGCGCGCTATGCAATTATTTTTCTGAATTAATTACATAATTATCTCAGAATTCAATATCCACATCCCTAGATATTTGAAGGATGCTGACTGTTTTATGGGTTTGTCATTGGAGCGGATGTGTGTTCAACTGTGCCAATAATGACCTCTTGACCTAGGCTACATGATGAGGTGGGAGAGCAAAAAAATATGCTAACCATAAGCTTTGTTTCAAATAAAAGCTTATTTTATTTAAAAAAAAAAAGTGAGGAATTGTTGATTACAAGGCAACGCACCATGCATTATCAATAGCGGTGAGTATTTCACTGCTTCTTCCAGAAGGTTCTCTCTCCTCTCCCCGAGTCTCCTCATGACAACACACTGAGAGCCTACAAGTGGAGATTATCCTGGTCAACGGAGAGCCGCTAGTGTTCGTTCCCTATAGGATTCACTCGAACATGTTGTTGCACGGTAGCTGTCAAACATATAGTAGCCTACCTGTAAAAGCCCCTCACGTCGGTAGCTTGTAGCGTCCGGCTTTAGGAGGCCTCCAGGAATACTTTGGATGTTTCAGAGAAGTAGCGTCACATATAGGCCTACTGAACGCTCTCCCCCCTCGTTCCTGAGCCGCCCTCGCACTGAGTCCTCGAACCACTGCTATATAGTATCGGACGTGTTGCCCCCTCTCCTTTACACCCCCCTGTCCCCATTGTGACCTCGCTCTGACCCCGCAGCGCTAGGGACAGCTCCTCGCGCGCGTCCCCGCTGGACAGCACGTAGAGGAGGGGGTTGCAGGCGCTGTTGAGGGTGGAGAAGCCCAGGGACACGTAGTACGGCGCGTAGATCCGCCTGAAGAAAGCAAATTGCAACGCCTTGTCCTGGGAGTGGGAGACGGCGGCGCGCACCAGCAGGACCAGGTGGTACGGCGCGAAGCCCACCAGGAACAGCGTCACCACGGCGACCGCCAGCCACCGCACACGTCTCTTCTGGCCGAGCTGCAGCGAGTGGCTGGCGCGCACCGCTCGCAGGATGCCGCAGTTCGAGGCGGTCAGCAGCGCCAGCGGCACCACGAAGCCCATTATTAAGCGCATGTAGCTGAAGGCCGTGACCGTTCCGCTGGGGTCGTGATCCGGCTCGAAGCACCTTATGTCCTCTTCGGGATCCATTTCGCGCTCGCGTATCAAGAAGACGGGCACGTGCAGCGCCATCACCATCGCCACGATGGCCGCCGTGATGCCCGCGGCAACGCGTGGGCGCCGCAGGCCGCGCGACTCCAAGGCGTAGCGCACGGCCACGTAGCGGTCGCACGAGACGCAGCACAGCAGCAGGATGCTGATGTACATGTTGGTGTAGAAGACGAAGCCGGTGACCTGGCAGGTGCGGGAGCCCCAGGCCCACTTGTGGCAGCCGTCGAAGTAGAGCGCCCACAGGGGCAGCGTCGACAGGTAGATCAGGTCGCACACAGACAGGCTGCACAGGTAGACCCCCAGCACGTTCTTGCGCCGCACCTGCCTCCAGGTGAACCACACGGTGAGGAGGTTGGCGGGGAAGCCCACGACGAAGATGACGCTGTAGAGGACTACCATGGGGACACGGGCCTGGTCGTACGGCGGATCGCAGGCCATCGCATTCCCGGCGGTGGTTGCGTTCCCGGCGGTGGTCGCCTCCGCCTGCATGTCTGTATAGACACACAAGGAAGCGAGGACCGTGGTGAAGATCTCTCACCCTTTCAGTGCGTCCGGGGGAGCCGACCCACTGCACGCTGCCAAGCCTCGATTGTTTGTCCCAGCCCCTTAGTTTAAGAGACACCGTCGATTGGTACACTAGCTCTGCTGGGGAATAATGAGGAAAACACACAGCACAAGAGGTTAAAACAATTAGAGAAGCTCAAAGATGTGTCATCACTTCCTGGGGAAATCAAACAAATTCACAGTCACTCTTATCTGATCGCAACCCATCGGTTGTAAATAAGGGACTAGAGACTTGCAGTTAAAAGTGCTAGAAGTTGCTTTAAAGCCTATTTGTAATTGTAGTTTTCTTTCCTTCATTGTAATGACATCTAATCCCAGAGTGTGGTAAAAAGCATTGCCCATGTGTGTGTGAGTGAGTGCATGCGTATGCTTTTGGCAGTGGATGCCCTCGTAGTTCCCGTTTGTGAAAGTGCTTCACAAGAAAATTGGCGGAAGTTGGAAGTTGAGCAAACCCTGAATACAACCAACAGTATTGTGCATTATGTGCAACGGCGTGGGGGTGTAAGGAAGCGTTAAACATAATTCGAAGAACATTCTCTATGGGGTTGATGACGGGGGGGGGCCGTCTGGCTCTGGGAGGCCTCCAGGACGTCTTGGATGTTACAGTTTCAGAGTAGTAGAGTCACATATCCTGGCCGTTCTTCCCCCCTCGTTCCTGAGCAGACCTCGCTCTGAGTCCTCGAACCCCTATGTAGTGGCAGTCATGTAGTCCCCTCTCCTATCACCCCCCTGTCCCTAGTGTCCCCCCCGGTGACCTCTGACCCCGCAGCACCAGGGACAGCACGTAGAGGAGGGGGTTGCAGGCGCTGTTGAGGGTGGAGAGGCCCAGAGACACGTTGTACGGCGCGTAGATCCACCACGAGAAAGTGCAGTTCCTGTCAGGAGAGAAACGGGAGAAGGCCCCGCGCACCATCACGACCAGGTGGTACGGCACGAAGCACACCGGGAACAGCGTCACCACGGCAACCGCCAGCAAGCGCACGCGCCTCTTCGGGCAGCACTGTGTGGCTGAGTGACGCCGCAGTTGGAGGCGGTCAGTAGCGCCAACGGCACCGCGAAGCCCAGGAAGAAGCGCGTGTATTTGAAGGCCGTGACCGCGCGGCTGGGTGTATGGTCGCGCTCGAATATGGACCTATTAATGAAAGGGCAGCGGATAAAAAAATGGCGCCCATTCATTCCTACGAAAACTGCTCAATGGCGCAGGGCAACATCAAGGAGAGAATTGCTTCTGCATCATGGGAGCCAGCCACGCCCTAGTGCATGACGTGCCGGGTTCAGAAATATTCTCGTTGTCCTCGTAGGTCTACTCTATGGGCTCGAAGCACTTCATATCCAGCCCGCAATTCGCCCTCGCGCGTCACGAAGACGCCAACACCATGCCCGCAGACCGCGCAAATCCAGGGCTCAGCGCGTGTTTGTGCGTGTTCATATGCTTTGGGCGGTTTCCCTCGTAGTTCCTGTTTCTTGCGTATGAAAGTGCTTCAAAGAAAATTGGTGGCAGGAAGTTGAGCAAGCCCTGAATACAACCAACAGTATTTTGCATTATATGCACCGGCGTAGGGGTGTAAGGAAGCCTAGTGCAATGTTTTTCTGAATTACTTAAGAATTATCTCAGAATTCGGAGAACATTTTCTATTAAAATGGATGCACTGTTCTTCGGAATTAATGTGATCCCTCAAAAAGCGTACAAGAAAATCGCGTGCATGGATATTGTTGAACCATGTAAAGGGGATTCATTCTCTTATGTAAAATAAGAGAATGCATTTCAGATGCAAATCTGAAAGATAATAGCCAAACGCTTCTGAAGCTGTCTTGTGTTTGGCCTATAGATAATACCCAACCCCTACAATAACTAATAGACCCAACTTTTATAGGCTATTTAACAATAGACGCATATAATTGTACGGTAGGCTATGGAGGTAGAATTGTGTCTTTATTATGCAATCAAAAATAATAGGTTTGAGAGCAAAACTTTCCACACTGCAATCAAAAAATATGTTTGAGAGCAAAACTTTCCACACTGCAATCAAAAAATAGATTTGAGAGCAAAACTATCGACACTGCAATCAAAAAATGTTTTATTGCAAGATAAATTAATGTGATAAAAAAATTATTAATGGGAATCAAAAAGTTTTGTTTGTAAATCCAAAAGTTTTGTTTGCAAATCCAAAAGTTTTGTTTGCGAATCAAAAAGTTTTGTTTGCGAATCCTAAAGTTTTGCTTGCGAATCCAAAAGCTTTGCTTGCTGTTGAGCTGAATCTCGTGGGCGGGACCTACGCCGAAAGATGTAAGACACGTCTCTATTGGCCATTCTCGATCGGAGTGACAGCTTGGCAACATCCACAGTTAGTAACGAGAGAGGGAGTTTTGAAGTCCATGATGAGACAGAGCGGGAATCGGGAGCTCCCTCTCTCGTTACTGTTGCCAAGCTGTCACTCCGATCGAGACTGGCCAATAGAGACGTGTCAAAACTTTTTGATTCGCAAACAAAACTTTTGGCTTCCCATTAATCATTTTTTTATCACATTAATTTATCTTGCAATAAAACATTTTTTGATTAGTGTGGAAAGTTTTGCTCTCAAACCTATTATTTTTGATTGCATAATAAAGACACTAATCTACCTCCATAGTAGGCCTACGCTGCTGTGCATAGGCTGCTGTAGATAGAGCGAATGAATATAACCTTTAATCCATCTGCATGCACAATATATAGTTGTAGGCTACTGCATCCAGTATAATGGGAAAGATTAATTACAAAACCAAACGTGCACCTTTTGTGCAATAGGTCAAACTGTTTTAAACTGCCTTGACAAGTCTGCACTGCAACCAATAGTTAATGTATAGGCCTACTAACCAATTGTGCAATAGTGGATTATCCGTTTAAAAAATCAAAATGATCATTCAAAGTCAAGATATTTTACCTGCGTGAGGTACAACAAAGGACGACATTTGGCAGCATTGGAAAAACATTTTGTAGACGTTTGCTGTTGCAAGTTTTTCTCAACGAATAACCTAAAATCAACATTGCGTGTCCGCGGGGGTCTATGTGGGTGTTCCACCGCCCTGGTATTATTGAGAAACGCTGGTCTACTTAACAGACTTTGAGAGGATAACAACGACAACTAGGACTGCCTGTAGTCAAAAAAGGTATTCACGGCCAACTTGTCCTCAAGCAATTCAAGGGGGCAGTCCCCGAAAACACACTCACACATCCCCACAACCTCGCTCGTGTGCGTGAACATACACATAGCTGAGATAGGGGCAGGCCAAAAAAAGCAATACTGCAAGTGAGTATTTTCTGTTATTGTTTTTGTTTACACCGTTGCTGTTATTGCGACTGTTAACAAAATAGAAATGGCCATGGTCTCATTTTAGTCGTATTAGCAAAATCGATCAATCAGTAATTTGGTGAAACATACAATAGTTCATAAATTCTTTATTGAAATGCAAAATGAATCCCAGTTATGACTTAATCATGTCAGATTGAAAAGTTCACTATACAGTACATACATAAGGTAAACATACATACATACAGTATATACATATTTACAGACCAGGAACCGGAGGACCAATCACACGCAGGAGTTGTTTTTCGACACACAACTGTCGGTCAGGATGTGGTCCAAACCTCAGTTCTTCCAACGGATTTGCTGAGTAAAAATTTAACCGTCAAGACATCATCACAGCCTGGTCTGATCGCCTTTGAATACAGAGATTGTGTGTGTGTATCGAATGTGTAGCGTGTGTGTGTTTCTTACAGAGTTGTTGAGCACGTCTGCTATCTTCTTGTGTTCCGCGGAGCTCATGGCAAACTTCTTTTGGTATCCTAGCAACTGCTTCTTGTCCTTTGTGTCTCGGTACGTCTGATAGGACCAGACACGCATCAATCACAGCCATACAGATGCTGAGCTCAAAATTATACTACAAAGTGTGTATGATGCACGTCTCACGTTGATGATGACGTCATGGCATTTAAACTTGTGGGCCATGTTGATCTTGAGCTCCAGGTCCTCCAGCAGGTTGACATACACCTCCAACACCTGGGGATCAGGGGGAGAAGCACTTCAACTCACCGGTCACTCAGAAACCACCCCTCACTCTCTGAGGCCCCGTCCACACGGGCAAAAGCAATCTTTTCCCCTCCGTTTTCTTTTGATGCGTTTCAGGAATTTCTCCGTAAAGACGGACTCATTGCGAAAACGCATCGAGCTGTAGTAACGCTGTAGTACATATTCAAGACGCTGATTCTCCACAGAAAAAGTGGAGTGCATCAAGCCTGTGCGCTGTATACAAACATTTAGTCGAGGAGGATATAGCAGTAGTTGAACCTTTTAGATTGAGCAGAAATACTTACCTGCCCAAGTGTGTTGTTTGTACTGGCCCAGGTGTGTTGTTATTACCTGCCCAGGTGTGTTGTTATTACCTGCCCAGGTGTGTTGTTATTACCTGCCCAGGTGTGTTGTTATTACCAGCCCAAGTGTGTTGTTATTACCAGCCCAAGTGTGTTGTTATTACCTGCCCAGGTGTGTTGTTATTATCTGTACAGCTGTGTTGTTCGTACCTGCCCAGGTGTGTTCCTACCTGTACAGGTAACCTGTTTTTACCTGCAGGTGTGTTGCTGTTACCTGGACAGGTGCGTTGTTCTTGTGGAGGATGTCCAGCACCCTCTGGAAGGCGACAGGGGACTTCTTCTTGGTGAAGCCGAGCCAGTTCCTGGTGGTGAACAAGGAGTCCACGTCCGTCCACGCCTTCAGCTTAGCCCGGGCCGCGAGGGCGGTCAGGAAATACTGCTTCTCAGCCAACTGGAAGACACACAGAGGTCAGGACATTATATCAGTATAACACTGGAATATATATAAATATATAAAACACAGACACAGACACACACACACACACACACACACACACCTAACCTTGAAGGTTCTGCGGATGTTTGCAGGACTACTGTAGGTTCCCTGGAAGGAGGCAGACAGGCCGCACAGTTAGACACGGTTCCCCTAACAATATTATTCAGAATTAATTCATAACGGTGCAGCTCTGCCTCAACATGGAAAGTAGTCTAAAGGGACAGCAGAAGGTTAAGGTAAGGGTAGAGGGTTTCGGGTAAGGTTTAGGAGGTAATAGTTAGTAAGGGTTAGGTTAGGATACCCTCTGTAGTAGTTGTAGAAGTTGGTGTATTTGATGCCGCTTTTCCACCGCACATGTAGCTCGACTCGACACGACTCGACACGACACGACTCGACACGGTAGCAGCACGGGTGCTTTTCCACCGCAAATAGTACCTCCTGGACGTGGGCGGGGTCGGCTGCGCGAAAGGGCCGTGACGTATTTGTGTACGCGACGCAAACAACACATACGCAACCCACACATGGACAGAACCCACATAACAACAATGGAGGGCATCGATCGCATTACTATTATTAGCTGGCATGTTGAAGAAGTTGGAGAAGTGGAACATGTTGGCTGCGGCGCTGCTATGGATGTTACCAGCATGTCGCTCTCGTGACTTCGTCACACTCTCTGGCCAATCAGTCGCCGGCCGTCTGCCGACGTCACCTTTTAGCATCGGCTCAGCTCGCTTGGAACCTAGAGCGAGTAGGTACTAGAAAAAGCAGCCACTTCAGGTACCAGATACCATGGTACCGCGGTGGAAACGCAAAAAATGCGAGCTGAGTCGAGTCGTGTCGAGTCGTGTCGAGCTGGTACCATGCAGTGGAAAAGCGGCATTAGTGTCTCTCAGGCCAGTGCCTCTCCAACTGATAGGAGGCGTTACTTCAAACAGAAGTATCAGTAGTAGGGGGTGGTGATGAGGGGTTAGGGGTAGAGATAGACTGATGTTTTTTTTTAAATATTAATTAACAGAAAAAGGGGAAATATTGGCGTCAATATTTTGAATAATACAAACTCCAACACTTAACTTCATTTAAATGCCTTTAAGCATATGTTTGATATATGCTTATCAGATTAGAAATATTTTTAAGTGTCCGTCACTCCGTCAAGGGACAACGGAGACGGCAAGGGTCATGGTTGTAAATAGCTTGTTTTAGCAATCACATTTTTTACTTTTAAAGCATTATTGCGTTGCGCATCCGGCACCACGACGGAGAACTGAGGGTTCGAGGCACCACCGTGGTTACGCAGTTGGATGGCGCATTACGCAGTTGTAGAAGTATAACCACCGCTTAACGTGCTTCCCTGCAATAAAACTGGACTGAATTGAGTTTATTAGGTTTTTACTCTCTCACTCACACAGACTTCTACTATCACGGACTAGTTCCATATCGATATTATCAGCTACCTTGTTTCGAGTGATTAACAGGCACGCCTGGACGGACCGCGAGCGAGCAGAGCTGCCGCTAATGTTTATATAACGTTAATGAGCTCACAGTAATGTTAATAGTAGTTGTGAGTTGTAGAGGACTGGGATGTTTATTACAATTTTGGGAGAGTCTGCTGCCTTACCTCGAAACCAAACCAGACAAAACGTTTTCTCCTCTCCGCCGTGTGTGTGTGAGCACTGTGCATGCGCAGCTTTCACTGCTGATTGGCTGTTACCCGTCGTGGCTCTGCGTGTAACCAATCAGATGGTGCTGTGGGTGGGACAATGCTGGAGACAGCGTAGTGACAGCAGACAGAGAGGCGCGGCTGCATCAGAGCCTAAATAACCCAGTCTTAAATTGAGCTCTTATCGGCCGTCGGATAAAAAAAAAAGGCCGATGCCGATATGCGTCAAAATGCCGAATATCAACGCCAGAAATTGGCCCGGCCGATATCGGTCAATCCCTGGTCAGGGTTAAGGGGGTTAAGGTGGTTAGGGGTCAGGGTAAAGGGGGCTCGGGTACCTCTGGTTCGCTGTAGTGGTAGAAGCAGGAGTAGTAGAGGGTGGTGATGAGGGGCATGTTGAGGATGGAAGCCTTCCTGGGGAACCTCTTGAAGACGTCCGACTGCCCGGTCCTCTCCACCTGCTTATCGTTCTCCTAGGTCACCCGGGGGACGGTCAGGCAGGTTGACGAGGGTCGAGGATTCAAACTCTGATAGAGAAACTGCCACGACAACGTGCTCTTTTGTGGAGCGCGTAGAACGGCAGCTTGACACCGAGCTGGAGCCTTTCCAGTGACAGCGTGGGGGGTGCAGAGCAGAGCTCACCTCTATGATGATCTGCCTCTCCAGGAGCGTGTAGTGGTCCTGGACGTGGAGCGAGTCCTCTGGGGAGAAGGGCAAGCTGTGGACAGATCCAGACAAAGACAGGCTTATTTACGGGGTACCCTTCATGCATACATGCCACTGGGAGCTGCCCAGTACCACGTACTGGGGGTGGACAATGAGAGCAATATGGCAGACATTCAGTTCCCTCTCCCATGCTTGGATTTTTAACTACTACGTGTGAATCTGGCTGTTCTGCAGTCGCCACCGTGCATTTGCAGAAACATGTTTCGAAAATGTCCTGCCGGCCTAGTTTCACCACAAGCAAATTTTCACACAAAAAGGAACGACTTATTTATTGTTGGAAACAAAAAAGTGCAGATGCAAATCTGTTGAAACCGATTCGCTCTATTGGGCTTGGGCGGTGTCGGGGTATTTCAGTAAACCAGGGTATTTAGAAATACAGAAAGCATGATCAATACTGTCAAAAATACAGATGCTCCACTTTTCTTTCCCACATCTTCGGAAATCCTTTTTATTGTGTCTCTTGGCCAAGTTTTGCAGCAGGATAGATAATGAAATAATCCAAAATAAAGTCTTTGCCGTTGCATTGTTATTCATACTGAAACAGGTTTCATTGCCACAATTGTGGCTTTCCAGGGTAGAATGTGGGCCCCCGCACTGACATATTACAAAACAGGAAGGGACACTTTTTTTGCAGAAATAAGCAGCTGTGGTGGTGCATTAAAAGAAAGGCACATCTCAACAGCAGTTCATCTACTTAGACAAGCAAGACTGGTCTAAGTAGGCAAATTACATATTAGAGACACAGCATTGTAGGCCAGACAATCTGAGCCTATCCCAAACATACAATGAATCACCAGCAGCTCAGCTTTTATGTTCTTACTTTCTTATGATTGTGAAAGAAATCTGGTATTTTCCAGTGAAAACGGATGAAATGTAAACGCTGCATTAATCATAGCAGAGGCAGCGCAACGTACCCGAGGCAGGTCTTGAGGAAGTCTCTGCGCTTGCTTTCATCAGTGATGGTCAGGTGATGTTTATACTGCAGCAGCTACACACCACGAGACACACACACACACCTACCACCCATCATACACCACCTACCAACACTTCTCACATACTTTTAATATAAAGTATAAAAGAAAAAAAAAATCATCCAATAGTACAGGATGATGTGACTATGGGTTTGAAGGCAACAGTAAATATAGAGTAGAGGAGGTATTACAATATTAATACTTGAGGTAGCATAAAGGTTGACCGTATTATAGTCGTGACAGCAGAGGTAGTATAACAGAAGTGAAATTAGAAGTTGTATAATAAGATAGTGTTACAGTACATACCGCCTCATCCTCAGTCCGGCCCAAAGCCCTGTAGGCGAAAAACAGGGGATGCTTTAAGATATAATAATACAGATATAATATTATAATAATATATTACAACATAATACCTCCTAATCTTAACAAGCCCACACTGCAGCAGCTACACATTATTAATTATATATAATTAAATGTGTGTATATAATTAAATGTGTGTATATATATATATATATATATATATATAATTATAATTAATAATCACTATAATGCCAGACAATAAACTAATAATAATATTAGTAGTATTACACACAATAATGAAGTTGCAACATTTTCTGGATAAGGGTTAGGACATAAGGGAAGGGTTGTGTTAATGTATGACGCAGGTTAGGGTTATGGGTATTGGGTTATGAGTTGACCTCTGACCTGAAGAGGTCCAGTAGGACTTTCTGCTCCCCGCTCTCCTTTAGGTAGTGGATGTAGTGTCGCAGGGCTGTCTCCCTGCCAACCAGCTCTCGGAACAGAACCTCTACACAGGGGAACAGGGCAGATGATAAGACCAGCAGCTCTACAGAGTTAACAGAGTGGACCCTAGGACCTGGGTGGTGAGCCTTCAGATCCAGTGCACTACACTACTTTAACAATTACAATGACAATTAAACTAATTGTGTGGTTGACTGGTAAGACTGGAGCCTGGAGGAAACATACCTTTACACAAAGACCTCTTCAAATAGATTAATATCTGAAATGGAGGGAAAATGTTGCGTCAATAAAATCAAAAAGATGATTCTGATGACGATGAGGGAAATGAGGAAGACCTACAGCTGTGATGATGTTCCCGTCGTGCCCGTCGACAGCCTTGTCCAATAGGAGCATCTTGTCCTGCAGCGACTGGAACCGTTCCAGAGAAACCACCTGCACAATGAACACAACAAGGCATAGTAAACAATACTGGTGACTGGCAGATGCTGCCTGCATTTTATACACCACCTATCGCGTTTTCAACTATACAATACTGGCCCGGTTAGGCATGGAGGCTGGGATTTCCATTTAAATTACAACCTTGCTTCCCGCTTGAAGGCCTGTCCTAACTGAGATGACTTGCTTGTCTTGAGTCGATGACACAACACTCACAATTGTATCCTCTATTCAGTTATTATTATTATTATTATTATACTTATATCTATATTCCTACAATTTGAGGGACAACTTCTTGCTCCGAACAGCAACCAGGGCTGGTGTCACAACAGTCCACTTGGAGTGGCCCGACCTCGAAGAAGGTTCATCTTCGGTGAGGTACGGTACGGTAAAGAACTCTTAAACTGGTAGCGGTAACGCAAATCAGCGCGGCACGGTACGGCAAAAAGTGCAAATGTAAAACCACGACTTTCTAACCTGCCTCGAGCTAATCTGCTAGACTAGTGTCCGCTTCAGGTACTTCTGCATACACACACGCAGGCTGTACAGTATAGCCTTCTTGATCCTTAAATCTGTGGAGGTATTCCTACCTTTCCCTGTTGCATTTTCAGGATGGTCTCTTGAGGGGACCAGTTACTGATGTAGTCCTGCCAAGGGTACGAATAAAATCACTTTTAGTGGAAATACTTTGAAGTACACCATTCTGCATGACCATGCTTAGAAGATACTAACCTTGTATTCACATTTTGGTTTCCGTAGCTCTGGTGCGTAATGTCTGGCAGGTGTGTCGCTGAACGCTACAGAATCACAAATCATCAGATTAGTTAGTAGAACCTTCTAGAATCTGGTCTGCACCAGCACTTGGACTGAGCTGGAAGGATACCAGAAATATGCTCAATAAGACTATTACACACATACTTAAATCACTTTTCACTCTTTTAGTGTGTTTGATGAAAAGATTCATGATAGATTCATCGACATTCAAGACTACCACACACATTTCTAGCGACATACAGGTTCAATTCTAACCTGCAGTGCTATTCTACATGTCATTCCATCTCTTCTTCAACCCAATGTCGTCAGTCTTTCCTCTCATGGTCACAAAGACCATGAAAACGTGTTTAAAAACTGATGATTTACTCACAATCACTAGAGGACAGCATGCCGCCTACTTTGGTCTTTGCTGAAGAGCAGAGAGAGATTATGTTGTGGACAAAGAACAAAGAAGTGACTCAAAACAAGATATGAGAGTCATGCCTTTAAAGATTCTACTGGTTTAGGGTTAGGGTATGATGCAGTGTACTGTACTGTGCTGTACCTTTGAAGAGGGAGCTGAGGGAATATACAGAGTTATTCTTGGGTAGGGAAGGCGAAGCACTGATCTTGGGGAAGCCTAGCTCTCTGCTGTCCCCTGCTGGCCGGAGTTTGGACGCCGTCTCCTTCACGGACCAGGAGATACCTGGCGATAACAGTAGCAGAAACATGGCCGATCAGTGTCCATTAATTCACCTGTTAGTGCAATAGGGCGTCAACATTGTGCAGTGTAATTTCAGGGACAACCAATAAAAGCAAAAAAAAAAAGTGTGAGCCACTCATCTTAATTCCTTAAAGGCGCTCCCGTAGGGAACCACCCCCTGTAGGGTAAAGTCGTCATATCAAACCAGTCCCATACTGGATGGAACGGTTGTGATTGTCCCAACCCGGGCCGGGACTACTGGAAATCTGTCTGACCGGAGGGAGGCCATACTCATATGCCATGGCAAATAAAACATGAGCTGGCAGGCAGATTCTTCTGGTTCCCAGGCTAGGTTAGTTAGTGGACTATATAGTGTTCAGTGTAGTGAAAAGGAATGAGGGAAATAGCAAACTACTTCAGACATGGCCTTTATCACATTTCGGCTTCCCCAATAAAAACCGAAAAAAATCTGAAGGCTTCTTACTTCCGACTGGCTCTCCGCTCCAGCTGACCTTCTCCACGTCATCGTCATCATCGTCTTCATCCGCTAGGGCGGAAATGCTGTTCACAGCCTTTTTGGACTCTTTTAGCTGCCCTCAAAAAAAATGAAATGTTCATGGTTTCAAGCTTATGTATGTGTGTAAATTTGTTTAGTGTGGCAGGTCTCATAATTTCTTACCCGTGTATAATCGTCATCCTCCTTGTCGAAGGTGAAAGCCAGCGTAAACTTGCTGCTGTTCCAGTAATCATCTTCGTCTGCTTTGGCCCTCGACATCTGAAATCAAGACAGCAGTCTTCTGCTTATTCATGATACATCCCCAGCCTAGATCAACCTGCATGGACATCTAACACATGTCGTTGGCTAAACAAAGAGTGCTTGTGTAGCTATGCATGTATTCGCTACTATTAGTAATACCTCGCACACAGGGGAAACACACCCCGAATACATGAGTCTGTTTATGTCTTTGAAAGGTAGGCTACAAGTAAACATGTCAGATTGCTAACACGGATATGGGACAGGAACTACCTTATATCGTGCAGATAATCGAATATAAATTGGACCTACGAGACGCGTACAATGAAAATAGATTTGCTGAACGTTGAATGTCAGTAGATAATATCAATAACATAATGACATACGGAGGAGAATGAAGAAAAATCAAGATCCAGCAGTTTACCTTTTGCAGCTTCAGATCGCGCAGTGCGTTCTGGGAGATGTAGTCATCACGTCGTTACCACAATACGATGACGGGAAGACAAGAAGGACAACTTTGCCATAAATTAGATGCGCATATTTACTCAGGCGGATAGTCAACATAACAGTTCAAGAAAAATTTAACGTAACAGGCAGCTTTGGAAAAGCAAAAAAACAAGCCATATAACTTGTCTTGATGTTTGAATAATTAATTTCTGTGTATCCTTTTGAGTTTGTATAGTTATTTATTGTACATCAGAAGGAGGGGCGGGGGGCAGCTGTCGGCGCCGGTGACGCGCAGTGCGGCCGGTGACGCGCAGTGCTGCATGCGAGAGGAGGCGAGGGGATCAGATATATAAATGACGCGCTGACGATAAATGGAATAACTCATTTTTTTTGTTAACATACTTTCACCATTGGAAGAACCTTTCATACCTTTGGGCAGAGGCTACGGATAATTATAAGGATTATTGTATTATTATAGGACGACACTGCCTTACTGGAAACATCTATTGTTTTCTCTTATTTATTTTTTATATTTTTGCCAGTGTTTTTTTGAACCAGTGAAACTTTGGTGCGGCTATGGCCAAGTGGGGAGAAGGGGACCCCCGCTGGATAGTAGAGGAGCGGTCCGACGCGACCAACGTGAATAACTGGCATTGGTGAGCGGAAAACTAAAGGATGTGGGAATACTTGAGTCTACGTTCATATCGTAGAGAAAACAACTTAACGCAACAACACTTTATAGTGTGCTATCACCTGCTGGAAGGTGCTGCTGTTTGGTTGTTTTCAACGTCTAGACGTCTTACTATAGGCGTCAGTACCTCCTGAATATACTGATTAGATTGCTGCATGGCAAAACCTTTTAAAGTTGTGTCTAGTTCTTATGATCCATTAGCTGACTTTGTTTGTAGCCTTGCTTAGCGAAGACGGGGTTCTGGCCGGCTGGTGGTCGTAGTAGAACAGAAGGATCCAGAAGGTTATTTTAGGAGCGCAGCTTGGTAAGCACATGCAGAGATATTTATATCTGAGTCTGTGGGGTCCAACTCTGCCCGCTGTGTTTGCGCGCGCGCGTGTGTATATTGTGTGCACGCGTAAGTAGACCAATGTGTGTGTGTGTGTGTGTGTGTGTGTGTGTGTGTGTGTGTGTGTGTGTGTGTGTGTGTGTGTGTGTGTGTGTGTGTGTGTGTGTGTGTGTGTGTCGGTGTATGTCGGTGTATGTGTGTGCTATGTGCTTGCGTGTATATCTGTTACATGTGTTTATATGTGTATGTATTTCTGTGTGCATATAATATGTTTTTTGGTATGCATAAATGTATGTTATATGTTTTTGTATGTATATCAGTATATGTATTCTTGTGTGTATATGGGTTGATGGCTTCATATGTATGTATGTGTGTGTGTGTGTGTGTGTGTGTGTGTGTGTGTGTGTGTGTGTGTGTGTGTGTGTGTGTGTGTGTGTGTGTGTGTGTGTGTGTGTGTGTGTTTCCCCCCCAGGACGGAGCGCGATGTGACGGCTTGGTCCACAGACAAGCTGACGGAGCTCCTGGTGGGCTGTCGGGTAGAGCGGGACGGGGCCAGCTGTCGGCTGACGGATGTCACCAAGCTGGAGGGAGAGGCCTCCATCAACAACCGCAAAGGGAAACTCATCTTCTTCTACGAGTGGGTGATCAAAGCCTCCTGGATGGGTGAGTCACCTGGTTAAGTGAGTCGTCTGGCTAGGTTAGTTACCTGGTTATGTCTTCACCTGCCTCTGTAGCCTCTCTACTGGATAGGCCTAAAGTTACACTTACAGGTGCAATTAGTTATTTAGCCGATGCTTTCATCCCGAGCGATCTTTAACAAATGGGGTGGAGGATCACAAATCAGTTCTGTACACAGAGAGATGTGCCAGTCATTGGTTATAGTATCCATGGCTCCTCATCTGATTGTAGACATTAACTACTAATAAAACTCAAGTAATTTAACCTATACTTCACCTTTTAAAGTCTTATAGAGTTAAAGTGAAACTACATTCCGCATGTAATTCGTTTTTTAAATCAACAACAGAGGAAGGACTGTTACGAACATAGTTATAGCAGCAGTGTCTGAGCAGGCCTCTCACTGCATGTTTGCCCCCTGTGTTGCAGGAACTACCGCCATCGGTATCAAGTACAAAGGCACGCTGGAGGTGGCAAACCTTTCTGATGAGAACGACATGGATGACCTGGACGTAAGCCTCCTCACACGGGCTTCTAGACAGTAGCTAGGAACGCTCAAGCACTTAGAGTCATCAGGATACCAGTGGGCTGTAGTTGAGTGCTTCCATAGGTGGGGTAGGTAAGAGGTCTTATGTACCCTGAGTTGGGTTAGTCAAGTGTTACATATAAAAAATGTGTAGTTATTACTGCACACTTTATAACTATACTACATACATAATATATTGCATATATTTTTGTGATATCCTTATGCAGCTTTATTTAGTATCTCCTTTCTTTCATTGCACCAACATCTCAGAAAAAGACCTTACCTGGCAGTACATGTGGTTTGTGATTGTGTGTTTGTGACTGTGTGTTTGTGACTGTGTGTTAGTGACTGTGTGTTTGTGACTGTGTGTTTGTGACTTTGTTTGTGATTGTGTGTTTGTGACTGTGTGTTTGTGATGTGTGTTTGCGACTTTGTTTGTGATTGTGTGTTTGTGACTGTGTGTTTGTGATGTGTGTTTGTGATGTGTGTTTGTGACTGTGTTTGTGACTGTGTGTTTGTGACTGTTTGGTTTGTGATTTTGTTTTTGTAACTGTGAGTTTGTCATTGTTTGTTTGTGACTGGTTTGTGACTGTGTTTTTGTGACTGTGTGTTTGTCATTGTTTGTTTGTGACTGTGGTTTGTGACTGTGTTTTTGTGACTGTGTGTTTGTCATTGTTTGTTTGTGACTGTGTGTTTGTGACTGTTTAGTTTGTGATTTTGTGTTTGTGACTGTGTGTTTGTGACTGTGTGTTTGTGATTTTGTGTTTGTGACTGTGTGTTTGTGACTGTGTGTTTGTGATTGTTTGTTTCTGACTGTGTTGGTGACTGTGTGGTTTGTGGCCGCAGATCTCGGTGAGTCTGTGTAAAGACGAACCGGTCACGCCTCTCCTCGGGCTGATGAAGAAGGAGGGGGTGGAGAGGGTCCGCAAAGCTCTGGGAGAATACGTGACCCTCCTCAAATCAGGTGAGCCTCTAGATAAACACCCAGATGGTTTCGATACAGACACCAGCGTCTAGAATAGGTTCCCAGCCCTTTTTGGCCTCACCGCATCTTCAGGTCTCAGGTTTGTTACCATCCAACCAATCTGCCAATCATATGGACATACCCGTAACCACCGTTCCATCAATCAACCGCTGTGTAGGAGGTCCGGAAGTGGATTTAGGGATGGATACTCGGGTCCATCTGGGGATGTCCCTGAAGGGGCACTAGTATTAGTAGATGGTCTTTGACCCGTTGGTGTCTGTGCTCCAGCCTTCTCTCATGGGATGATCCTTCCTACGGCGAGCGGACCCGGCCAGCCTCCACCAGCGCCTACGCCCAAACAGGTCACCGCCAGCCGAACTCAGGTAGGAGATGAACCCCCTCCCCTCTATTCTAACGGCCGGATTCTTACTGACGGAAACACTTCTGACAGGTCTTACTGCTGGAACACAACTTACTGTCTCGAGCCTGAGGGGATGCACACAGTGTATGTAGAGGTGGTGTTTGTGTTTAATAGCGACAGTTGCATGGATGGTTTCTACATTGCTGCTTCTGAGCGCTGTCTGGTGACGGGAGGATGTGTCGTACCACTGAACATATACGTGAAGGTCTTCGTCTAGTTGGTTATGCATGAACCGAAGAATGCAGAAGGAAAGACGAAAAAGGGTCGCCCGCCGGTGGATATTCAACGCAGGAGTATCTTTGGCCTTTTCTAACTATCAGATACAGTATCACTGAGTAGTGTCGATGTGGCTCCACAGATCTCCTCCAGTGTGCCGGCCAAAGCTGTGCCCCAGGGCCCCCAGCAGGGGAGCGGCAGTACTGCAGGGGTCAGGATCTCCACCTGCAGCTTCAGTCTGAAGGAGACGTTCCTCACGTCACCTGATGAATTGTACCGCACCTTCATCAACCAGGAGGTGAGAACATCAGCGCCCTGGTTACTCAGCGTGGTATCATTAACAATGCCTATGGCGGTACACTTTCAGTCATTACATCCTACAGGCCAGCCGCTGTGCTGGCCTTATGCATCAGAATGCATCATGCACGTTTTTTATGTACCATAACCTAGGCTACTGGAAACTCAGTTCGGCCACGTCTATCTTGAGAAACTCTCTGGCAGTTCCGAACACAAAAATGTCTCCAAACAATAACAAATAACATCATGATTAATTACTAAATAATGACCAGAAGGGCATAACTACAACCACAATTATGAGATGTGATGAGGTGAGGTTAACCCCTGTGGTTTTCAATGGTGTGTTTCATTAAATTGTACTGTAAACAACTTAGGCCCTGGTGGGATATTACAATAAACCTGAAGGGCAGGTTGGTCAAGTGGTTTGTTTATAGGGTTTGACCCCTCGTAAGAAGGTTTTGGGTTTGATGCCCGCTGTCCACGTTCCAAGGTTAGGCATCGTAGAGTAAGATGCTTCATAACCGCTTCCTGCTCCTGAATGAAATCACTGTATACCGCTGAAGGTAAAAGCTTCTGCTGGATTACTTAATGTGTGATGTGTAGACTAGTCCAGAGCCAGACCCTAACCCGTGGCCCCGGTGCAGTTTGTGCAGGTCTTCACCCTCTCAGCGGCCCAGGTGGACGGCTGTCGAGGAGGAAAGTTCCAGATGTTGGACGGGAACGTGAACGGAGAGTTTTCTGAGCTGGTGAGAACCTGAATATTAACAGCACTGCACTTTAAGAAGTGCTAGGGCTAGTACTCACAACTAGATGGTTCGTCAACAGATTCCAGAGGAAAAGATTGTCATGAGGTGGAGATTCAAGACCTGGCCAAGTGGTATGAGTACACACACACACACACACACACACACACACACACACACACACACACACACACACACACACACACACACACACACACACACACACACACACACACACACACAGAGACACACACACACACACACACACACATCCATCTCAGCTTTCTCAGAAGGAATTATATATTTTTCATTGTTGGAGCCTAAAAATAACATAATTACATCATCATCTCGTTATTACATGGTATTAAATTCTATATCATCCCAATATTATTACATTAACCTGATATTGCAAATTCCTCCTTTGGGATGAATAGAATATCTCTCGAGTTGCAAGAGGAAAATATAGTTTGCAATTACTGTGCTATTATTCTTAACTTTTTTTTTTTACTTTGCCTTTATTTTCCATTTTAATACTAAAATGCCTTCTTAACTTTCTATTTTACCCATTTCTTTGCATATGTTTTCTTTTACTTATCTATTATTTTATTTTATTGTATGACAATGTTTATATGTGAAGCACTTTGAGTCTGCCTTGTGTATGAAAAGTGCTATATAAATAAAGTTGCCTTGCCTTGCCTATACACCTGCAACAGAAGCCTTGTGGTTCTGTGGATTGAGTTGTTGTTGTTGTGTTTGTTTGTTGTTTAGAGCACTACGCCACCATCACTCTGCGTCTGAAGGGCGTGGGGGACGAGACGGAGCTCAGACTGGACTGTAAGGGCGTCCCCTCTGGGGAGGAGGAGCGGACCAAGGAGGGGTGGAGGAGATACTACTTTAAAGCCATCAAACAGACCTTCGGCTACTGAGCCTCCCCCTACTGATGATCCCGGGGCTCAACAGACTCTCTCTTGATGTACTACGCAACTGACACCAGGACACAGACACACAGTGTACCAGCACGCTACTGAAACTACAGACAGTCTACTGTCCGGACACAATAGCACTGCCAGAACACAACACTGAATGGACAAACTCCTGGAACTCTATTGACAACAGGTACAATAGCACTCTACCTATAATATATTGACACTCTATTGACTATCAACACTACCAGCACTACTGACAGCAGGGAATATTTGGATAAGCAGGTCCTATTTAACTGGTCAGGTTTTACTAGGGAGATAGCCCTACTGTCCCACTAGTATGTAGCATAATGTACAACCCAGATTCCAATGAAGTTGGGACGTTATGTAAAACATAAATAAAATCAGAATACAATGATTTGCAAATCCTTTTCAACCTATATTAAATTGTATACACTACCAAGACAAGATATTTAATGTTTAAACTGATGAACTTTGTTGTTTTTTTTGCAAATATTAACTTATTTCGAATTTGAGGCCTGCTACATGTTCCAAAAAGCTGGGACAGGTGTGGAATGCTCACATTCCACAGGTGAACAGGTTAATTTGAAACAGGTCGGTGTCATGATTTGGTATAGAGGAAGCATCCGTCTTACTAACGTCTGTACACTGAGAATAGTCAAGACTAGGATTATGATGTGTGCTCTTCAAATACCCACGGAACAAGAATGTGAACTGGGAACCATAGTTAAGGGGTTCCCAAAGCTTTTGAGGCAGTGAACCATCTGGAGTGTAGTTCGTTTTGGACCAGGACCTGCAAGACATTGTGTGCAATTAAACAAGACAACAAAACATTCTCATCACGTCGTTAGAGGTGTCCATTCGGTCTACTTTGCCTTCAACAAATTCATCCTCTACAGCAACAGAGATTTTAGACCCCATTTATTGGGCAGAAATCACCCACATCCTGGATGTCCCCCATCCTCCCAGTGAGTAGCCTGCATGATGAACCATTGCCGATGTGACTAAAATGTAGACCTTATTTTGGGCTTAATCCCCTAAAGATCAAATCCTACTCTAGAGGAGTGGGGTTGCAGTTGCATGCATTTGAAGTTAACTAATTTAAATGAAGACTGATTGATTCTCTGACACGTCAGTCGGCCTGTATTTAGAGAAAAGAGACAGGAGCCCTCTATTGAGTAATGCCCATTTAATGCACGACAACGGACATGAGGGCCTAAGATCATCTGACATTACAAAGGAGGCGGGGTCAGAGACGGCTGGGAAGATTTGCCCTGATGACAAAGATAAACCTGATTGCATGTATTCGTCCATTATTACTTTCAGAGAAGATTTGGTCCAGTGTTAATGACCCTTTAAGGTTGGGACACTTGGGAATGTTAAATCAATTTCACTTCTAAACCAGGAGAAAGATGTGCTTTCATGTCTGTTGGTTGAGGTTAGAACGCTGCAAATATTACATCAGTACACAGTGAAGCATATCAGTGCACAGTATAGTACTGTAAACCAATGTGCATTAAAATAAATTACACGTTTGCATATTTAAAAATAATCCTCTTACATAAGAGAAGTACATAACATTTCAAAACAATATGTAGTCCATAATATTATCAGTACTTGAAGAATATACACAATATACACAAAGTAGGAGTTCTTATGAAACAAGCAGCTGCCTTAGAAACATACATACATTTAAAAGCACATTAAAAACATTAAAAACAACATTCAAAGTCCACTTGTCAACAGTCTGTGATGGAATGGAGGAGTGTGGGTGGAGGTTGGTTCTGGTTGACCCAGGCCAGCAGCCAATCAGAATCAAGGGAAACCAGCCGATGCTTCGCTACGAAGTGCTGACCTAGAATGGACGGTCCTAGGGTCAAAGGTCAGGAGAGTCGGTTCAAAAGAACTCCTCTTCCTCCTCCGTGTCACAGCCGTACTCTGAAAAACAGACAGACAGACAGACACCAATGTTAGACTGGAACAAACCTTAGTGAAATATGTTGATGCTGCAAATTATTTTTTAATTATAATTATAGTATCAATAGACTGAGTTCTACGCACCATTTCCCGCCATCAGCTGCATAACGCTGACACAAGGCTCCGCCTCCTCATCCTCCAAAGTCTCCAGAGGGGGTGTGGCTTCACGAGCGGTCGAGGCGTCCCTGGGAGGCGTGGCTAGCTGTGGAGGTGTAGCTTGTCTTGGAGGTGTGTCTGTTGTTTGGGGCGTGCCTGGAGGGAGTGGGGTGGATGGGGTGGATGGAGCCGGTTGCCCAGGAGCCGTTGGCCGGTTAACCTGCCAGGAGGTGTGATGGAGGAGGTGGGAGGGGGAAGAGAAATTAGAGAGGTGGTTGTAGTCTTTTGGCTGCAGTGAGTCGTAGTCAACTAGCTGCCGTAAGTAAGCAACATTAGCTGACCTGGGACGTGTCTCCCTTCTTCTTTGGTATGGACGACACTAACGGACGGAGTCTGGGGAGAAAGAACACATTTTAAGTTGCACCTTTTATCGTTGGTGTGGTCAGATGAGATCTTCCTTCTGACCGCACCATTGACCAATAATGCTGTTCTTCTGTTCTAGCCTATGACCCATAATACTGTTCTACACTCCTTATATGCTGTTCTGCTGTCCCTACCGGTTCCCCATGATGCTGTTCTGCTGTCCCTACCGGTTCCCCATGATGCTGTTCTGCTGTCCCTACCGTTTCCCCATGATGCTGGCCGTGGCGGCCAGGCTGTTGGTCTTGCGGTTGGGTTTCTTGCGGCGAGGCGGTCGGGGGCGTCCAGTGGAGGTGCTGGAGGAGGAGGACTCTGAGGGGGGCGGGGGCGGGCTGCTGGGTCCACTGCCCCCCTGGTTCAGGTCCCTCAGGACCTCGTAGTTGATCTTAGTGGAGATCCTCTTCTGCTCCAGCATCTTCTCTATGGCCTCGCCCGCCGTGGCCGCCTGGATGGGAGCGCGCTTCTTACTCTTCTTCACCTGAAGAGACACAACATGACAATATAATGGAAGAACCCAACACAACTCACTATTTCACCTAGACACACACGTACCTTATAGGTTCCCAGCTCCTTTTCTTTGATTATTCGTAATTCCTTTTCTAAAAACAGAGGAGGAAGGCTTAAAGTCTTGTGTTTAGGAAAGGGAGTAGACTATTAAGTTGCAGTTGGAGATATATCTGTCAGCCATGGTGACCTCTGACCTTTCTGCTCCTTCAGGTAGTCCTCGTTCTGTTTCATCCACAGCTCCGTCTTGGTCTCCACCTCGCGCTCGTTCAGGATGTACTGCGGGAAAAGAAACACACATCACATGCTAGACATATATAACACACTAAATAAATACACAACTGTAACACATGTAGGGACACAACCATCAAACAAAGACAACTTAACATATTAAATACACAACCATCACACAAATACAAACTTATCATATTAAATACACAACCCTCACACAAATACAAACTTATCATATTAAATACACAACCCTCACATACAATCACAGCATAGGGCACCATTCGAACACTAACACATAATAACAACCGTTATTATGTAATAGGTTCTTGATTCTCTGCTAATGAACATCATATGTTATGGGAGGTAACATAAGTAGTAATGGAATGTATAACACAGGTACAGACCTTCTCTATCTCCTGGTCATCGATGCCTTCCAGGTCCAGCTCCCCACTCTCTGACTGGGCGTCTGCGAACAAATCTGGAGTCAAGGGGAGATCTCAATAACACACACACACACACACACACACACACACACACACACACACACACACACACACACACACACACACACACACACACACACACACACACACACAGTGTATGTGTTGTGTGTCCCCGTGCTCAAGAGAAGCCCCAGAGAGGGGGTACCAGTCTTACCCTCCGGCTCCACCGGGGAGACGTGGACGGGGCGCCCGATCCCCAGGATGGAGCTCAGCGACTGGGAGCACGGCCGGCACCCCGGCATGCCCCCTGACGGCCTTGTCCCCGGCTCCTGCTCCACCTCCTCCAGCACCTGACACAGGAAGTCCTGGGTGAGCTGCTGGGCAGCCACCTGCAGCTCCATGTCCTCGCCCTCGGGCTGGCCGAAGGCCAGGCCCAGCTTCTTCTCCTCCACCTGCTCCTCCTCCTCCTCGTCTGGGACCTCTGCAGGGAGAGGGGCTGTCAGAGGGTGTTCCTCTGGAACCCCTCTGATCTGGGACCAGCGTTGCCAGATGTGGCCAAAATTTCCCTCCCAATCTAGCAACACTGGCTGCAGCCCCAATCTGGCCCAATCTGGCAACACTGCCCGGGATCCAACACTGGGTCTGGAGGGGTCGGGGTCTACACGCCTGCTGGGCTCGGGACCAACAGCCTATGGGTCTGGATGGATAGAAGTTAAACTGCAAAAGGTACTGGTACTTAGAAGGACAATCCTACTGGGTTAATAATGAGCCATCAGGGTGATGAGGACTTATGCAGGGGGTTAAGACTGTGCTCTATAGGCTGTGTGTGCTTCGGGGAGGGGGGTGAGGGGGGGGCGTCAGGGACCTGTGTGCTTGGCGAAGGCGCTGTACATCCCGCTGAGCTTGGGCATGCTGTTGGCTAGCTCCGTCTCAATCTCGTCCCGGTAGCCGCTGATCTCCCCTGGAGGAAAGGGGGACACACCGCCACATTTACAACAACGCCATTTAGCAGATGCTTTTCCCCAGAGCCCCTTACGAGCTGAGACTGAGAACAATCAAAGCCTTGAAATGAAGTGGTGTGTGTGTGTGTGTGTGTGTGTGTGTGTGTGTGTGTGTGTGTGTGTGTGTGTGTGTGTGTGTGTGTGTGTGTGTGTGTGTGTTAAAATATAGGTTAGAAATATGACACACCTTCGACTTCATTCAGCTTCTTAGCCAACTCATGCTCCAACTGTAGAGAGAGACAGAAAGAAATAAAGAGCGGCAGACAAAGAGAGAGACAGACAGACATACAGACAGACAGACAAAGAAAGACAAAGAGAGAGACGGGCGAAGGGGTGAGGACCGGTTTAGTGGAACTCTTCTAAAAGCAGGACATAATGCTTACGCTTTTATTCAAAGCTCCTTACAGTTAATACTTTTTAGATACTTGTCAGTTAGGAGTAGGTAGGGAACAGGAGACATCTTGCTCAAGGCAACTACAGGTAACTGCAGTGATTGAGGTTCCAACCAAGAACCATTGTGTGGCCGGGGGTCTAAGCCCCTCACCGCGGGTCTATCCTGCTCCCGTGAGGGCCAGGTGGACAGACCCACCTGCTGGATCTTGGTCTTGTGTTGACCGGCAATGAAGGAGGGAGGGTCGCACTCCTGCTCCAGATCCACGCGCATGAACTCATCGATGGTCAGGTGGCTGGTGGGCGTGTCCTCAAACTCTGTGAGTCTGACAGGAGAAGGAGAACGGAGTCACACTGGGCTAGGAGGGTCGGTCGACAGCGTGAACAGGAACCAACAGGTCATAGCCCTTTTTAAATCTCAACATGCAGAGGTTTTATTATTAGGGTAACACATGTTTGGCTCAAAACTCACCTCTTCCTCAGAGTCGCCTGGCACACCTTCACCACCCCGATCACCTCCTTCACCGTGCGCCGGAAATCATGCATCCGTGCTGCGACCAGGAGAGCTGAGGAGGAGGAGAGAGGAGGTGAGGGAGGAGAGAGGAGAGGAGGGAGGAGTGAAAGGAGCGGAGGAAGATAGAGAGAGGGGGGAAGGGGAGGAAGGATAA
Organism: Gadus macrocephalus; assembly: GCF_031168955.1. Classification (NCBI taxonomy): domain Eukaryota; kingdom Metazoa; phylum Chordata; class Actinopteri; order Gadiformes; family Gadidae; genus Gadus; species Gadus macrocephalus. The sequence goes on along the minus strand of NC_082402.1, from coordinate 13,607,445 downwards.
CAGAGAAGAGGGAGGGATAGGGAGGTAATGGAGAGAGGAGATGGGGAAAGAAGGGGGAAGAGAAGAAAGAGATCAGAGTAGAAGAGAGAGGAGGTAAGAGGACGAGAGGGGAGGAAGGGGAAAGGAGATGAGATTGGAGAAAGGAGATGGAGGGCCAAAGGTGAGGTAAGGAAAAAGGAGTAGAAACAACAAGAACAAGGTAGGATAAAGTGGAAAGGTGCTTATGATGAGGCTCAATTGATGAGGCTTAACATTTGTACTCTTTGGTGGGTTACCTGCTCCACACAGGCCAGAGGGCCGGCGTCCAGTGTGCATCCAGTCCCTCTTCATCCTCTGGAGCAGCCTGAGAGCCGTCATGGACACCTGGTGGGTCTTCTCCCCAAACTCCAGCATGTGGGCGAAGCGCGGGATGTAGAGACAGGGGTCTGCAGAGAGAGGGGAGGGGGCGGTCACAACCTGCCCTCCTCTACACTTGAACACACCAACCCTGTGTTTACATTACACTGTGGTCACCCATGATAAGACATGTATGCACTTACGATATGTAAGACACTTTGGATGAAAGCTTCCATGGCACCCAAAAGAGATTATTGTTTTGTAAATATATTAGTTATAAAATCATTCCATGTGGGTGTCTGCCTTGAAACCCACATTTGTGGGTGTCAAGTAAGATTACAAGCCAATGATACACTCATAATATGGGTTAATATAAATTTTTGAATGACATTATTTTGCGTGGCAAACAAACTGAAACACATACTCATGTTTCTCACTAAGCCATTTCTGCGGGCTTTCGAGTGAACAGCCCTGGCGGCCGGCCAAGGAACTGAACCGGGGGAGCCAGCAGTAAACCCCGCCCTCCTGCTGCTCACTGCGACTGGCTTTAACATGGCTGCCTGCTAACTAAACATCAATGTTTCATCCTGTGACAATCAACTCGTTGGCGCCGTGTTAAGGTAAGAATACATCGATATTAAAAAAGACCTTCTCATATTTCAATCAAATGTGTAAATGATCGGTGTAAAGAGCCCCAGACCTAAATGATATGATTGATGCGAGTGTGATTAATGTCCCCTGGTTATCGACTATCTCCGACGCGTTTTCTGCAATTGTAATGATTTCGTATTAAAGATATCTAACGGTTGTATAACTATAAAAGTTACTAATTTATTAAATGTAAGTCTGTTCTCTGGTTGTCACCGTCGAGGCCCGTAAACCATGCTGCTGCTTAGTACTGCTGGACACACACGATGCAGATTAAGCGCTGTGTTCGTATCAAAAGATGACAAATACGTTTGTTTTCCCATTCACTAAGTCTCTTCTTGTCGTACTTCAACACGTGACTTTTAATAAGACTACTGTTTCACAACGATAAGCAATCCTGTGTTGATCGATGTGCATTTTTAGTAAACAAAACCATTAACCGAAGACGGAGCTTTGCGATTCGTTGATGTTGGATGCCTCCGTCCATCTGATTGGTCAGTCATATTTTGACAGCGCTAAACTGAGTTCGATCTACTGTATCTTTTTTGCTGACGTTCATTCTGACACGGCAATATCCTATCCAATGTCATATGTTTCAGTTAGGAACACATCTCTACAGTAAATGTCTCTTTTATATATATTTCTCATTGTAGTGGCTACGGTCAGGGTGTTCATCACCCAGACCAAAGGTTGTGGGTTCAATAGCCGATGTCCCTGGCCATCCTCAAGGCATCCTAGAGCAAGATGCCCCAACACATCTGCTGATAGGGCTTCTTACTTACAAAAATCGAAGTATATATTTTGCTTTAAATTAAGATTTCCTTGAAGTCAATCAGAAGAAGAGATGACGATATTTAATGTTTATTCTCTCCCTAGAGATCCTGACAAGGAGAGAGACAACCGGCCAGAATGCTCTGAGATGGTGAACTAGAGATCAAAGATGGCCGCCGAGCTGTACCCTAGCAGCCTCAACACCAGTCTCCCCAGCAGCACTGAGTCGAACAAGAAGAGCTTCATCCAGGTGTCGGAGCCTGAGTCGCTGCCCACGCCCAGCGACCCCCAGCCCAGCGCCAGCAGCACCGGCCAGCCCAGCAGCTGGCAGGCCACCCACCCCACGCTGAGAGAAAGGTAGACCACATATAGACTCATCAGTTTACAAGGTGTGGTCCCGCACAGACGTTTCCAAATTGTTGATCGCAGCTCATAAGTGGGCCACTGCAAGGGGACAAATTGGGTTGCAGGATTGTCACAATTTATTTTTGTATAAAAGATATATAATTTGACAGAATAGAGAAAGTGAAACGTTTAACCTCTCACTTTTTATTTAAAGGTCTGAATGAAATCTGATGTTATTGCTTATTTCAATTTAAGTATTTGATGCATCTAATTGTACTGGTTAGTTACGTTATGAAGAGGGCGAGGGCCCCTGTCGTGCGTTATTGAATCAGAGCACAAGGCCTGACTGGGGATTTCTTTCTTGGCAGGAATGCCTTGATGTTTAACAGCGAGCATATGGCCGATGTTTTCTTCATCGTCGGACTACCAGGAGAATCCCAGAGAGTCCCTGCCCACAAGGTAACCAGGTGCATCGTGATTATTAGTACTACACTAGCACTACTATGCATCATATAAAGAGTCCTCCATGTTGTTGTAAAAGTGCCACATTTACCATGGGATTGTCTTCTCCCTAGTGGACTGTACCAACTTGTCGGTTGATCTAACCATCAAACATCTGAGTGGACGCTCACACGTGTGACGACTGTGTTTTAAAATGGCTTGTATGGCCCTTTGGATTACAACTGTTGATGGAGTTTGTGGTTTGACCTGCTCTTGGTGGGTTCCAGTATGTCCTGGCCGTGGGGAGCTCCGTGTTCGGGGCCATGTTCTATGGAGACCTGGCCGAGGGAGAGATGGAGATCCTCATCCCAGACGTGGAACCGGCCGCATTTCTCATCATGTTAAAGTAAGAACATCTAGACTCACTTTTCGTGTTTAAAGGCACCCAGTGCAACTTTATGTAAACATTCAAGGAAAAATAAACATTCAATTTCTAGTCTTTTTTACACGTAGTAAGTTTCAATAACTCCATACCATTACATATCGACATTCAAGGAGCAAAGATGAGACGTCGTTGTGTGGTGAGAACTGATAGAAAATCGTAAACAACAACAATCGCAGGTGGGGAGAAGCCATTTTTCCATTGACTGGAAGCCTGCTTTATTTATTGTAGGTTACAAAAAATAAAGAAAATGGCGGCATTGTTGTTGTTATCGATTTTGTATCAGTTCTCACCACACAACGACGTCTCATCTTTGCTGCTTAAATGTCGCTATGTAATGGTATGGAGTTATTGAAACTTACTACGTGTAAAAAAGACTAGAAATTGAATGTTTATTTTTAAGCCTCGAAAGTTGCACTGGGTGCCTTTAACATAAATATGCAGCCAACTGCCAAATTGTAGTGGTAGCTTCAGCTATGCCTGAGTACCCTGTTAGCTAAAGAGACAGCCTGTAAGCTATTCTGTTATCATCCTAAAAAAACAGATATATTTGAATGTCTCGTGCTCCCCAGATACATGTACAGCGATGAGATCGAGCTGGAGGCGGACACGGTTCTGGCCACTCTGTACGCCGCCAAGAAGTACATCGTGCCGGCGCTGGCCAAGGCCTGCGTCACCTTCCTGGAGACCAGCCTGGAGGCCAAGAACGCCTGCGTGCTGCTGTCCCAGAGCCGGCTGTTCGAGGAGCCCGAGCTCACGCAGCGCTGCTGGGAGGTGATCGACGCCCAGGCCGAGCTCGCCCTGCGCTCCGAGGGCTTCTGCGAGATCGACCGGCCCACGCTGGAGATCATCCTGCAGCGGGAGACGCTCAACACCCGCGAGGCGCTGGTGTTCGAGGCCGTGCTGGACTGGGCGGCGTCCGAGTGCGGGCGCCAGGGTCTGGTGGTGACGGCCCCCAACCGGCGCGCCGTGCTGGGCAAGGCGCTGTACTCGGTGCGCATCCCCACCATGACCCTGGAGGAGTTCGCCGACGGGCCGGCGCAGTCCGACGTTCTGACGCTGGAGGAGACCCACGACGTCTTCCTGTGGTTCACGGCGGCCAAGAAGCCCTGGCTGGAGTTCCCCCTGGCGCAGCGCACCGGCCTGAGCCCCCAGCGGTGCCACCGCTTCCAGTCCTCGGCCTACCGCAGCAACCAGTGGCGGTACCGCGGGCGCTGCGACAGCATCCAGTTTGCGGTAGACAAGCGGATCTTCATGGCGGGCCTGGGCCTGTACGGGTCCAGCGGCGGCAAGGCCGAGTACAGCGTCAAGATCGAACTCAAGCGCCAGGGCACCACGCTGGCGCAGAACCTGACCAAGTTCCTGTCGGACGGCTCGAGCAGCACCTTCTCGGTGTGGTTCGAGCACCCGGTGCAGGTGGAGCAGGACACCTTCTACACCGTCAGCGCCGTGCTGGACGGCAACGAGCTCAGCTACTTCGGCCAGGAGGGCGTGACGGAGGTGCAGTGCGGGAAGGTGACCTTCCAGTTCCAGTGCTCCTCGGACAGTACCAACGGGACCGGCGTGCAGGGGGGGCAGATCCCCGAGCTGGTTTTCTTTGGTTGAGCCCCGGAGGGCCATGGGGGGAAATGTTGAACTCTTTCAGACCTCATCGGTGGACTCGTACAGATTAATTTATTCAGATTTAATCCAGGATGTAGGATTTTAAATCTATAGTCCCAGGTCCTCGTGGCTTGTCATGTGTCCCTGGATGTTTATAATGAGATGCCCTGTCCTCTTATTGATGCTGTATTGAACACTGAGCTGCTGGTTAAATGAAAACCGCTATGATGCTGAAGGGTCGAATTATTACTTCTGTGTTGAATGAACGCTGTGTTGTCCACACGGCGTGCGCGCCATGGATCTCTAGGCTGGTGCTTATGTTTTTATGTTGCCGTGTCAGGGAGTCCACCAAAGCCCCCCCAAAAGATGATGTTTTACAAATGAACATCAACTCGACGATCTTTCATAAATTACCTGGAAAACATGCTGGAAAGACGGGGCAGGTGGACGGTCACGTGACGTGTATTCATTTTACTCTACTGGACGCTGCAGTATAATTCAACCTTTTAAACATGGTTTATAGTCGCAATAGCTAAACAACAAGGGCAAAGTTTACAACAAATACCCAGTGTACTCGTCCCGTTCTGATACACCTTCTGTTCTGTATATTTTACATAAGTGTTACATAAACTTTAACGATTTTACAGAATATAACAACGAATGTCTGTGCTTATTTTTGTGATTTACTAATAACCCAGAATACTAAAACAAAAACGCTCTGTTCAAATTTGTAACGAATAAACTAGAAATGCTATAAAAGCAATGATACATCTGTTTAAACAAATCCATTTGAAAATGCACTTTAAATTCCAAGTTGCACAACCTCAAGAAATCCATTCTGGATCTAATCAGAAAAGGACATTGGATCAGTGGTTTAACCAGTTTTTAGCATTTTAATATGCGTGTTAAAAAGGTTTTTGATGACATATTTGACATGCCATCATTTCAAATGAGGGGGGGGGTATTTTGCCGCTTAGTATTGCCTATTGTCTCAATAGGCAGGCTGGCATGCATCACTAAACCTAAACAACTTATTTTTATTTCCGAGATGTTTGAGCCTCAGCTCTAAGCTACGTTTGCTGGTTTTGTTGTGAACGTTTCAGACATGAAAATAGATGTTTAACGTTCATGCGTTTTAATCTCACCAATAGCAGGAGCGTTGATGTAGAGCTCCCGGGACAACAGAAGGAATGTCTTCCCCAAAATGTAGACATTGACCTGTATAGGACAACCGTTTCTTAGCACCTCATTCAGCGCAGGAACAGCAGCAGTATACAGTATGCTCAGCTAACAAACGTTGAGGTATTTGTATGACCAGCTAGCATTTTATAGCATTGAGTTAAAATGACCTTAACCATCTTCTAGCATTGAGCTACAACTAAGCTTTCAGTATGGACTGCTATCATCAATAAGTGTTGAGCTAGGTTAGCACTATGAGTTTCAGGTTGTTTCAGTTTTGAGGTGTGGAATATCCCTGATGGTTGGTGTGTAACTTACCTGCAGCAGGTCACTGAGGTCCAACAGCATGTCTGGGGCTGGCTAAAGAAAGGTAGCATGCTATCAAGCTTCACTCATGCTGACCAAGTATAGTCAGGGTGGCCCACAATAATAATGCACCTTTGTAGAGCATTGCATATGTTTATAACAATTATTTAGAAGTGTAATAATTCGTCCATGAACCTGCCATTCTCATGCATAGATTTTGATTGACAGGTTTAAAGCCAATCAACGATCATATTTAGAGGAGGGGGCGTATCCCACTAGAGGCCCCCTCCCTGGACACACCCCTGCTAACACTCCAATACATACATAACATAGAAACAGTAAAGGGACTTAGTAAAACATTAAAGTACTGGTGGGGCTGATCAGACCATTGTAACGTCTCGCCTATCCTTTGTCAGGATTACATAGTTGTACTGATTGAGGCTAAGAGCACTTAGCGCGAGTGCACTCTCACCACAGACAATAGCAGAAGCATTAGTTTGTTGTGATGAGACATTTTATACTTTTATGGCCATGAACAGTTTTTGTGTCCACTAACTCCATACTGACGCTACGCACGTTGTGGAGAATCTGCACAACAAATACATTTTGCCAAATGATGCACATGACACACACACACACACACACAAACACACACACACACACACACACACACAGTCAAGGATACGGGGTGTCCCCTCAGTTCGGCAGACCATGTAGAGGCAGGCTGCGATAACATGTGCCATCTTGCGGCCGCGGGTCAGCTGTTTGCTGACCACCATCTTGAAGAAGTTGAAGGCGGTGTCAAGGCAGTGTTGGTTCAGCTGCAGCTGGCTGCCCAGCTGGTGGATCTGACGCTTCCCTGAGAACACATGAACATAAAGATCACTCCCACAACTCCTGTTGATACTGATGAGGATTAATAAAGGACCGCTTTACCATAAAAGCAGTTAGTTGTAGGAATAAACCATTAGCACATATTATACCCTATTAGCTATGGGAACAGCCAGATTGTAATCTGAATGTAAAAGCTTTATGAATACATAGGATGTAAGTAGGAATAGCATGTAAGGACATGTATGCTCCCCTTAGCTGAATGAATAGCCGTAAGAGGGGCCTGTTAGCTGTGCAAGTAACCAGTTAGCTGTAGGAAGTGCCTGTAAGCTGTGTGAGTAACCAGTTAGCTGTACGTGTTGCCATATGAGTAGCCCATTAGTCATACGAGCTGCCTGTTAGCCATTAGTAAGCTTGGGACATGAAGTCTCACCGTTCTGGAGGGTCTGAGCACGCGACTCTTTTCCAATACTGGTGTGGAAACCACTGCCCAAAAGGGGGGCTTTCTCTGGACCTGGGGAGCGCACACACACACACACACACACACACACACACACACACACACACACACACACACACACACACACACACACACACACACACACACACACACACACACACAATCATTTTGGATCTAATTTCAACATTATATAATTTAAAAGTCCACTTTGACAAACAGCTGTGATGTTGATCAGCTAATAAAAGTATTTTGAAAATCTATTTTTTTCAAATCTTTGAAAAAGGTTTTCAAATCTTTGAAAACCTTTAATTTGTTACCTCACACATGGGAAAGTCCACCCAGATATATGATGGACATATTAACCTACTAGATGGTACAGTCCACTGAATAGGCTGCTAGTTATTTTAACTTTGTCATTTAGCAGATTACTTTATCCCAAGTGGCTTACAAGCGGGGATGAGAACATTTAAAGCATACAAACAATTTGGAGCAAAAACATAAAATTTAAGTGCTGGAATGTCAACAAACATTGGATGTCAACTGTTCACACTTCACACACTTGAGGTTTTTATGAAAACAGATTGTTACTGAAACCTCACTTCACTATAATCATTATTTTCAAATACATGAAAATTACTAAACTCCCACTCCTTAACAACCACATTGTCATCATGCTAAATGTCCAAAACGATAGTTACGTATGTAACTACGGTTCTATGAATTCCGGATGACCGCCAGAGGCGGTGCTTTAGCACTGGGAACTCTGGCGGTCAGTAGGAATGAAATAGAACGATAGTTACGTATGTAACTACGGTTCTATGAATTCCGGATGACCGCCAGAGTTCCCAGTGCTAAAGCACCGCCTCTGGCGGTCAGTAGGAATGAAATAGAACAGAAATCCAGACAAAACAATCAATCCTGATCTCGTTCAATTAGCCACACCTTTGTCCAATCAAACAGTCCTTGTGTTCACATGACACCCTGCTCCCAGGGTGGTTAGCTCCTGCAAAGAACTCAGTGAATGTTTGTACTCATACTGTTTGTTCAACACATATCTCTGGTTTCTTCTCTAAAGTCCCACCATGGATATATTTACTAGCACCTGTGTTGGGTAAGTCACTGTCTCAGCAACCTATTGTCAAACTGACTCTAGTGTTTGAAATGAAACCTTTCCTGTGGTTTCAGACTGTTTCTGCTCTGTGTTGAGCTTGGCTGGAGGGTAGAGGCTGCAGGAGATCAGGGAGGTACGACAATACTTCCTAGAACCTCCCACATATTACTGACTACCTAATGGGCTACATACTGACACAACCAACTACCTATGATGAAACTACTACATCTAACAAACTACTACACAACCAGCCGCCTACAAAACAGACTCATCACATCACAGACTACCTGTATTACAAGCTGCCTGTCAAGAAGGCGTCAACTCTTTTTCATTGGTTCTCAGGGCATCGGGAGGTTCCGATAGAGTCCGAGTGTCGGGACCGCTATCTGTGGCTTCATGTTGCTGCGACCGGAGTTGCGCCTCAGTTTGAGGCTGTAGGTTGGTGGAGAAATCCCATAATGCCCAAATTTGTCATGGTTTCCAGGAGCCTCACGCAATACAAACAATGGTGTCATCAGCCCTTCTCTCCGATGTTGTCCAGATAACCAAGTGGTCCACTCCATCAGTGGTCAGAATGCACAGAGCTGTGGCTACACCATCAGTCAATTCAGAATGGACGGCTACACCACCTTCAGAGCGTCCTACTACTCCTGCTACACCAGCAACCAGGTGTGGTTCATGCTCCTCCTCTTAACCAAGACTCTCCTCCTCTTGACCAGGACTCTCCTCCTCCTATTGACCAGGAATCTCCTCCTCCTCTTAACCAAGACTCTCCTCCTCTTGACCAGGACTCTCCTCCTCCTATTGACCAGGAATCTCCTCCTCCCCTTGACCAGGACTCTCCTCCTCCCCTTGACCAGGACTCTCCTCCTCCTATTGACCAGGACTCTCCTCCTCCTATTGACCAGGACTCTCCTCCTCCTCTTGACCAGGACTCTCCTCCTCCTATTGTCCAGGACTCTCCTCCTCCTATTGACCAGGACTCTCCTCCTCCTATTGACCAGGACTCTCCTCCTCCTATTGACCAGGACTCTCCTCCTCCTATTGACCAGGACTCTCCTCCTCCTCTTGACCAGGACTCTTCTCCTCCTCCTCCCCTTGACCAAGACTCTCCTCCTCCTCCTATTGACCAGGACTCTCCTTCTCCTCCTATTGACCAGGACTCTCCTCCTCCTCCTATTGACCAGGACTCTCCTCCTCCTCCTATTGACCAGGACTCTCCTCCTCCTCCTATTGACCAGGACTCTCCTCCTCCTATTGACCAGGACTCTCCTCCTCCCCTTGACCAAGACACTCTTCCTTAAAGGGGCAGTGAACCCATGTATTTTTAGGGTTCAACATCTTATACTGAACTCTCTTAAATCAGAAAATATATTGGTTTGGTCGTACTTCTTCTTTTATCCATTCATTATCCCACTGCATTAATAAACATGTCCCCCCCCCCCCCCTTTCCAGAATGATGAGGTTTTCACCTTCAACCTAAACATCATCCTGACGGATGCAGAGGGGCACTGGTGGAGCCAGCCGCTCTCCAAGACCTGTGATCTTCCCCTGGTCCTGGCCCAGAGAGAGGTCCTCTGTGAGGAACACTACATGGAGGTACAAGATTTTACCACCAAAACCACTACATATTTACCACTCAAACTACATGGAGGTACAACAGCCATCATATTGACCCTACAAACTACATTAGGGTACAACAGCCATCATATTGACCCTACAAACTACATGGAGGTACAACAGCCATCATATTGAACCCTCAAACTACATGAGGGTACAACAGCCATCCTATTGACCCCTCAAACTACATGAGGGTACAACAGCCATCATATTGACCCCTCAAACTACATGAGGGTACAACAGCCATCATATTGACCCCTCAAACTACATGAGGGTACAACAGCCATCATATTGACCCCTCAAACTACATGGAGGTACTACAGCCAATCTATTTACCTCTGAGGAAAAGTGGTAACATTAGAAGCATCAGCAGCCTGAAAACCCTTTGAGTGTTCCTATTGGCCCAAGCTGTGACCAATAGGGAGAAACTCACTCATGGGTGTCTACCTGTGTGTCAAGTAAGCTTGATCGATTTCCATTGGATACTAGTGTTGTTGTTTGTATTCTTGTGTATCAGGTCAGTGTGGATCAAGACATGCCTTGTGAGGATTATCATGGCGGCTCCAAGGAGATCCAGAAAGACGTTCTTTCTCTGGTAAACATGTTCTCTGCCAACAAGGATTCAGTTGAAAAATGTATCCATTTGGTATATTTAGGGAGCTTTGTTGTAAAGCTACACTCAACTGTCAGGTCCACACAACAATAGCTAAACACTGCATTCTCTCCAGGCTCAGAAAACGGCTACATCTGTCTGGCAGCTGATGTTTCTGCTGGCAGGAAACGACCTTGCCATCATGTCCGTCAGTGAGGCCCGGGGATTGGGCTACAGTCTGACGGCCACTCCAAAGAGACAAGTGTTTCGCTCTCCATACAAACAGCCCCATAGCCAGCTTGTGCACGTGAGTGACCAGAAATGATGTTTCCCTATTTAAATCTATATTTTCTATGATCACTATGGTTTGGCCTTGCACTACACAGAAATAAATTGATTAGGATATTCTAGTGGCTATAGGTTAATTGGTTTCAAACCCTTAATGTCCAGGCATCTTGGAGAAGGTTGGCTAACCACTACCTACCATTTCATTGCTTGTCTCTCTGGAAATACTATAGCTGAATAACGTGATGGTAACTTTGCCTTGTCACAGGGTGGATGTTTGGGTGGCTATGTGGGGGATGTAAGGGTGTCTTCATAGGGTTGATAGCTGACAAGGGTCCTCTGCTCTCCAGGTACACGGGGTGCCAGTTGAGGTCATAAAGTTGGTGCTGTTCTTCCGACGGAAACTGGTTGTGATCATGACAGACTTTTCATTGTCTTGTACAGTCGGTATGTGTTTGAAAAGAGAGCATTCGTAGTTCTTCCATTGAAAATGACAAATGCTTTGGCCCCAGGTTGATCTATTCCTCATGCATCGGAGTGGACGATAATGGTCCCAAGATTTTTTTTTTAACTGATCATTTTAGCTATTCATCATCCAACCAAGTGGTAGAATAGGGGCGCTTCAAGCCTTCTCTGAAGGTAATCTTTTCCAGGTTCTGGATCATTCGATGGGTCAAGGCTACTGTGGGAGACCCCCCAGGTCATGCCCCCGATGGTCTGGGCTGGAGAGCGCTTTGAGAGTCGGAGCATCATGTTGGGTGTGGAAGGGCGCCTGGTGGACTGGGACACCACTATAGCCAGAGGCTGGGCCGTGACCCAGGATGGCCCAGTGATCCAGGTTGGGATACCCTTCGGATCAGAAGGGGGCTACAGGCGGGTGAGTTTTTAAAGGGGCCCTAATTTTAACCAGAATCAACCCACGAGGAGTGTCGTGTCCACTCGGATGGATCATGGATGGATCAACATCTTGGGACACTCCCTTGGTGGACTGTACCAACTGGTAGGGATGGTGGAGTTGGATCAATCTATTGTTCATCTTGGTGGAAAGAACTGATTGTCGCATAACTGCTAAATAGACCAGAAATTGCCTGTAATGACTAAATGGTTAAGTTGAATAAGGAAACAAAGCCTCATACCAACATCTCAGACAGTGTTCTCTGGCGACGTCACCGTAACCACACATGGATTCCCCACCATGTATTACGTGGCTTGAAAATGACAGGAATAGATGCAGGGTTAATTCTTCATCATGTGTCAAAATGGGTTTTATCCAGAGCATGGTGGTGAACAACGTCTACAGGGAGACGTACATCATCTTCCTCTTCTACGAGCACCTCTTCTCCATGCTGTATGACGACGGCAGCGAGGTGGAGACCAGACAGCGACTGGTGAGGGTCCTGGATACCCCGCTACTCTGCAGACACCCCTTCACCCTCGACCGTAAGCCCAAGAGTTTAGAGTTGGCCTGAATTGGGAAGCCGGTGATAACCACGTAGGCGACACACTTTGTAGCAATCGCAGGTTCAAATTTCAAACCTAATTAAAACTTAACCAGTCCTGAATATTCTCTAAACCAGGGGTCACCAACCTTTTTGAACCTGAGAGCTACTTCATGGGTACTGAGTCTTACGAAAGGCACTGAGTTTGATACACTCTTCTGAAATAACAAATTTGCTCAGTTTGCCTTTAGATATATATTAAGACTAATGATACTCATCTTTGTGAAAACACTGATCATGTTAATGATTTCTCACAATAATTATCAACAATGACTTAAAAAAAGGTGGGAAAGAGTTGTTCAAGAATGAGTTGTGCTATTTTTAGAACAGGCCTGGTGCCCGCAGGTACTGTGTTGGTGACCCCTGCTCTAAACTCTAAAACCCCAAAGCAAATATGTATACATCGTTGTATATTGTTTGTTATAGAAACTATGCCTGCAGAGCGTGTGTTTGACGTTTACATGGGAAACATTCCCTTTGACGTGACCTTGGTGGAAGTCAAAATCAACGACAGGCATCTGCCCATTGCTGTGACGCCTGAATACAGCATCAATAGGATTGTCAATGCCAACGGCAGCCAAGCCTACACACTACACGTCCCCTTTGACAGCAGGGTAGTGCACAGGATGGTGAGTAGCCTTACTTCAATGTGTTTGTGTGTGTGTGGCTATGACATTTAAATGTCCCATTTCCTTTTTCTGACAGCACCTCGACCATGGACTTGTGCAGTACTCAATGAGCCTGAACTACACCTTAATAATCCTGCCCCAGAGACTATCGTACTACCACTACTCTTTTGTATCGACACAACTCGACGACGCATGTGCGTACCACTGCATGTGGTTGTATGTTCTGGTTTTTGGTTGTTGTTTTCCATTTTGTGATTTAAACTATTTAGGGACTCTTTGTGTTATAGCCCTTCCTTGTGTCAAAACAACTGGACAACTGTATTTTCTTTGCTCTGAGCAGTTGCTCCAGAGCCCACGGCAGAGTGCACACCGACGGGCATCACCTTCAGCCTCTGGAAGAGTCCCCAAATGGAGTTCCTCTGGGAGATCGGGGTCGGAGCAGAGCCTCTCACTCCGGAGCTGGCTGAGCTTAGGGGGTACAGGCTATACAACGACACCCAGAGCATCACCTTGGAAGTCCCCGTCTTCTCCATTGGTTACACCTACCAAGTATGAGCTCACCACAGCTATATGGCTGCCTTCTCATGGTACAGTCAAGCCTGTATTAACTTGTGCATGAAATAGCTGCCGTTGGTCTCTCTCAGGGCTTGGTCCAAAAAAGAAGATGATGTGTTGTACAAATAAACTTGTATCCAAACCGTAGGAAAGATAAAGTGAGTTTTATGATGAACTATCAAAGTCTGCATATGCAGAATAATTTCTCTGGTCATTTATTAGGAGGACAAACGAAGGCTAATCAAACTGGTACATCCAGAATGCATTAGCTTGGCTTTATGTCTCATGAAAGAGCGGGTGGTGCAGAAAGTAATTCTGGGTATTGTAGGAAACTGACAAACGGGAAGAAGCCTGAAAGGATAGAGGGTGACTTATTTCAAATGGAAAAAATATTTAAGATCAAAAAATAATCTAGGAATGAAATGGAAATGACCTGTCACATTTAAAAAACGATACAAAATGTGTAAAACGAATTCTGAACTATTTAATTGGTTTCTAGGACATTAATCTGCATGACTTCTATGGAGTATTCCAGCTTCTTGTGAGGGATGCCAAGACACTTGCTCTTCAATCAATGCTTTCAGGACGCTGTGTATTTGAAACAAGGGACCTGATAGGTAAAGTAACCCGTAGTGTATAGTGTATATATAGGAACACCTATACCGTGATTTGCTTATGTATCACTCAAATTTTTTTAGCTAGTAATGTTTCCCCATTAGTTATATTCCTGACTGAGACAGTCGAGTTCAGTAGTAGAGTTTAAGTATTTATTGTGTTGAGTGGCCTTAGAAACTGTTGGAATGTCACAAATATCAAAACATTTCAGTTGTTCATGATTTCAGGACTGCGATCTGACCAAATTGAATTGTACCATTTGTAGTATTTCTCTTACCCCTCCTTCAAGTTTGGAGGGACACTAAATCAAGGGGTGCCTCCAAACAAAGTTGAAGGGAAGGTGGAGACAAAGTACTACATTTAGCAGTGGAACGAGTTTAGTGATTCTCTGTTCAGTGTGTTCCCCAGACGGGATCATGACAGTGGTAACCACTCCCAGTGTGACCTTGCCAAGAGTGCACCCCGACAGCACCACCCTCCTGGACAGATCCTGTAGACCGAAACAAACAGATCCGTCCAGAGCTCTGTTTGAATTCAGTCTCAACTCTTGTGGAACAAGGACGATGGTAGGCACATGTTCCTAACCAGACTTCAAAAACATGACTAACTCCTGTAGAGTATACCACTACTAAATGACTCAAACCCTTACAAAGAGCACTTCAACATTATGCAGACCATTGCAAGAGACAAACAATGGTATTTTACCATAGAAGGTGAAGAAGCACCAACTTGCAGCAACAAGAAATGATGCCTTGCAACCAAGAGAACATTCTGATAACTATATTGGTTATGGATAATTCATTATATATATATATATATATATATATAAATGTATACGACTGCATGAAACAAATTATCATTTCTTTGCATTGTTTCTGAATGTCCCTTAGTTGCACTTGATTACATCCAAATATCTGAGGGCTGTGTGGTTTGTGGACAGGTGGGCGACACCTTCCTGGCTTACGAGAATGAGATCCTTTACCACAGGCGTCTCATCGCAGACGAAACGGCCCTCATCTCCAGAGACTCTAAGTTCAAGTAGGGGTCGAATTAAGTTTGCTTGTTGTCCTGTTAAATAGACCAGCGGCTTGATTGCTTCTAAATCGCACAATTTGTAATTCATCAAATCTCTTCCTCACGCTTGTATTATCCGTTTTATTTTTTCAAATGTTTAGTATTTAGTAGCTTGCATTTTAATTTGTCACACAAATTTTTATGGATAAAGTTGGATCGATTTGTTCAACATAAACATTGTCTTCGAACCAGGCTGACCGTGAGGTGCTTCTACCCCCTGAGTACCATCAGCAGGCTACCTGTAGAGAGAATCTTCCCGATGTACACACCAGGACTTGGGTTGATCCTAGGGACTAAAGGTCAACCCTAACCATCTTCAAAATCGCCACCGTCATCACAAAACATGATCTGGATTTTCACACTATTTTCATGTGTTTCAGGTTCAACCCTGCCTCCCGGGTGTCCACATGAGAATTCTCCATTTCATGCTCATCGATCAAACATCCACGACCCTTGGCCCGGGCAGCAGAGCACAAGCCCCCGGGCCTCCTCTCCAGCTGGGAGAGATGACCTCCCATGGTTGACCGAGAACTTATTACCCGTTAGCTTCGATGCTAACTCCCCAGTAAACCATGTGGAAACTGTTGACCTCTTCAACCAAAGGAATGTGGGGTACCAGGACCCAAACAGACCCGCTGGACAGAAACGGGAGATGTCAAGTAACGTAGGACCTCACAACAATACTCACAACCTGCCTCGAGCGATAAACGCACTGTCTTCACAAAAGCAGGAACATATGAGTAACCCAAACTATACCGATCAACCTATGGGCAAGAGCGCTCTGTACTTCCAAGAGTTCTTCAAGGTGAAAGTCGCTGCCAGAGAAAAAGAGTCTACTACCGCGGTTACCACCAAGCCCCCAGCCACCAACACAACCAGTGCTGTTTCCACCCAGAACTCCCCCATGACCTCTGCCAGTGTTACTCAGCTGGTCTAACTGAAGCAGACGATGGATTGTCCAGATCCATGCTACACATCCAGGAGCCGCTGGTTTCCTACCTGGTTGGAGGACAGGGGGGGGGGGGCAAAGGGCTCACTATGGGCTCACTATGGGCTAAGCACTCCTAGAGGCATTGAGAGGTATAACACTCTTCTTTAGCATGTTGAGCTTTTCCAAACCTAAGCTGTTTATGTAATGAAGAGGCTGAATAAATGTATTTGCCGTAAAGGCTTGACTAATCCCGCCTTTCTCCTCAGGTCAGTGTGAAAAATTGAAATCCTTCTGTGTCTGATCCATCCAAGTGTTCATTTCAGAATTGTGTCCTATTAAACGTGAACTAGATGTTTGGTTGTATTCAGAAGTGTTTTGGTGTTTACACTGAATAAATGGCGCCATGCTCCTTTGGCAGTCTCTGGGTGTTTATTCAGATGGCTTTCACCAGACTGCTTCTAAACACCTTCAGTCTGCTTAATGTTATTTAAAATTAGCTTGAATCACAATATATAAGGTCAACTTTGTGCTTAATGGAAATGTAATGGACACACAACTCCATCTATGCAAACTGCAGAAGTTTGAAAGAGTGAGAACATCTCTTTACTTTAAATTCTGGGATCAACAATCTTATCAAACTGTTCGATAAAATGTTGACGCAGCTCATAAGTGTAGATTGAATAGCTCAACCCACTTATGTCCTAGCCATCTACTCCAAATTGTAGGGGGTGGCCAGGTTCGATTCATGGCTGAGGCAGTGTTGATTATACAGCTAAATGTTTTTTTTCCTTTTTTTTCCAGCTGCCGTTACATAATTGATTATTGCATTGATAACAGTGAAGAGTTTCTTGACCATCTTTCACTGGAGTGTTAAGCTTGGAACCAGCCTAGTGTTGTATTCAAGATCCTTTAGGAATCATGTCTGCGGGACGTAAAATGGACAAAAAAATTATTTATTTTCTTCTACCTGATAAATGGTCAAATCAATCTACCATTGGACCATCAGCAGGTGTTAATTGTCCACCCTGATTGTGATGACCGGGGAGGGAGGTAACAACTCACCATCTGAAGAGACAAACTGGCCCACAGCCGAGGTGACCCCACCGCTGCCTTCAACAAACTGGACCTCCGAGACGATGATGTTGTCCTCCAACACAGAACCACAGTTGGTGCAAACTGCATTTCCCCTGGCCTGGTCCAGATCGATCTCGGCACACCCACACGCCTTGCAAACCCTGGGACTCATCGCGCAGAGAGATCACCTGTACAAACATAATGATTACTGATTCCACAATACTCATAAGTTATAAAACAGGGATTATAAACACAATACTTATGAGTTGCAGAATGGGGGTTAGCGGGTTTGTCTCTCTGCCGAAAGGTTTTGGGGTTGAACCCCAGTCGACCTGTAGGCATCTTCGGGCAAGATGTTAACTCGTAGCAGCCTCCTCAGGGACATGTATCTAAATACAATTTACTAATTATTTTGCATAAAAGCTACACTACTGAATAGTAAATTATTCATGATTATAATAGTTTACATTTATTATTAAAACGATATCGCTATAGTTGAAAAAGTAATGTTTATAATATACTGAATAACAATATTGAATTTAGTACTCAAGACCAACTGATTAAAACAATGCAAATTATTATTAGGATGATTATTAAATCACCACCAATTGCTAACCATCATAACACCACCTATAAAACAGTACTAGTCAGTATAACCACAAAACATTGAATAATAGTACATAACGCATCAGAACCCCAAGTATTGGAATAGCCAATGGTTTTATCGTAATACAACAGTTCAGTGTAGCTCAGCGGGTAGCGGCAGTAGACTACGGCTTGGGGGTTGTTGGTTCGATTCTCGCGTTAGTCACTTACCAACACAGAAATATCAGGCCCTCGCGGTATTGAGAGAATCTCTGACTGAAATAATTGGCCAATATTTTATACTATTTCTATTATACATGGTAGAAAATAACGGCAACTAAATTAGAGGATCTCAAATGAACTACCGGAAACTAGGGAAGCAGTTCGTCCATGTATGAGACAATGAGAGCGAAAGAGCCTCCTGAAATGTCAATGTTTGCTTTGTTTGCCAGGCAAACGTCATCTTTACTCATACAGTGGTCGGACGAGAACACGTAGTATATTGAGAAAGATATTGCACAAATCAAACGGAAATATCAGGCCATAATAACGCAAACGCCCATTAGAGATGCAAATATTCTTTATTATGAATGCATATTCCCTTGAATGTGGGTGGTGGTAGTCGATGCACCTGCAGGTCCGGAGGATAACTTACCGTGGGAGACGTACCAACACAAGAGAGGATTAACTTAAATGAATGAATGTAATTAACGTAGTTTGGCGCTGAAAGCGGTTATCTAAGTCCTGGCTGTCCAAACTGCAGTGTTTTCTCTGACTAGAATAAAAGCGTATTCCATCTTCGACGTGAACTATTGGATGCTAAGTACGGCGTTGGCCACATTGTCGACATTTAATCTTAAAAACCTTTAAAAAAGTACGTTTGTATCCTACTGTGAGGACTTTTTGTTATTGTTGCTCAGGCATCAGAGATGTGACGAACGTACCCGGTTGGAACAGTTAATTGTTTACAGGGGCGCGGTATAATCTGGACTTGAATGTTATGGCCGAGAAGCCCAGTAAAATTGATTTATTTTTCTTTTTTATATAAAAATACAATCTTTGTATATATTTCTTGATTTGAAATCTAAAAATTAAGCAATTGAATAATAAAAAAAACAACATATCGTAACGCACCCCTACTACTGTGATGGTTTGAACCCAATGTTCTGCATTTGCGCGATGTGATGACGTAATGTGACAATGTGCGGTAATATTTGAGTTTGTGTGTGCATGACTTTATTATTATAATATTATATAGTAAGTTAAGGGCAATTTATTGTTGAAAAAATAATGAGTATCGAACAACTTGAACTGAATCCTAGAATCATCAAAGCAGTCAATAATGGTAAGAAGGCCATGTCAGTGTCTCATTTCTGGGTTTATTTATTTTATTTCCAGTTTATGTGATGATCAACCATGTATAACTTGTGTCTGTGTATCTATATGCATAAGCTAACATTGGCGTAGCCAGGGACATTCTCAAGTTTTCGGGACCCGACCTGCAGCGACTGACAAGACTGTCCGCATCTGACGTTCATCATCTTCAAACCGCCGTAGCTGCACTTTTCTGTCAAAAACCACCCGTTTCTGGTAAGATGATTATCTATATTCACATGTCGATTGAGCAGACAGTAGCAGCCCAGGGGACTTTAACGTGAAAACAAGTGCTGCTCATTTTAGTTTAAAAGCAACAACCCCAACTTGTCACAATGAAGGATAGCTCTAGGAATTTATTATTTAATTTGTTAATTTGAGTATAATTTACGGGATAGAACATCTCAAAAACTTGTATTCTAGTTGAGAGGCAACAATAGAGCCAGAATAACACAAATCAAGAAATCGAACAAGTGAGTGAGCTAAGAGTGGGTGGGTCTTCAAGTGATTATTGAAGATGGGGAGGGATTCTGAAGACAAGATAAACATTGTTCTAATGTAGTATTAACACTGAGTTAAACACGTGTGGGAGCAGTGTATTGTTGATCATCTATTATAATTGTTATATCTGTTAGCTCTACAGCTTTACCGTGGGGAGTGTCCCGAGTGGGACTGTGGACTGCGTGTGTCGCTGGGGTGTCCGGTCCTGGATGGTGTGCTCAGAGGTGGTCTCCTTCCCTGGGGTCTTACTGAGCTTGCCGGGCCCAGTGGAGCAGGGAAGAGCCAGCTGGCCATGCAGCTCTGTCTCTCAGTGCAGTACCCAGCGCAGTATGGAGGACTGGGCTCCGGTTAGTGCACTGGCGGTTCCCAACCAGTTTCAAGGTTTGCTAAAAACATAACATATACTTCAGAGTGGAGAGTCGATCTAGGAATTAGTAATACAAGGTTATTCATTGACTTTTTGGGGGGTTTGCTTTGTTGGTTGTACATAGTGTTCACTATAGTGCTTACTCTAGTTCTATAACTGTGTTGCAGGTGCTCTGTACATCTGTACAGAAGACTCTTTCCCCATCAGACGTTTGAAGCAGCTGCAGAATGAGCAGCCCAGTCTGAGGAGCGATGTTCCTCCAGACGTGGTCTCCAGCATCTGCTTCTCTGACAACATTTACGTGGAGCATGCTGCAGATCTGGTAGGATACAGTGGAGCAGAAGGCCGATGTAGAAACAAGTTGCTGTAAAGCAACCCTAACCCTATAGATATTGATATCCAAATACATACCCCTGTACATGGCAATTTAGGGTCACGCCCCCCGTCGTCACAATGCCGAACTCGGACAAACAAACCAGACTAGATAACAAAAACATATGGAAAAAATGTCAGCTGACAGTATATCAAAGCAGGTTTTGGTAAAGTTTGGGCCATTTTTTTTTTCATTTCTTCCAGAAGCAATCGAAAGGGACTGCATGACCCTATGGTGGGGTATATTCAAAACTAAAAAGTACACGTAAGGTGACAAGCTTAAGTTCAGTTGCTATTCTGGCCTGTCACACATTCTGATCCACGTTACACACTTTTTCTTCTCCCGTTGTGGCTTGGGAAAAGGGATGAAAAAGGGTGTAAAATATACTACTACTATTTAGTGCTTTTTAAGTATTAAGACACTCTTATCCAAAGTGACTCGCAGGGAAACGAGACAGGTTATTAAAGTGCAGGTAGGAGGTTTGGGTTTATCTTACTGTAGGATGCCGACAGGGCCTTGGGGAAGGAACCCTAAACTTTTTGGCTGGGATTCTAATCATGCACCTATGTATTACCATTTCTTATTCATATTATTTGAGAAAATTCACAATTGTTGAGTATTCTTTGTATTATTTATAATGCTGTGATCGGCTGCCTCATTTTGTCTTGGTTCTATCGGTCTATCGGGCTAGGTCCATCTGTCAGTCTACAGGCGGCGCTGATCCCCAGTGTTCTCAGCAGTACTGTGTGCGGTCCCTAGGGGGCGCTGATGGCGTGTGTGTCCCAGAGGGTGCCGGTGCTGCTGGCCCAGGGCCGGGTCAGGCTGCTGGTGGTGGACTCTGTGGCCGCTCTGTTCCGCTCCGAGTTCCAGGCGGACCAGGGCCTTGAGCGGTCGCGCCACCTTACGGCCTTCGCCACCGCCCTGCACAAGCTGAGCGCGTCCTACCAGCTCCCCATCCTCTGTGTCAACCAGGTGGGTGGGTTGGGTTGGGTTATGGGTAGTTTGGCTCAGTCAGGTTAGTTAGTGTCTTTCTTAATGCATTCCCGTGTATCGAAAATGTGTGTGCTAGTTAATTGGGTTACAGTAAGTGCAATCTTTCTGTGTCTCATCCAGAAATTATTCAAGGGTCAGTTGGGTCCTTTTATGGTCCATTGGTTTAAAGCCTTCTTGTACTGTTTGTCAAGTCAGTAAGGTTAGTTATATGAGTAAGTTGGGTAGGTTAGCTTAGTCTGTTGGTGAGCCGAGGGCTCCGCCCGCCTACGTACTTCCGCTAAATTTCCATTTCCCTTCATTACTATGTCTGGGTTTGCGGTATATTCGCGGATTTTCTCCGGCCAAATTTTGCCGGTCCAATCAGCGAAGTGGCTGAGAACAATGATGTTGAGGTTGTGCGCTAGTTTGAGTTTTAGTCGATTGGTAATGACAGATCCAATAGTTTTAAACTCCAACAGACACCCACCTTCAAGTGAGCTAACGTTTGTCAACGGAGAGAGGCCAGACTCTCAAATAAAATGAAGTACAAGAGTCTGGTAGGACCAGGAAGGCCGAGGGGAGCTAGGCAAGTAAAACCGTTTTTGCTTTTCTCCCGAGGTGACTGATGTGATGGAAGGGGATTCTAACCATGATGCTGGGTTGAGGTACATTTCTCAACTTTTCTTTGTCATATTATTCACCTTATTTCTACTGTTGTATGTTTCACCTATTTAGCTGTCATCTAAACACACGTCACTCATAACACTAATAACGGGGCTTCTGCTTGTATGTACAAAGGCATGGGCAGTAGACTCATCTCACGAGTTTAGTCTGCTACCTTTTCCCTGGTGCATCATATATAGGAGCAGACCCATTATTAGTGATACGCGTGAACCCTTTGTTGTCCTATGATGACCCCTCTGTGGAAAGGCTCTATAACAGTGGTACAAAGGGGTTCGTCATGGGTCAAACACCTTACCTTCTGCTGGGAAATAATAATATGACACATATCCTTCATATCATCTGTGCGTGTATCTGTGCGCTTCAGACCAGTGGACAGTAAGGTGGTTCCCGCCCTGGGCATGGCGTGGGCCAATCAGGTGATGGTCCGACTGATGGTGACCCGCCTCCCAGGAGCGGTCTCCATGGGAACTCAGAGCAGCGCTCGCCGCCGGTTGGAGGTGGTGTTCGCTCCTCACCTGGCCAGAGACAGTTGTCTGTTTGGGGTGTGGAGGGAGGGAACCAGGGGGCTTCCTTCTCCCCCAACACAGGACGCCAGCTCATGACCACAACCCAATTCTGTTGACCACTCCCCCTTAACATACCGCCGCCCTTCATGCCCCCATGGGTCCGCCCTCTCGCCTCACCAGATGTATTGTGTGGAACTGATGATTATTTAACTCTTCTGCGAACATGTAGATATGTAAATGTTATCTTTTTTTATTTGATTAAGAATATATTGAGTTTTATCTTTGTGTTGCATGTTTTAAATAAAACATTCAACAGAAATGTGTTGGTTTGGTTTACTCCAAAGGCATTAAAAGATTAAAATAAAAAGCTTATTGGTTATTAGTAGTATCAGTTGTTTTTTATGGTGTAAGCCATCAGAAAGCAATTTCTTGCCCTGATATTAAAATTGTATAAGTGTTGAAGTGTTGACTCCCTACCGATTAAGGACAGGACTGAAACAGTGCCAACTAGCGGTCTGTGGCCATTCCTTCCTGACTCATTGCGTTGTTGGTAAAGGAGTATCGCTGTCTGAGGAATAACGGGTTTGATGACCGGACTGCTCGTATTTCAAAACATCGTTTGAATTGGACGTTGCTTCCGAGGTAAATTGTTTTAAACTTTTATTTCCGATAATTATCAGCTGATAGCGTTGTTTAGCAGCCTGTACACTGCACAGTGCGTGATGCTCGGGTGTTGTTTTGGTCGTTTTCGTAGGCCTTCGGGTGGTGGTCGTTCGCTATCTACCAGGGATCGATGCTCTTATGACAGGTTCTCAATTCATCACGAATTTGGGACGGTATCAATGCTTAAACGAATATATAAGCAACCGGGTGTTGATTCAAGCTGAGACTGAGGGAGAATTATAACGGCATTAGGGCAAGAGGGAGTTTTTAGATGTAGTAACTCCATCCTAGTTTTGTATTGATGATCAAATATTTTTAATCATTTGACTAGGGCATTCAATAGTAACGCGCGGTCACGTACACATCTGAATACACATAACATCACCACATGAGGGGTCATTTGTTGTGGATCATTTCCAGTCGTGCACATTAGGTCCAAACACAATGTAAGTGCGTGGAATCTACGCCCAAACTCTGATCGCAATGGATTGGATTCCGGTAAAAGTGCTTATTATCCGCCGGATACTACCACTCTCTGGTCAATTATTATTGATAGGTCGATAGATGAGGTTACGCTCTGATATCCTGACTAAGTGCTGCTGCCTCTTGTGTTCCTGTAGGCAAGAAGATGAGTGGAGGTTTGTGGATCCTGGGCGCTGTCGCGGCTCTCCTCTCCGTGCACTTAGCCAGCTCCCAGGAGCTGACCATTGGGAACGCGGTCTTTGCCAGCCGGCTGTACCGGGCGGTCTCCAGCCGCACGGACGACAACGTGCTCCTCTCCCCGTACACCTTGTCCGCGGCAGTGGCCATGCTTGCCAGCGG
Source organism: Gadus macrocephalus (assembly GCF_031168955.1). NCBI lineage: Eukaryota > Metazoa > Chordata > Actinopteri > Gadiformes > Gadidae > Gadus > Gadus macrocephalus. The sequence goes on along the minus strand of NC_082402.1, from coordinate 13,583,252 downwards.
CTGCGAGGGTGCGACGCGGCAGCAGCTTCTGTCTGCGAGCAGTCTCGGATCCCTGGAGCCAACGAATATCCCAGGTAGACCTACTACATCCACCTCATAACATCTCATTTGAGAAGACACCTGTTTCACCACCATGCGTGATGTTGATTGGCTGTTGGCCATAACAATCCATTTCCAAATCAATACACTTTCCCGATACTAGCCTGCTAACTAGTAGGCATATATAGTGGTATTTCATAGGCCTAGATCTGGGTGGAACTCAGTCTTGCCCAGGTGAACGATGGATGTATCAGTCTACCGGCCTATAGACTGTGCCAAATGGTACTGGTAGATCTGCCCATTATGCATGCATAATTTGAGGGTGGCTCTTTGAATGGCTTATAATGGTTAATCAACATCACACCTTGTGGGAAAAAGGGGTCCCATTAAACATGGCCCTTGCTAACTATATATACGACGACTGAATATCAACAGTACTCCAACAGTACACCAATTGGAATGTTTAATGTCTGCTTGTTGATGTTTTGTGTCTCAGGTCTCTTCCAGGCCCTCCAGAACTCCATCACCAGGGAAGGGGGCTTCCCCCTGCAGCAGGGCCTGGCCATCTTCCCCTCCACAGCCTACACCCTGGCCCCCTCCTACCAGGAGCTGGTGGAGACCCAGTTCAGAGGCAAGGCCCAGGGCCTCTCCTACGCCTCCCGGATGGAGGCCATGCACTCCATCAACAGCTGGGCCCTGACCCAGACCGCCGACCAGGTCAAGGACGTGGTGGGCAGCCTGGATGCCGAGACCAAGCTGCTACTGGTCAGCGTGGCATACTACCAAAGTAAGGAGGGCCGGACGTTTACTGCCTTCTGCTCAGCCGTCTGAGCACATAGCTGCGTCATAACACAGTGTTGTTTACCCCTGCACCTTTTGACGGACGCGGACCTACGCTGTCATGGAGACGTTTAGTTCTGCCAGAGGTTGGCACCGTATTGCCCGTCTCTAAGAGGATAGTAAATACTTATTGGTTGAGCAGGGTTCGTGCCTCCTGTTATGGTAAAGGTTTGTTTTGGAGACAACTTCCGAGCAACAATAAACTGAGCACTGTATTTTCAGTTGGTTGTGATTCACCAACAGACGCAGTTTGCGTTTTTTAACTGCAAAATAAAAAAATATCAAGAGTGCTATTCATGACCTGATTAATCGTTGATGTATATTTTGGGTTAGAAAATTTAATACTGCCCCCTTGTGTTCACGTGAAGTAGCAGGCAAGTGTATGTAGGCACCTCTGTGAAGATCCGTGCTGTGTTCCAATACCCGTACTTCCATGAGTATACTTAAAGGAAGTACACTATCTGCACTATCCGTACTCACTTGAGTACAGTAATTTTTCAGATGTGAGTGCTGTTCCAAATCGAGTACTCCGTGGTGCACTTACCGGAAATTACGATCACGACTGCCGCCGCGGCTCCTCCCCCGCAATAAACATCCCGCTTTGAACGGTGAACTCTTTACGCCTAGCAGCTATAAAAAGCTATAGAAACTATAAAAACTACAAAATGTCTCTATTAATGCAGGCTATGTGGAAAATGCGCCGACTTTGGCTCAACCTGGCTCCGCCTCTTCCTCCACGTAGCTAAGATGGCTGCCGTTGAGTACGGAGAGTGTCCTTCGATCCACACTTCACGATTAGCCCATTTTGAGTACGGCATCCGGGTCCTTGAAGTATACTTCTTTTCGCCGGATCTGAATTGGAACGTACAGCGTACTCAAATTTTGAGTACGCAGTACGGACAGTACGGGTATTGGAACACGGCCCAGGACTTTTTGGTTGTTCTGTTGGAGAGTCCGTCCTCTGCCAATTTACAACCATAATATTCCCTCTTTTATTTTAAACAACGCCTTTTCACTCTCCTCATTCTCCAGCTCAGTTCTCCTTCCTCTTCAACGCCAGCATCACCCAGGACGAGCGCTTCTACGTGAACCGCTACCAAATCGTCCAGGTGCCCATGATGTTCCACTCGGGGAAGCACCACCTGGCCTATGACCCCTCCCTCAAACTGGGCCTCCTCAAGCTGCCCATGGCGGGCGGCGTGGCCATGCTGGTGATGCTGCCTGATGAGAACATCTCTGTGACGTCGGTGGAGGAGGAGTTCACAGCCGAGAGGTTCCAGGGTTGGCTGCTGAAGCTTAAGAGGACGTAGGTTGGCCCCACCCCGTGACCCTGTGACCGTAGGCATAGTGACCTGACCACCATAGGAACTAGGTGGCTTTTGTCTGAGAGTCCACACCCCGGGGATTGGCAATTTATCTACTCTAAAGTATCGATCCACTCCCCAGTCTCCTTCCTGGTAGACGGTACCTATTACTGGTAGGCTGGTGTTGATCAATCGATCACAGTGTTTTTCAAACTGTGGGGTTGGTCTCATAAGTAAGTTGCTGGACGGCCACAATGCATTCATTTCTTTATATATCTTTATATGCATGCCGACTTACCCTGTCCCTGTCATTTGATCATTGGTATGTTTGAAGGTGAAAATAAGAATACTATAAATCTTGGATATTGTAATGAGTATGTACAAATATTTGATGGGTCCTAGGCCATCATTCAGCCACACAGGTGGGTCACGGCATGGCAGTTTTTTGGCTCCCCTGATTCTATCATTAATCTGCGTGGACAGTCCCATTTGTGAGCTCACCTGTCTGGTGGTAAAGTAGGGCCCCTTGAATAGGCGTTAGGCGTTACTGCCCTTACCAGGCCACTGTGTCCCGGTCTCCACAGGAGGTTGGAGGTGCAGCTCCCTCGCTTCCTGATGGAAAGTTCCAGCAATCTGCAGGACGTCCTGAAGCAGATGAAGGTCACAGACGTCTTCCAGGACGAAGCAGACCTGTCCGGCATGACAACAGATGAAGGCATCCAGCTTACCCAGGTCAGTTGACTGACCTAAACCAAACTCAAAGTCTGTTTCACTGATTTTAAGTAGCCCGGGTCAGTTTAGCTCCCATTTAAAGTAGCATGAGTATTGTCCCTTAGGGGTAGGCAGTGTCTAACTGAGGGGACCGTGTTTAACTGGGTTAACCAGCGAGGGGAACCATCTGGTGTTACTAGTAAGCGAGTCGAGCACAGATGTTGAGTATGTTGGTGTTTTTGCTCTAGGTTTACCACAAGGCAGCCATCACGGTGGACGAGAGCGGCCCGGTCACCGGGCGCTCCCCGATGGAGATCTTTAACAGCCCTCCACCCCGGCTCACCATCAACAGACCCTTCCTCTTCATCATCTATCACGAGGAGACAGGCAGCATCCTTCACATGGGCCGTGTGGTGGACCCACGCCAAACATAGTCACCCACTGTCTGCTACCTAACCCAAACCCCAGCCAAGTATCCCTAACCCCCAACTACATAACCCCAGCCTCAGACACACATTGAGAACCATCGCCTATCTACTACCTAACCCTTAACCCTGAGAAGCTCAACCCCAACCACATAGCACCTAGCCCAACTACATAACCCCAGCCTCAGACACACATTAAGATAATCACCTATCTACTACATAACCCTTACCTCTGAGAAGCTCACCCCCAACTATCTAACCATGTCACACATATAGGAACCCACCTTCTTATACCAACTGAACAACCACATTATCACACAAACTCTATGTTTACATGCAAATACACTGATCCTAATCTGGTTAGGACAAACAGGCAAGTTATTAACTGTCATGTAAACATCTTAGGTCGGTAAGGAGAATGAATGTATTGCTTAATGCAGTTAAGGCGCTACGCTGTGCATGTAACCATGCTGACCTGGTATCTAATCGTAACCCCACTATCTAAAATAAACTAGCGGATTACATATAACATATTTCTGTTTTGTCTCCTAACATTTCTTGAATCGACTGAATGGTTAGGACCTTGTACGTATTTAAAACCGTTTTATTGTTGTGGTGTTTTATATGGTTTGTGTGGGCAAATCACAGATCGGCTTGCAAAACGAACAATCAAATGATATGGCTGCTATCTGAACCAATCAGATGAGGGTATTCTAATAATAGCAATTATAATAATAGAGCTTCTTGTAATGCTACGTAAAAATACTGTCTTCTGCAAGCATGTTCAGTTAATAAATAAAACTGATTAAAAGTGTGAAATCTGACCCTGTTTGAGTCTCGCTTTTTATTGGAGGTTTGTAATTGGAGTTGCTTCCTGTGTCACTTCCTAAAGTCAAAGTGAACTTTATTGTCAGCAACAACTTACATAAAGGGACGGAATTGCGTTGAACCATACTCCAAATGTGCTATTAATATATATACCACATATAGCATTTAACATAATAACAGTAACATAGAAGAGCAGCACTGAGATACAGTTACACTTTATTATGACTATAAGTTATTGTGCATAAAAAGAGCATTGTACAGAATGTTCATGGATTTACGTGAGTGAGTTGACGATGGCCTGTGGGAAAAAGCTGTTGCTGAGTCTGGTAGTCCTGCACCGCACGCTGTGGCAGCGCTTGCCGGATGGCAGGAGGGGGATCAGTTTGTGTGCTGGGTGGGCGGGGTCTTTGATGGTGGGCGGGGTCTTTGATGGTGGGCGGGGTCTTTGATGGTGGGCGGGTTCTTTGATGGTGGTGATGGCTCTCTTGCATCAGCGGGACGACGGGTACAGTTCCTGGATGGAAGGTTGGGCTGATCTGTTGATCTTCTCTGCTGTCCTACCACGCTCTGTAGCAGTTTCTTGCTCATTGCAGGGACAGACAATCTTTACGTTGAGGTGTTCAACTGCATTCTTAGAAGATAACGGAGATTGTAAGTTAAAGTGAAAAGGAAACTAAAGGGGGTCCAATTTTGGTGCCGAAACATTTTCACTTTTTGCGACTCGTGGATGTACTTTTGGTCCAGTAGTATTCACATGTAACTTTATACCTTAGTGATATATTTTATGTACGTGCTTTGTGTTCTGAAAACCCATTTATTCTCCATCCCGACCGGGCATGCGGTCTTCACTGCAGCTGCACCTGATACCGCTGAGCCAAACATGGAGTTTGAAGACTACACTGCCTACAGTAACCTGTCTGATGAGGAGCTCTTAGTTAGCCATCGAAAGAAGTCTCACTGAGGAATTCTATGAGAGCTGACACATTCCTCCCCCTCCTGATGCACCGGGGACATCGGGTCCAAGTCCAAGTCCACGCCCCTCTTTTAAACATGAGTATGAATCCCCCCCAAGTACACTCTATGTGCCAGCCTTTAGTCGAGCAACACTATCCCTAGATAACCCCAACCCTAGCAAAGCTATCCCTAGCTACACATACCCCTAGCACAATATGACTATTACTAATTAAAATACATTGAAATAAACATTTATGAAAGTACAAGTACCCCCCCCCCCCATTATACTCTTTAACTCAAAACATTCACTAAACAATTGGCAAAAAACGAACCCAGCCATGTCATAATACCGGAAGAATAATGTAATAATAATGACTCAATGAATAATGACTCGTCGACATGACTAATTTTGACTTAACTTGCAGTGACTTCACTGAGATGCAGATAATGATGCACAATCAGGATCAGGAAGCTTGGTTGGCTTTTCACCAGATGAGCCCAACCAACCATCCAGGACCTGTACCCGTCACCCTCATCACCCCCCTGTAGAGCCTTCTGGTCAGCAGCAGGGTAGCTGCCGTACCAGACTGAGGGGTTGCTGGTGAGGATGCTCCCGATGGCACCCCTGTAAACGGTGGTGAGGGCAGAAGGGGGAGGTCAGCTCTCCTCATCCGGCAAAGGAAGTGCTGTGCCTTCTTGACAATGGAGGTGGTGTTGGTGGACCATGTCAGGTCCTCTGTGACATGCACCCCCAGGAACATGGTGCTTTTCACAGACTCCACTGCACTGCCATTGATGCTGAGTGGGGTGCGTGGTTTTTGTTTCTTCCTCAAGTCCACGGTTTTTTATTTTGTTTTGTAGACATTGAGTTGATGACTATTGATGTCACACCAGTTGATGAGTGGATGTACCTCCTCTCTGAAGGCTGAGTCGTCGCCGTCGCTGATGTGGCCCACCACTGTTGTATCATCTGCGACTTTGATGGTGTGTTTTCAATTGTGTCTGGCACAACCGTCATGTGTCATCAGTGTGAACAACAGAGGGCTCAACACACATCCCTGGGGGACCCCGGTGTTCATGATGGTGGTCTCTGAGGAGTTTTTTCCAACACTTACTGTCTGTGTTCTGTCGGTAAGGAAATCCAGTCGCCAGTTGCAAAGTGGTGTGCTGATGCCTATTAAGCTGAGTATATTCACCAGGAGACAGGGGATGACTGTGTTGAAGGCGGAGCTGAAGTCAATGAACAGCATCCGCATGTCACTGTATTTGTTTTCAGGATGAGCCAGCCATAGGCGGAGTGCTGTAGCTATGGCATCATCAGTGGAGCGTTTGGGATGATAGGCAAACTGTAATGGGTCAAGTGGGGAGACTGGATGTAATATGAGCCTTGACCAACCATTTAAACGCTTAATCGTGATGGGCGTGAGGGCTATGGGCCGGTAGTCATTCAGTGTTGAGGCTGGGGATTAAGGGCAAATCCCCATATGTTGATCTTTTCTGTATACACAGACAAACACAATATTGTATGTCAACATAAATACATACAATAATAATAACTAATAAAAATATAATAAATAAATAACAATTCCAACAATACCTACAGAAATACTTGACCAGTTAAAACAAATCATAATAATTTTTTTAAGTCCTTCTTTTCTTAAGCCATTCCAAACCGAACCAGTAACCAGTGCTACTGCCTGGCAGGAAGAAGTGTTGATCTGGCCTGTAGTTCAATCTGTTTTCATAGTTCAAACTAGGTCAGCCAAATGTGACCACTCCCCCTTAATAGCTAGCACATTGCTAGAATAAAATATCCCATGGCCAGAAAACAGCCTGAGCAGCCAAAGGGCCCTGACAGGTGTCTGGAGACAGCTGGGAAAGCCTTTCTGAACCCCTGACGGATTTGTTCTGAAAGGTAGGACTCTAGTTAGTGTAGCTGGTGCTTTGAAGTGTGTTTTGACCTCAAATCCTCCCGATTTGTCTTAATAAAGTGCAATAAAGACCTTAATAAATCAAAGGTATTTGTAACTTAACATTTCTGTAGCAGCTACTAATGCCAATCAACCATGCACTGTACTTTAGTGCATCCATGTACTGTAGTGTGTGCAATCAGTAATTTGTGTTGCTTTTGCATGTTGAAACTTACCAACACAGATGCAGGTCACTGGATCTTTGCTTTCAGATGATCATAACATCAGGTGTGCTCAGCCAACATTTCAAAGGCTTGAATTTCAGATGACTATAAATAAAGATTTTTGCTTAATACAGGGACAGACCATCTTTACAATGATTTGTTCACTACATTCCGAGTAAATATAGATGATTGTAAGTAAAAGTGAAAAGGAAAACAAAGGGGGTCAAATTTTCTTCACTTTTTGCGACCCGTGGATGTACTTTTGGTCCAGCTAGGATCAAAATATTTAGTGCAATAAAATAAGCATTATTATATCATGAGTTGAGTATGCGTATCATTGTAGTATTTACATGTTACTTGTATGGCTTAGTAATATCTTTTATGTACATGCTGTGTGACCTGAAAACCCATTTATTCTCCATCCCGACCGGGCATGCGGTCTTCACTGCAGCTTGTCCTGATACCACTGTGCCAAACATGGAGTTTGAAGACTACACTGCCTACAATAACCTGTCTGATGAGGAGCTCTTACAGCTAGCCATCGAAAGAAGTCTAACTGAGCAATTCCTCGAGAGCCGTTACACTCATCCCCCTCCTGATGCGCCAAGGACACTGTGTCCAAGTCCAAATCCAAGTCCAAGTCCAAGTCTACGCCCCTCTTTTAAACATGAGTATGATTCCCCCACAAACAAACTCTATGTGCCAGCCTTTAATCTAGCTACGTCAACCCCTAGCTAACCCAAACCCTAGCAAACCTATCCCTAACTACACCTACCCCTAGCACAGTATGACTATTACTAATTAAAATACAATGAAAAAAAATAATTAATAAATGACTCAAAACATTCACTTAACGCAAGGCAAAACACTAACCCACTGGAAGAATAATATAATAAAATGACTAATTTTTACTTTACTTGCAGCCTCTTCATTGAGATGCAGATAATGATCCGCGACCAGGATGAAGGAGCTTTGTTGGCTTTTGTAAAGGAAAACTCAGGCAGCTCGACGGCCACCAATATTGACGGTTGGACCGCTCTCCACGAAGCTGCTTACTTTGGCGTGCTGGGATGCCTCATGATCCTGATAGAAAGTAAGACTAGTGTCCTGTCACCACCACTTGATCACTTTCAAGCAAATACCTCAGAGCCTTGTCCTTCATTGGTTTTTCTCATGGTCTGTTAATCCTCGGGGCAGTGTACAGGGTTGTGTATACTACAGGGTCGGACTCCCAACTGAAAGGTGCTGGGTTCCATCCCCAATGTCCAAAGTCTAACTGTAGTCATCGTTGAGCAAGAAAGCACCCCTACCTACTCATTGATGTGGTATCTGAAAGATGTGACTCTTAGTCGCTTTGGATAATAGTGTCTGCTAAATGACTAGAACACTAGATTAGAAATGACTAGAATCAAGTACAGGCAGCAGTGTAAAGAAGAGTTGTATTAAGTTTGTCCTCTCTTTCTCTCCGTAGGGTTTCCTGACATGGTGAACAGATGTAGCCCCATAAACCAGACCGCCCTTCTCCTGGCTGCATACCGAGGACATGTCTCTTGTGTTGAGTATCTCCTGGAGCATGGCGCCGACCCCAACATCTGCAACAAGGAACGAGAGGGTCCGCTGTTCAGAGGTAACCCAATCCCCCTCTCTCCAAAGATGTTTTCAAAAAAGCACAAAAAGTACAGCTCTTTCCTTTTACCCTTCACTCAGGCAAACATCTTATATACTACTGAGTGGTTCTGATTTAGAAGGGCAGTCAGGTCTGTGGTTAGGTAGGGGCTTTGACTCTCAGCCGAAAGATTCTGGGTTTGATCCCAAATGTCCTACAATGTCAACCTTTAGGCATCCTCACCTGCTTATTAATGGCATGCACTAGAATAAAGGTGTAATTAGACTGTTACATAGTGCGGCAAAACCAGAAGATGATTAAAGGACACAGGCAGGACAGAAAAAACGTCAAAGCGCTATTGTTCGGTAAGCTGAATGGTGTCTTTCAGCATGTGAAAGTAAAAGCCTGCGCATGGTGGAGCTCCTTCTGAGGTGTGGAGCGTCAGTGAACAAGACCGACAACCAGGGAGCAACGCCCTTCCACGAAGCCGTCAGAAACGACCAGCTGGAGGTCTGTGAGATCTTGTTCCAGGCCGGAGCTAAGATCTCTACCTTCAATATCTACGGGAATCAGCCGTTCTTCACCGCCGCACAGAGTGGATGTTCCAATGTCTTGGGATTCCTACTGGCTAAAGGTTAGCTCTTTGTCCTAATTTCTCATCTGTGATTATTAATTTTATCTCATCCTTCTAATTTATGGATATTGTATGTACCGTAGATGGATTAGGATTTAGACTGAACTTCCAAACACTTTTCCAGGATAAGGTTTGTTATTGTGCATTCTGGATAACTGCAGGCAAGCAATGTACAAATGCAACTGCTTTCTGACTTTTTTGACATTGTTTACCGTGTCCGTTGTTGTGTCTCAGGTGCGGATATTAATAAACAGGCTAGAGATGGAGCGACTCCTCTGTACGAAGCATGCAAGAACGACCACCTCTGCACGGTGGAGATTCTTCTGTCACATAAGGCAGACGTAAACCTGCCCACAAAGTCTGGCCTCCTACCCATCCACCAAGCCACGCAGAGGGCAAACAAACAGTAGGACATTTTTTAGTTATTTATTGGACATCATGCTCTGCTCCAGTAGTTTTCTTTCTGGTGGCACAACCCAACAAGTAATTGTTGGGTTGTGGCACCAACTAAAAATATGTAGGGAATGATTCTGAAAAATGTCACACTCATTATGACCAGGAAACGTTCCCAGTTCCTAGGCATGTAGCCTGGCGAGAGCCAGCCTTGGCACAATTAAAAGACCTTGCTAGAATAATCAATCCATGATGAAGCAAGTCTTTGGGGAACACCTAGCCTTACATTACGACAGACGGATTGGGAACCGCTGCTCTACACACAGAAAACTGTAGTCCTAAAATCTGTTCTTGGCAGCACTAACCTGTTTTCCAATGATTTTTTTTTAAAAGGATGGTCTCCATGCTGCTTCCTCTGACCAGCAAGAAGATGGTGAGCAGCAGCGGTATCAGCCCGCTGCACCTCGCCGCCGAGGATGGCTTGGATGACATCCTGGAGCTGCTGATCCAAGACGGCTACGACGTCAACAGCCAGCTGTCCAGGGAGCACCGGCTGATGTATGAGGACCACCGCAGCACGGCGCTGTACTTCTCCGTCTACGACAACAACCTGGAGGCCGCCACCATTCTCCTGGAGGCCGGCGCCGACCCCAACCTGGACTTCTTCAACCCTCTCCTGATCGCCGTCCAGAAGGGAAACGCTGAATTAGTGGAGCTGCTGTTGATGTACGGTCGTGAAATATAATAAGTAACACATCCGTCTAGTCCTGTGATCAATTTGAACATACATGTGTCAAGCGTCTCCTTGTAAATAGAGGTAGCTCCCTTCCTCCCTCCAATTGAAAGTGGTCTTGTTATAGTTAGCATCTGTATCGCCAGTGTCAACATGTAGTCTAAAACACTGAGACCTCCTGACTTTATACTGTATTGTGCAGATTCCTTTCGTTTCCTTGCATACTTGCAGACATGTCCACTTCCCCCCATAATGTATTGCATATGAACATGGCCTGGGCTGTCCTGGCTGCCTCAGCCACGGCCAATCCACAACACTCTCAACGACAGTCACTCTGATTCCTCATCATCAGGTACGGAGCAGACGTCCACGGCAGCCTCTCCACATATAAACTGGGCTTCCCGTCGGCCGTGCTGCTGGCCATGAATAGCATCAACGTGCTGAAGCTCCTGTTGGACCATGGCTGCGACGTCCACCCCTGCTTTGACTGTGACTATGGCAGCAAGGCCCATCCATACTTCGCCCCGCTGTGGGAGGGACACGAACTGCAATACAGGAGAGAGTCTCCAACTGAACACTCTGTCGATGTATGTCTGTCCTCGTGATGGGTAACCTATGGGATTGCTGGATCTATGGCTGCAGATGGAGATGGATGGATAGAGGGAGGGGCTGAAGATAGAGGGATGGATACAGGGAGAAGGATACTGGTATATGTATATATAGATTTTAGAGATGGATAGATGGATAGATAAATATATAGATAGATACGTATGTAAATAGATAATTACCTTCCCTGACCTATTGAAGTATGTTCCTTCAGATAACAGCTTTGTTTACAACCGGTCCAAATTTGTAGTTATTTCTGAATAGAACACATGTTCTCATGATTGTTTGAGCAAAAGGCATTGAACTCCTGTCGGTTGGGCGGCTATATTTTGATGCCGGACACTCATCTCCTCATGTGTTAACCACTTCAGATTGATGATGGAGAAGAAAGGATGATAGAGAAAGATAGATTGATAGTCGATAGATGGATAAAAACTTGCAGACTAATATTGACTGTTTTGTAGCAGGCACCAACTCGCGGCACGACCAAAATGTAACTCAAACTGTAATTCTTTTTCAGTTTTGTGAAGCCATCTCTAAGTATTCCATTAAGGAGCCCGGTCCGCTCATCTCCCTGCTCCTGGATTATGTTGGCCACATCAAACTGTGCTCCCGGTTGCTGGAGATCCTAGATGGCTGCAACGACGGGAAGCACATCAAAAGCAAGGCAGGTACGAGAGATCATCATTCATCACTCTTCATTACTCACTACGATTATAGCTATTTACCCTCTTGTCAATCAGGAGATTGTTTAAAATTCTCATCAATAAGAAGCGGTTGGGTCTTGGCTCAAGTATATATCAAGTAGGCTTGGCTACAAGAGTCAAACAACCTAACCACATGACATTCCTGCCCAACGATGTGATAATGTATATCAATATCTGAAGAAGAACTTCTGTTGAACATTACATTAATCATCTGATGTTATTTGTTGCACTAGTACCACCGCATCCCCTGATGCAGCTGTGCAGACTGAGAATCCGGAAGATTCTGGGAGCCAAACGACTTAAAACAGTCAATGTTCTGCCGCTGCCAAATATACTACTGCGTTTTCTCTGGCATGACGTGGAGTGCATTTCATAGTAAAAGTCCCAAATGTGGAGTACCTTTCAGAGTGAGTGCCTGAGCGCTTTTTTTTGTTTAAATTAATTTGATGTTGAAGTGACAACATATATTGATGAAATGTAAGAACTTGTAAATGTACCTGTTAATTATGCATTCATAATAAACTTAATTATATTAGCCTTGTCTTTCTGATTCCTACAGCAACAATGTCGATACATTTTTCTCTACTCCAATTTTGATCGTAACTTTTTATTGTTCCCAACCACACTTGCAAGACGCCTTGGATAAAAATTGTTTGCCATGTAATTTCCACTATGCAGCATGAAACAGCATACACCATATGCACCCAATAGGACACCAGACAGGGAGATTAGGCCAATAGAAAGGGGCGATACTCCATTGGGAGACGGGTTACATTGATGTAATCAAGAACATTAATCACAACACATCATGTAATGAGGTAATGTGTTCTAACAGTTGAGGGTAGTGTAATCAGGTAACGTTTCGTGAAGGTCAAAGGTCGGATAACAGGTAACAGGATAGGAAGGTGATATGTTTAAAGATACAGGTCACCTCTCGGTGCAGCTCTGGGAGGGGAAGGAGTGGGAGGGGCCACTTGGAGCAAGATCTCCAAAAATACACCCTGAATTCTGACTCCTAAACACAGACACGCTGCAGAGACCACCACAGACAGGCAGGGGAGACATAGAGACACAAGATAGACAGACACTACCAAGAGCAGACACTACCAACTAAATGACCAGCAGGCGGACAGGATGTCATGGATTCCACCACACATCAACAGAGTGACATAAGGGATAGCAGACATTACAGTTGAATAAGTGAGACATTTTGCCACCCCTTGGATATTCAGGTGAAAGACTGGATGAGCGGTAACTACATTTACATGTATTTATTGAAAAATTTAATTTCTTGAGATGTTACTCTTGCCACTGTTGTTTTTGCAGCAGTAATTGCATGCATTTAAAACAACACACAAATGCATGTTTTATTATGTTGACCTATTGAGAGCATTTCCCCCATAGCTTCCAGTTAGAGGAAAGCACATTCAGTACCACCGTTAGATTTAGACCTTGCACATCCTATTTATACATTCTCGGTTGCATGCTGGGAGATGTTTACTAGTGGTTCAGAGACCGGACACTTCTTTCAGGGTCAGACTGAGAGCATGACTGTCCGTAACTTTCCTACCAATGCATGCCCAGACCCAGGCATTCAAAATAACTTTATTTACGAGAGGAGGAGAGTGACTGAGATTGCTGTCCCCAGATCCAACATGGCGTTGGTCAGTGCCTCAGTCTCCCAGGCCAGCAACTCCGGCCTGGCCTTGGAGGACTACTCCATCTACAATCAGCTGTCCGATGACGAACTCCTTGCGCTCGCCATCGAACGCAGTCTAACCAACAGCCCCAGTCTATCCGGCAACCAGAATCAACCTGGCAACCAGAGTTCGGCTTCAAGGGGAGAAACAAGTGGAGGTCTTTCAACTCGTCGAACTGGTCAGCCTAACGGACCGAACTCTGCAAACCCTCCCCCAAACCAGCCACCTGAGGGCGCTGCCGCGCAGTACAGTTCCCACAATCCCCCAGTGGACAAATTATTCAATCCGTGGGTGTTGCACGGCCTGCCCCTCAAGGACATACAAAAGTTGTTCTACACTTTTACACACACATTCCAAATTAACTTTTTCTTTAGTTGAATGGTAATTTAAACTGATGTTACGGATATCCTGTGTGGTTTATATTTTATGAAGGACTTTTATTTTTCTATTCTATTATTTTGGAAATAGTTGATTATAAAAGGAGCTTTGCACTAAATAGTATAGTTTATTATTCGGTGCTGTTATGCTGGGGTTACTTGATAGCAGGCAGCACCTGTCCAGAGACATCCGGAGAGGCTTGCAGACTGAAGGGTAGTCTCGACAATTAAGAGGCAGCCTAGTCTAGGCTTCTCAAACCTTCTTAAACCAAGCCTCTAACTAAGGGTCGCAACTCATTTTTGATTCCTAACCCCCTATTCAGACGTTGGGTCCCTCGGACAGAAATTGTCCATTGAGTCCCGCTCTGAAGAAAGTTTGGAACCCCAAGGTCAAGTGGTTAGAGTGTTTGACGCCCAGCTGAAAGGTTCTTTGTACAGTCCTCCATGTTTGCAGTCTACCTGTAGGCATCCTGGAGCAAGGTGCCCCCTAAACCCAACCCGCTCCACAATCATATGTATCTGAATTCACTGCAGGTCACTTTGGCTAAGAGCCTCCTGCTAAATAAAAGAGAACAAGTCATAAACACATTCCTGCTTCAGCTCCCAGGCTTGTAATGTCAGCCATGTAAACATACCAGTCATTGGCGTGCAATTCTATCCCAGTAAACTGTGAGAGTGCGGCCGATGGCAGAGATCAAAGGGGTCTTTGGTGCCGTAAGTACAGCATCCAAGGGTTACCCTCAAAGCCCTGATATACTTAATTTGAAATGGAAATTGGCGGGTTCGCACAAGCTACCCAACTGCTGTCGATCATAACGATTTAGACAGGATACCATGGAGTCACTGCGAAGGGCGGGGTGTTGGTTTAACGATGCCGGGAGTTTCCTACCATCCCGTATTATCCTTGTAGTCTCTACACTGAGAACCAGACACAATAGGGACACACAATGGATAAAGTGTTTAACCTCTGGGTCATTGACTTGATGCTTGGTTTTCAGGAAGAACTTTTCTGGCACGGTGAGCCACTTCATCACGGGCCAAGGCAAGCGCATGGTTGCGTACCGCAAGCACGACGGGGCACTGGTCCACGTCTGCCCCGAGCCAGAGGAGTAAGTTCCATACAACACTGAAATGCACGTCCATTCCAAACCCCGATAGGCCAACTGACCGTTATCAGGCCATCAGATTCCCCTCACGTGAGATGAAAGTGAATGTTTCCTGCGGACCTTTAAAACAGTTTGTGGGGTCCATTAAGTAGTGCTTGACCTTCAGCTTCTGGGGCCAACTTTGACCAGCATAAATGAGCCACAATGTATGCAGGGCTTGATGTGTATAATTTACATTAATGTCAAAATGAACTGTCAATGACTGTGAGTGATGTTACATGTGAATTTTCAACTGCAAATTCCGTGGTCTGATGGTTACGTCCTTGAGCATTTGGTAAAAATCAACAAACAGGAAGTTCAGGTTTTAAAGCTGGAATGCGGCCCAGGGAACCAATTCTGTAGTTTGAGAAACACCTGATTGGATACCCCCACCTATGGTGTCCACAGTTGATGGAATAAGGGCCATGCCACTAAGGAAGTGTTTGCCGTAGGGAGGATGGGCCTCTGTTCGCAGCCATCAAGAAAGGAGATGTACGCCAGGTGAGGGCGCTAGTGGGCCAGGAACACAGCCAGATGTCCAGTAAACCCGGCTGGATGGCCATTCACGAGGCTGCCTGCTACGGACAGGAGGCCTGCCTCAACGTACTGCTGACAGGTAGAACTATACTACTTCAACTACCAAAACTGATACTAACTAGAACCAGGTACGTAAATAACATATTACTGCAAACAATTATGGAAAGGGCAAAGGTCAGGCTTTATTATGGTAGCTCTCTAATTGTTTCACACTATTTAGTGTTATCAAGAAGCAACTTTTAGTGAATTTAGACCAGGGGTCACCAACACAGTGCCCACGGGCACCAGGGCGCCCGCAAGGACCATATGAGGCGCCCGCAGGCCTGTTCTGAAAATAGCACAGCTCATTCTTGAACAACTCTTTCCCACCTTTTTTAAGTCATTGTTGATAATTATTGTAAGAAATCATTAACATGATCAGTGTCTTCACATAGATATGTGAATAGATACTATCATTAATCATTAATAATAATATATAACTAAAGACAAACTGAGCAAATTTGTTATTTCAGAAGAGTGCATCAAACTGGGTGCCCTTCATATGACTCAGTCAGTACCCATGAAGTAGCTCTCAGGTTCAAAAAGGTTGGTGACCCCTGATTAAGAAAATCAAGGGCCTAAAAGTAGGATGCCTAAAAGTAGGGTGAGGTAATTGGGTTTCTAACTCAGAACCTTTCGGTTGGACTTGGGAGTAAAACTGATGTTTTGAAAAATCAGGAAAAGGACAAGGGATGATCAACATGCGAACTGCGCAGGACCAGACTGCGCTTCTTCTGGCAGTCAGCTACTCCCATGCGGCCTGTGCCAGGCTGCTGCTGGAGAGAGGAGCTGACACGGCGCTCATGAATAAAGACAGGGAGACTCCCCTTTACAAAGGTAACGGCCCCCAGTCCATCATACCTCTAGATTAGAAACACAGGTTCCCAACCTTAATCATGCACGTGAGATTATGTTTAGGTCTGAAAATGTTTGTGAACCCAACTTCTTACAATGTTGAGCATCTGCTCTTGCCCACAAATCGTTTTCATTTGTAGCCATCCTATCATTTCATCATCGGACTAGGCTACTGTTCCTTCTGTTCTACACAATTAAATATGCAGGCTACTATAGATAATTAATTAATTCTTTCTCTCCATTCTTCCTACATTAAATATAGAATAATAATGTTTTGTTTTATTCGAGCATCACTACTTTGCGGTCAGTATGTCTCCATGATGTTTCTCCAATAATAATAGTGTTTTCTTATTTATGTAGCCTAATAATACGGAAGAGGATTAGGGCCACACATGTAAAAACAAATTCAGTTCTGACTTTATTCTCAGAATTCTGAGAAAAAAGGTCAGAATTCTGACTTTATTCTCAGAATTCTGAGAAAAAAGGTCAGAATTCTGACTTTAATCTCAGAATTCAGACTTTTTTCTTAGAATTCTGAGATTAAAATCAGAATTCTGACATTAATCTCAGAATTCTGACTTTAATCTCAAATTCTGAGAAAAAAGTCAGAATTCTGACTTTAAAGTCAGAACTACGGGTATCTGTAAGGACCAACCTCCGTGGGAGAGACACTTTGCTTTATGCAGTAGGAGGAAACCTATGGAAAGCCAAGAAGGCCACAATCCGGCCCTAGAATGGCACGGTAAAAGTGCAAAACCGCACAGATTCCGTGCGGTTTGGCAAGAATTCCGTACGGTTTCCGTACAGTTTCCGTACGGATTCCGTACGGTTTTGAATGACTAATAGCCGCGGCTATTAGTCATTCACTCCGGATATTAGTTATTCACTCCGGCTATTAGTTATTCACTCCGGCTATTAGGTATGCAGAACGAGCCCTCCCTCTTCTTTGCTTGACCACTAAATTTGAAGGCTGTCTAACCAATCAGTGAAGAGAAATACCAGACTAAAGTAACGCATTGTCGAGACTAGAGCTGCAGTGCCTCCATGTTTCGCCGTAACATAAAGCTGTGTTGTCTTTACTAGTTTCACTACAATGTAATGACCACCACTAGCTAGTGGAAAATACATTTGTGTCTAGTACAGTGATATATTTGTATATGTTAGGCTATATATTGAGATGGCAGTGTGCGAAATACCCGTCAATATTCGGGGATGCCCTCATCCCCAGATTGTTCTCGATATGCAGTAGCCAGCTAGGCCATAACATTACAATATTTCATGGATGCAAGCAAGCCAAGACAATCAATCTATATCTATAGCCTACATGACAACACACACACACACACACACACACACACACACACACACACACACACACACACACACACACACGCACACACTTTAAACACACTGGTAAAGCAATAGGAGCCTGCATTGGCTAAAGTTGTTGGGATGCACGTTATTTTATAACAGGGAGGGGAATTCTTGCCAAACCGCACGGAATCCGTGCGGTTTTGCACTTTTACCGCGCCATTCTAGGGCCGGCTTTCCATAGGTTTCCTCCTACTGCATAAAGCAAAGTGTCTCTCCCACGGAGGTTGGTCCTTACAGATACCCGTAGTTCTGACTTTAAAGTCAGAATTCTGACTTTATTCTCAGAATTCTGAGATTAAAGTCAGAATTCGGACTTTTTTCTCAGAATTCTGAGAATAAAGTCAGAATTATTTTTATTTTTACATGTGTGGCCCTAATCCTCTTCCGTATAATAATAACTTTTAATTATACATTAATTATAACAATAAATAACACAATAATAAAGCTAGCGGCTGCTTTTATAGACATCATAAATTATGAATGTTTTGAAATAAACAACAATCTGATATAATTGATGTGATAAAATGTCATATATTTCAACAATCCCCCTTGCAAGGCTTTCAAAGTATTTTTAATATAACAAAATAAATTATCACATTTATATGGCTAATAAATCCAGCTTCTAAACTAGCTCCTCGAAGTGAGGTATTACCTGACCGGTGTGACAAGTCTATGATGTGAATGCGTGTGCTTTAACCCGTCAGCTTGCGAGGAAGACAACGCGGAGATCGTGGCGATGCTCCTGAACCACGGGGCGTCGGTGAACGTCCACTGCAACCAGGGCTGGACGCCGCTGCAGGAGGCCGTGTGTCGCAACAACGTGGAGATCTGTGAGATGCTGGTGCAGGCCGGTGCCAGGCTCACCCCAGCCAACGTCTACGGCATCTCCCCGCTCTTCACCGCGGCCCAGAGCGGGCAGGTTGCAACGCTCCGGTTTCTTATTAAACACGGTAGGCCTATGTTAAAAGGGAAACGTCCCGATTTGGTTTACTGTTGCATGAGTGTTGTGAAAAAATGGCGTGTTGTGAAAAAAATTGGGATTCTAAACCTAGTGCGGCACTAATTCAGTGACATCTGGTGAATTGTATTAATCAAATCTAATCTAATATGCAAACTTTCTCAACATGTCATACTGATAAATTAACAAAATTGACTAGTTTTAAAATTGGAGAGCTACATCACAAAACATAATTTGGCTTTAACAATTCACTGTGTGTGACGGCAGAATTATTTTAGACTTAACAAGGTCAGCATATAATCTTGATGATGACATGGTCTCTGATGGGGTGCTGCAGGTGCGGATGTTGACAGCCAGGCAACAGATGGCGCCACCGCGCTGTACGAAGCGACCAAAAATGGACACGTGAAGGTCGTGGAGCTGCTCCTCTCGCAGAAGGCCGACGCCAACAAGGCCAGCAAGAGAGGACTACTGCCTCTGCACATCGCTGCCCAGAATGGGGATGACATGTAGGTCCTTCATCATGAACAGGCAGGCTCTCAGACATAAACAGCTTGACATAATAGTTCAGATGAACCGTGCATAGGTGATGTCTGACCCAGTGCATCCTCTTTATCAGTTATCAGATGACGATGATCGACTCCTAGCCCAAAGTTACTTGGTTCGATCCCCAATGTCTGAAGTCTATCCCTATCCTTGAGCAAGATGCCCGCTAACCCCTACCTGCTCCTTAGGGACATGTATCCGTATCAACTGTAAAATGCTTTGGATGAAAGTCTGCCAAATAACTAACGGGTAAAGGTGTGTCCCAGCCTGGTGCCCATGCTGATCCCGGCCACTACCAAGGCGCGTATCCGGCGCGCCGGCATCAGCCCCCTGCACGTGGCGGCCGAACACAACATGGACGACGTGCTGGAGCTCCTGATCCAGGCCGACTTCGACGTCAACGCCCAGCTGTCCCACGAGCACTCCAAGCTGTACGAGGACCACCGCACCACCGCGCTCTACTTCTCGGTGGCCAACAACAACGTGGACGCGGTGCGGATGCTGCTGGAGGCGGGCGCCGACCCCAACCTGGACCTGTTCAACCCCCTGCTGGTCGCGGTGCGCGGCGGCTGCATGGAGACGGTCACCCTGCTGGTGGAGCACGGCGCCGACGTCAACGCCTACCTGTCCACCCACCCCACCACCTTCCCGGCCACCGTGCTCTTCGCCATGAAGTACCTCTCCATGCTGAAGTACATCCTGGACAACGGCTGCGACGCGCTGGCGTGTTTCCGCTGCGCGCACGGCAGCAGCCCCCACCCCCCCCTGAAGCTCAACCACTTTGAGCGGGATGAGATGAGATACACGGAGATCAACATGACTGAATGTACGGCTCGCCACTGTGTTCAGGTGAGACCCAGGTGTCCACTGCGGCCCTTTGAACGAGGACCCAACCTCATCACTCACTTATTAGAATAGAATAGAATAGAAAGCCTTTTATTGTCATTGCACGAGTGAAGTACAACGACATTTTTAGTAAGCTTTCCCAATTGGTGCATTCGAGAAAATAAATAATATATAAATAGAACAAGAACAACAGTATACCAAATAGAAATGTAAATAATGTAAAATAAATAATAAAGTAAAATAAAGTAAAGTACAATACAGCAGTGGGAGGTTAGGGGGTGGTCAGTCAGTCGGGGGTCAGTGCATGTGTGTGTTCAGGGTGGATACAGCTTTAGGGAAGAAGCTGTCTCTGAACCGTGAAGACCTGGTTCTGATGGACCTATAGCGCCTGCCAGAGGGCATCAGGTCAAACAGGTGAAAGCCAGGGTGGGAGCTGTCCTTTATGATTCTCTCCGCTCTGCTTAGGCAGCGGGAGATGTATATGTCCTTCAGGGAGGGGAGGGGGCAGCCAGTGATCCTCTGTGCGGTGTTTACCACTCCCTGGAGTTTCTTCCGCTCTGCCTCAGTGCACTGTGAAAACCACACTGAGATACAGAACGTCAGAAGACTCTCGATGGTGGAGCGGTAGAAGGTCACCAGCAGCTTCTCTCCCACGTTGTTCCTCCTGAGCACCCTGAGGAAGTGAAGCCGCTGCTGAGCCTTCTTGACGACCGCCGCTGTGTTGGCAGTCCAGGAGAGGCCAGCAGAGATCATGGTGCCCAGGAAGCGGAAGGTGTGGACTCTCTCTACACAGTCACCGTTGATGTAGAGGGAAGCCGGGTCTGCTCTGCTTTTCCTGAAGTCCAGGATGATCTCCTTAGTTTTTGCGATGTTCAATGCCAGGTTGTTGTCTGAACACCACGATGTTAACTTCAGGATCTCATCCCTGTAGGCAGACTCGTCTCCCTCTGAGATCAGTCCAACCACCGTTGTGTCGTCCGCGAACTTCACTATGGTGTTGCTGAGGTGGGTGGGACTGCAGTCGAAGGTGTACAGAGAGTAGAGGAGTGGGCTCAGCACACACCCCTGTGGAGAGCCTGTGCTGAGGGTGCGGGTGGAGGAGAAGTGGGGACCGAGTTTCACCTTCTGGGGTCGATTTGTGAGGAAGTCACTAATCCAGGAACAGGTGAGCGGGTCGAGACCCAGAGCTGACAGTTTGCAGACCAGGATAGCCGGGATGATGGTGTTGAAGGCTGAGCTGTAGTCAATGAAGAGCATCCTGACGTAGCTCTCCCGGTGTTCCAGGTGACTCAGCGCAGCATGAAGGGCTATGGCAATGGCGTCCTCGGTGGATCTGTTCGCTCTGTAAGCGAACTGGTGAGGATCTAAGGTGGGGGGGAGGAAGGCTTTTATGTGGTGTAGGACCAGCCGCTCGAAGCACTTCATAATGATGGGTGTGAGTGCTACTGGGCGGTAGTCATTTAGAGTGACCGGTGCCGATTTCTTGGGTACGGGGATGATGGTGGAGGACTTCAGACAGGCTGGGATGAAGGCCTGTGTCAGGGAGAGGTTGAAAATTGTTGTGAAGACCTGTGAGAGCTGGTCAGCACAGCCCTTGAGGACCTTCCCAGGAAGTCCGTCTGGTCCGGCAGCTTTCCTGGGGTTGACTCCACTAAGCACACGTCTCACATCCTGCACCTGTACAGTCAGTGAGTGGGTGCTGTGAGCTGGTGGGGGCTCGGGTGGTGATGAAGCTGAGGTCTGTGATGTCCTTGATGTCTCGAAGCGGGCAAAGAAGAAGTTCAGTTCTTCTGCCAGCGAGATACTTGAGTTCACAGTTGTGGTGTTGTGTCCCCTGTAGTTTGTCAACTGTTGAATGCCTTGCCACACCTGCCGTGGGTTGTTTTCAGAGAGGTGATCCTCTATTTTCCTCCTGTAGTCCGCCTTTGCCTTCTTAATTCCCCTCCTCAGGTCGGCTCTAGCAGCGCTGTACTGCTCTCTGTCTCCAGACCTGAAGGCGGTGTTGCGGACCTTGAGGAGCGTCCGGACCTGGCTGGTCATCCAGGGCTTCTGATTGGGGAACACACGAATGCGTTTGTCCACTGTGACGTTTCCCACACAGAACTTGATGTAGGAAAGTACAGATTCTGTGTGGACACTGTCCACACAGAATCAGGACCTGGACTGGACCAGGACTGGACCAGGACCTGGCTGTCCACTGGACAGCCAGGTCCTGGTGTTTAAAAACATCCCACTCAGTGTGTAGGAAACAGTCTTGTAGTTGGGAAAGTGCATCCTGAGGCCACGTGGTGATGGCTTTGGTCTGTAGTGGTGCACTTCTCCTGAGAGGGGTGTATGCAGGGGTAAGGAGCAGAGAGAGGTGGTCTGACTGGCCTAAGTGAGGTAGTGGTATGGCTCTGTAAGCATGTTTAATGTTGGTGTAAACATGGTCCAATGTGTTTTTCCCTCTGGTCGGACACTTCACGTGCTGATAAAACTTCGGCAGGACAGACTTTAAGTTTGCCTGATTAAAATCACCGGCTATGATGTGAACACCGTCGGGGTGAGCACGCTGCTGAGTGTTTATGGCTTTTAGCAGTAGAGAGAGAGCTATGCCAACGTTGGCATCGGGAGGAATGTAAACAGCCGTGATTAGCACTACTGTTAACTCTCTGGGCAGAAAAAATGGGCGACATTTAACTGTAATGTACTCTAAGTCCGGGGAGCAGTGTGTGTCTATAGTTGTTGTATTTATAGACCAGCTGTTGTGTATAAAGATGCACAAACCACCTCCTCTGCTCTTACCGGAGTCCATAATCTAAAAGTTGCGATCCCAGCGGTGGACGGTGCGCCCCCCCAGCTGTACGGCTGCGTCCGGGATCGACGGGTGAAGCCATGTCTCGGATATTACAGACACGCAACAGTCTCGTACATAGCGGTTACCGTTGGCGAGTAGTTCCAGCTCGTCCATTTTGTGTGTCAGAGATCTTGCGTTGGAGAGGAACATACTCGGTAGAGGAGGCTTATGTGGGTCTTTCCTCAGTCTTGCCAGGAGGCCGGAGCGACGTCCCCGCTTCTGCTTCCTCTCCCTTCTCCGTCGGCGCCGCCTGCCGCAGCTGATGACGATCCACGGAGAGCCTGGTGGTCTCGCTATCTCGTCCGGGATGTTGTTGTGGCAATGAAAGTCGGCTGTGACCGGTGATTTTCTGTGAAAACCCACGTCCAGTAAAGCCTGTCTACTGTAGCAATTGTTTCCTTGCGTAGTAGACACAAACAAAAACGTAAATAAAAGCATAAAAAACAAATAAAGCACCGAAAGGGAAGAGCCGTTATAAGCCGCTGCGACCGTGCGCGCCGCCATGGCAACCGGCCATTATTGTTAACCGGCCAATGCTAACCTGCATAATTAGCACCTAAACCTAAAGTTAATGATCTTGAATGTAACAAAAACCCAATTTTGGATGGGGAAACCACCTCTACAGTTCTGCGAGATGGTGTCCATCCCGAGCATGTGTCGCTGGGCCGGCCCCATCATAGACGTCTTGTTGGACTACGTGGGCCGTGTGAAGCTGTGCAGCCGCCTGCAGGAGCACCTCGACAGCTATCCAGACTGGCATCCAATCAAAGTCAGAGCCAGTGAGTTCACCTCAGTATGAAGTACAATCAATCTCAACTGTTTCCAACTGTTTACAGGTTAGGATTTATTTGATCTGCATTGCTTCAGGGGCTCATTATTGCATAGCCATTTACACACAATTGGCCCAATTGTTCGAGGAACTATTCCTAGTACAACTGTAGAAAGTAGAAACTCAATGACCAGTGAGCGTGTACAGCAAGAAGAGGAAACGACCGCGACTTGCCCCTGATTTAAGCTTGGCTGTCATCATGCTTTAGAGACCAATCTGACTCCTGATGTGGGAGACTCCTAAGCCAGCAGACAGTAACAATGAGGTGTTTTGTATTCCTCAGCCACAACTCCTCCACTGATGCAGATGTGCAGACTGAGGATCCGGCAGGTTGTTGGAGTTCAGCGCCTGAGGAGGCTGAAGACCCTGCCTCTCCCTGGGTCCCTCCTCCGATTCCTGGTGTACAAGGGGGCAAGCATTGACTTTGAATGACCCAGAGGTTCTACATTAACTTGAAGCACTACTGTGACGTGGCGAACCACTGAAGCAGGATACAAATGGAAACAAGCTTTGGCCCATTTCCTCAAGCATCCCTCCTTTTGCTACTTCATTAATCTAAAAACAAGGGTTGCAAATCTTGATCAGGCATGGCAGACATTGGGGTTTGAATCCAGAGCCTTTGGGCAGAAAGTCAAAACACATGAACCATTGAACAATCCAGCCCCTTTAAATCAATAGACCTCTTTAGGAAATGATTGTGTATGATTTGAAATGTGGGAATAGCCTGTCTGTTTGACTACATTGCTCTTGAATTCATTTTTTATAGAAAACATAAAATACTTTATTGTTGTGCGAGTAGCCATAGCCATAGGTAAGCTCCATCAATTCTGGATTCTACACCATTTGAGTTCTCCACCTGGATCCTCTCTTTTGGGTATCTTGTGTTCTAAAGTGTTCACTTGGATCGTTTGATTTGGAAGAGTGCCTTCCATAATCTGAAAAAACTGTCTTGGAGTAGTTAATTTTGTGATCATTTTTGTTTGTAAATCTGTTCTGCTTACCAGGTCAATATCTCAATGCTACTAACAGGTATCCTGGGGACCAGACAAATCTACGAGTTCGTATTATATTGCGCTGGAAGGTCTGACGTCCCCTTGTTCTCAACAGATTTGGAGCGGACTGTGCCTTGGTCGAGCCAATCACGACCGTTTATCTAATATGGGACTACTAACGGGTTAAATAAACTGTGACTCATTACATTTTATAACATCTGCTATTGGGTGACAAAAGGCTAACTACATCTTTAGTCTTACCATACATAAATGCTTGATAATGTGATGGGGATTTATAGATATCTTAACTGGTTGTCATAACTGGGTATCCGTTGAGACATACTTTTTTAATTCTGGGTTTAAAGTTTATTGAACAGCATTCAATATCAACAGTCTTACATAAGCAAATAATAACTTCCTTTATCTCGGTTTGGCTGCTACTGCCTTGATTAAAAAGTTTGTTTGTTTGTTTTTCTTTAATTTATGTCTTGTTTGGTTGCCTTCATAAGAACCAACAAATCTGTTTGTTTTGATAAAATGTTCCCAAAGATTGAATTGACATAAGCAAGCTCTGTGCGCCATCATGAAACAAAAGACACAGTATTATACAAACGGCTTTCCCTTGTCAACAGACTCTGGAACCCCATCTCTCTTCCTGTTTATGTTTTTTTTTATTACAATACACTTGATAAAAGATATGAACTGTGATTTCTTCACTAGATGTTTCTTCATCTATGATCACTAACACGTAATTTTCTAGGCAGACAGAACAACTATACACTGTTTGGGATATATTTTATTCATGGCTGTGCTATAATTGTTACTTTTAGATTGATTAAGTGTGGGTTTATTTGGTCAATAATTTGCTACTTAGTTGACTGTTTAGAACATCTTGGGTCAAGCTATACATTTCTATCAGTCAGCTACGTAGCAAGGTATTGAACACTATACTTTGTAGGCCTTTAATCTGATAATAAAAAGATTTTGAGTTGATGCTTTGAACTAACCAGACTACTCCCTCTATCATGTCTCCTTGGCTGCGGTGGAGATTAAACATAACCCAGATGTGGACTAGTGACCACAGCACTAAAGAGTTCTGAGCCCAGGTCTTTGGTGCTGATTTAGTAGTAGTTGGTGTCTTGGTGGTCTTGCCGGTGGTCGTTCAGCTCTTCAGGTCTTGGTTCAGGTCTCAGGTCTTCAGATCTTCGTTCAGGTCTCAGGTTTTCAGGTCTTGGTACAGGTCTTGGGGTTCTGGTCTTCAGGTCTTGGGGTTCTGGTCTTCAGATCTTAGTTCAGGTCTTGGGGTTCTGGTCTTCAGGTCTTAGGTCAAGTCTTGGGGTTCTGGTCTTAGGGTTCAGGTCTTTAGATCTTGGTTCAGGTTTTGGGGTTCTGGTCTTGGGGTTCAGGTTTTGGGGTTCTGTTCTTGGTGTCCAGGTCTTGGACGCTGGCGGTACTCTGGGAGGTGATGCAGGATCCAGCCAGCAGGAGCCAACATGGCCACCGCAAACACCGACATGATGAAGAAGCTTTGCTGTAAAGCAGACAGGTAAATAATAAAGACAATTGATGTTAAAATAAATGAATAATAATAATTATATATATGCTAAAATTAAGAAGACTAAAGGAGGAATTCTTCTGACACCAGCAATAAATATTTAATGTTGCGATTAGCCTATATGAGATTATTATAGTAACAATATTTTTATTTTATATGCTACTCATATAGGACAATGTTAATGACAACTAATGGTAAGGCATCATTGTAACCATTACACCATCCTGTGTTTACAAAGTGAAATGTGTAAAGATCTATTTCATTACATTCATTACATTTATAAAACAGGGATTTTTATGTAAAAGTTAAATGACACTCCCCACACACAGATACACACAAAAAACATACACACACACACACACACACACACTCACCCCGGCTCCAATGTGATTTCGGGGGGGTTTGCTGTAGATGCTGGCCCTGCTGTCCTGCAGAACCGCCTTGGTCCAGATCAGAGAGCGGCGGCCTCTCCTTAGCCACAGAACCCCCATGGTGGTGCGTCCGCTGGGCTGGTGGTCCGATAGTCAGGGGGTCTGGTAGTCTGGGGGGTCCGCTGGTGCTGATGTTTAGACTGAAGATCTCACGCAAAACATCCCAAGTAGATGCTTAAATGGGTGGGGTTTATTGTCTCCAAACTAGCCAATAGGAAACGGGTAATCTGTAAACAGATGTAATCCTGAGCGTTGTTCCTTCGCTGGGAGAGCTCTGAGAAAAAGCCAGCCCTTCATTTAAAAGTCTTCTTTATATCAATGATTATTATGGGTACTTGCCTAATATAAACTGTGTAAACCAGAGAAAACAACCACTAGTCCGGACAGCTCTAGACATTGTCAGATCTTCTGTACCACTATGTATAACCCATGTTAGTCACTAGTCGCCATGTTAGTCTAATATTATACTAATAACTTTGGCTTAAGTCTCAAGTTTCTTGTCTTTTGATCCTTGCGCATTAATTGAACAATGAATTCACCAAGGGCACTGCGATGCTTGGATGGAATTTCAGGCGTTCTCACATGACCCATTACTGAAACACATTAACAGAAATAAAATGCATACATTTTAAAAAATAGAAACCAGTCATCATTGACAAGGACTACGTATACACATAACACACATTTTTAAATGTAAGAGTGCGACGTGCTTTATGGATATTGAAGAAGTAGTATGTTGTGGCCCTGTATAACAGGCTTATAAAGGTTATAAAGGGAGCTGTTACATGACTTCTGTTATCGCTGACAGTTCCCGGAGAGACGTGGGAGGACATAATTGGTTGTTTTGCTCTGCCGGGCAGATTGGATCTGTGTTCAGCGGAAGAACATGTTCTCCAAACACAGAGCAGCTGGTTGGGAACACGCAGGGGGACAATGGGGCCTGATTGGCTTTAATGTGGAGATGAAAGCGGGGCCAGACCCTTCTGTCTGGTCACCCTGGGTCCTGGAAACACCACAATATTAGATCTTCTGCTCCTGATGCGTGTAGGTCGGGACGCACGGCGCTTACCGCCCCATGCAGTCCCACGGATCTCAAACCTGATAACAAGCGCTCAGCATGTTTGGGAACAACAGTTTCATTATTTGGCTGTGCGGTGGTTTACATTGTGTGGGTAACATGTATTTTATCCACAGCTTGACATCGTTATGCACGTCTTATTTACAATAGTACTGTTGCACCTCGTATTCTATAGCTGGACTCGTCTTGGCTACTTTGGTTGTGTGGATGTATCATCCCTTTAAAGCCTGTTTTTATAGTATATTCAATACACTCGGCTTGTCTTTTAGGTACAGGCCTAAAGTATTTGACTACAGTCAAGACTACACAGGAGCAGGTGTGGTGGAAATTAACCTTACATTCTATGTTAAACTATGATTATTATTAGGCCTACATATCATATATATACTTTAATGGTGGAAAAGAGCTGATCACCTTTAGCCTAGATGTTATGTGCCATGTGACACCAGTGAGTAAGTCCAGTTCATTCCCATCGGATGGGCCATGTGGCACATCAGTCAGAGAGTCCAGTCTACTCCCATTTTGATGTACTCTCTGAAGACAATGCTTACATTCACACGTCTGCATCATCTCTGTTTGTATAAGGATAATATATGTTCTAAGGTCACATTGGGATTCAGAAGACATAGGGGTATGCTGACATCCACACAGTATGACCCTGATGGGAAATTCTATATTTGATGAAAGTCCAACTTTGTATTGTGTAAAATTCGGGGATATAAGGAGCTGTCTGGGATTCATTCAGGAGTGTGTATTCGAGGATACCATTCGGCTTTGTTGTCTCTCGTTTGCGGGTGGCAATAAACTCTTCATCTATACTTGACCTGGACTCCCCGATTCCTCTTGCTTTTAGCTAGTTGAAGTGAATTAGATAAGTTGTTATTATTAATTCTACAACACAGGTTATACAGAAAATCTTATAGTACTTTGACCAAAGGTCATCATCATGATGATGTGTTGTCTGAAACAAAGGGTTGCTGAAACCTGTCTGGAGGCCATTTCTGCTGTCTAGCCGCAAACAGGGAAGGGTAGAAACAACCAATCTACAGAGTCAGGCTTAGTCCAGTCTCACAAATAAGACCTTATATTAAAAGCTTAAATCACTCGGCCAGCAAAAGCAAACGGTAAAAAAGTTTCTGTAGTGTCTGTTTGTTTCAAATCAACACAGTGTAGACTGGCAACTGCAGAAATACACATATTTAAATCCCCTTCTGTAGGATTCATCCACTAGCACAAATGTGTTTTCTTTAGTCCAGTTACTCCTAAGAGAAACAGGAAACAATGCGTAGCTCCGCCCCCTTTAGTTGTTGATTTCCAGGCCAGGCTCTGAGCAATCTATCCTCAGTAGCTCCGCTATAACACAGTAGGACTGCGGGATTAGGCTTAGTCTAAACGTCAGCAAAACGATTCCACAGTAAAAGCACCGAGACCACAACTTCTCCTTCAAACGGCAGCAAACCAGGGTTGACACTTTAATAAACACGTTCATCAATATGCCAATGAAGAACCATTTTTAAAATACAATCAATGATTAAAGCGTTATTTACACAAAACTGCAGATGTTCTACCTAGTATAAAGATAGGATACAATGGAACATTTATCACGTATACCTAGTACAAAGGTAGGGTGTACAATAGTTAATTTAACAAATCTACCTAGTTTGAAGGTAGGATGTATTGTGGTACATTGAAGCCTACCGAGTAGACCAGTGCTATAGCACATGTACCACTGTAGGGGTAGGGTGTACTGTTGTACATTCACATCTACCTCCTATAATGGTAGAGTGTACTATGTACCACTATTGGCAAAATGTTGTGTGATATCCTACCTGTGTGCGAATATTGAAAATATAAGATCCTGAAATTACGAATAAACAACTTTAAGGTGTCTTGTACGTTCTGCTGGGATGGGGGTGTGTGATAGCCCTAAAAGATAAAAGATACAATATTCTATATTTACCGACTTTTAATATAGGGTGCACTGTTACACGTGAACTAAGGTACTATAGAACTTGAGCACAGTACTACAGTCCAGGTAAAAACCGGCGGTGTCAGAACTGATCTGAGATCAGAACATCTGCCCGTCCGCCCGCCGCCTCTTCCTGCTCTGCTGCTGTTCAAAGAACCGTCTGATGTCGTCGGGCGTCACCACCTGACAGGAAACAGAGAGGTCACCTGACATCAAGCCTCATCTCAGGCTGTACCTTAAGATAATGAAGGTTTGTGGTATTATACAACACCATGTTAACGAGTAATGATCTCGTACTCACCTTTCCCTCCGCTGCAAAGCTCTGGAGGAAGTCTTTCAGCTCCGTCTTCATGTCGTTGTATCCTTGAAACAAAGAAGAACAGTTGGGTTCGGTTCCTCATTACCGGGTCAGTAACTGACCACAAATACTCGTAAAATATATACTAGAAATGCAAATCCTGAAATCAACTAGAATATTGAATATTCAGTACTCTGTCCATAAAAAAGGCTTATTTTTTTGATGCATTCTGTGTATTATTTTAGTATTTAGCACTGTTGGTATATTGCATTTCATCTCATTTCTAATCTATTTTCCATTTTGTAGCACGTTTTTTTTTTTCAAAACACACACACCATGTATGATCTCCAGCTGCTGGACTCTGTTGAGGTTGTCCAGGGCTGACATGAGGGGGTCGTGACCCCTCTGCGCCTCCTCACTGCGCTGGCCCTTGGTCTCGTAGGCCAGCACTGTGTCGCACTCGTCCAGCAGGAAGCTCACCCCGGACGCAACGTAGCACCTCTACACACCCACCACCAGGGGGCAGAACAGCACACAACGTTAAACCCAGCTCATTGCTCAACACAGTACTTTTATTTTGAAATGGTTTTGAAGCAATTAACATATTTGTTCAAAGCCACACTAACACACAAACATTTATAGGGAGTTTAATAGACACTTTTACCCAAATTGACGATAAAAAAGAGGCAGAGAACAATCGTAAATGATCGAGATTGGAGAAACAAAAAGTGATGCAAGACGATGAAGCAGAAAGTCAGGTTTGTGGCCATTTGTTATTAGTGGGATTGTCCAGAAGACCACAATAGGATTTAGTGTGTGACCACCAGCAGGCAGGAGAGCCTTGTGGTTAGGGTGCTCGATACCAAGCCGGAGGTCTTCAGCCTGCAGCCTACCTGTGGGCATTCTATTGAGCAAGATCCCCTAACCCAGACCGGCTCCTTGATGACATGCATGCGTCTGACTTCAGTTGAAGTGACAGGCAAACGCTGCATGCAGCGGCCAACAACGCACAGCACAACACTATCAGCCGAGGAGAGGGTGAAGGTGACCCCTGGGCCGTCTCACCTGGCAGGAGACGCAGGAGCAGAGCTTGGTCCTCCAGGTGGCCGGCCAGAACACAGCCCCCCTCTGCACCCTCCGGGGACCCCCCAGCCCCTCCAGCTCCTTCAGCCGGCACGCCTCCTCCAGCTCCTCGCACCGCCGCTTGCAGCGCTCCACCTTCAACTCTGTTTTCTGCAAACAGGAATCCCAATGACTTAAACCTCGGCTAGGTCACAAACGGCAGGTTGTTTAGCGCCAACGTTAACGTATGGTGGGCTGTGCTGGCCATTTTAAACCATCCCTTTAAGACATCCTCAGTGGAGCCGCTCAACTGTCCATAAAGGCCACTAGGGAGGTGACTGAGGATTGTTGATTATATCATACATCAGGGCAGACAGTGGATTGATTTTGAAATGGCTTCTAATGACAAATCAACATCTTGGTGGTAAAGTAATTTGCCTTGAGTCAAACTGAGCCAGCCTATTAACAGCCTCCTTACTATCAGTCGTCTCCTTACTCACCTCCTCTTCATCGCCGCCGGTCACCCGGCTAGTGGACGGCTCCCCTTCTTTTTTCAACTCCTCGCTCTTCACCTCCTTCTGCTCCTCTTTCTGCTCCTCCTCTCCCTCTAGTCGACCACCAGGAGCTGACCAGCCACACAAAAGAGAGCCACGGTGGTGACCAGCCAGGAAAAGAGGAGGCAGTTCCCTCAGGTAACAGAGTAGTCTATTCAAATTGACTCCTTCACGCCATTGTCAACAGTTGGCTAATTAAACTGCCATCCTGAGCTCAAACTAATGTAGCAAGATAAAACGATAATTGACTCTTCTGTCATTTAGCAGACGCTTTAATCCAAAGCATTCTATAGTCAATATATCTCATTAATGAGCGCTGCAGGTAGGGCTAGTTAGGGCTTCTTGCTCAAGGATGACTTCCGATAGACTGTTGAAACTGGAGGATCAAAATCAGGTGTAGTGGCGCCTTAATTTAGAACGCTAGACTGCATGTTGAACAAGGTGTGATCTGACTTGTAATAAGTCAGATATGATATGGTCATAATATCAAGCTCGGTGAAACTGTGTGTTATGGGGCTCTGGTTACTTGCTACGGTGGCCGCATAGGTCCATAGGAAGGGGTTCTTGTTCATACAGGACCCGCAGACCATCTCCTGCAGCTCCACACTGTCTGGCGTTTCACATCCCAGGTGCTGGGAGAACAGGGATCAGGGAATATTAGAACAAGCGTAGGCTGAGAGAGGGTCAGGAACTGTAGCGTTATCCCGAAGCACCGCACTGAAATTCCCGCTACTTTACTTCTTATCAGAAGAACAACAACAAAGACAAGGAAATAAGTCCCGCCCACTCTCTCATGCAAAAAACGCTAATCTAGAGCATCCCGTTCCAGGCATTCTGTTTTGGGAGGAGAACGTCTGTTTACGAGGTGAGGGCAAGCGGAGTAGACAGGCAGACACAGAGGATAGCAGCATCCAGGTGGAACCTTACTCTGCCGTGAAGCCAGTCCTCACACAGAATACACTGGACCATCTCGTCCTCCACCTGAACACCAGGAAACAAGGCACAACATTTATATTTCCAATGGATATTACAGTGATAGTATTCTTGCTCATCGTATCTAAAGCTTCTCTGTAAGGAACATTGGGACATCGGAGCGAGCAGGTACCTGGTCATCTGGGTCAGGGTACGGACGGTTGCAGGTGCAGTAGAGACCAAAGAAGTTGTGGCTGTATTTGTTCTCGCTGTTGAGCTGCTCCTTGTCCTGAAATCAAAGCAGGTAGAAGGTGCTTATTGGCTTTCTATCTAACCCATGACATATTTTACATTTACAGTTAGCAGAAACTTTCATCCAAAGCAACTCACAAGTGAGGCTGAGAACAACATTGGACATAACGTTGGAGTAACGATAACGATTTCCAAGCGCGGCACAAACTAGTTTCTAAAACAAAAACAAACTGGACAAGGTGCAGAGTACAATAAGAAAAAGAAAAGAAGAATTAAATGGAATTGAAGAAGACCTACTGGGTACAACTTGCACTGTTGTTTGAACTTGCTGTTTCCACAGTCACAGCGGAAGTTTCTGCGGAGAAACCAACCGTTTGTTATATTTACACATTCAATTCATAGGGTATTATATCTACAACACCAGCAGACCAACAGGGTGGCATTGACCTACCTTTTGGTGTAGAGTTCGAACAAGTCGTGCCCTTCATGGCATTTATAAGAGCAAGCAAGACACACACCTGCTGCCTCTCCACCCTTTGGTGTGCAGGTGTTGCAGGCGTACAGGGCCTGCCGCTTCACATAGCCCTGGGAAGGTCACACATACACAGGCACTGTTAAAAACGCACACAGACACTGGTATAAACATTAGTCTATGAAAGAATAGATTTGTTGAGTCTAGAAAACCATACAATATGTACAAGGGTTCATATTACTTAGACCATAGGGATTGTATCAAGTAGAACTAGGTGAAGAACACTGCAACCTGATGATATAACCGCACCTGAGGAAACGAGCACAAATCCGAATCGCTGCCAGCCAGAACAGCAGAAGCTTCGTTCTCCAACTCCTCATCCTCCTCCAGAACATCCACAAGAGAAACGGTGGTTTCCTCTTCCTCGTTGGCCGCCATCTTTATTGATATACACCGATCTGCACTCCTCTATCAAATGGATACAAATCGGATTTGCAGACGGGCTGATTTCGTGTTGATTTAGCCTAAATATTAGCTATTTCTGTCCAGTTATCTGCTAGTTGTTGTGGCGTCTCTGGACAACTTCCCAACTACTTCCGGTGCACGTATTTCGCGGGAAACGTACTAGAAAGTGACGTAAATTAACATGAAAACAACCCGCAGCGACCAATCCTGAACGTTAGAAAAAAGGTTTGTGAAATTTCCTAGGAACAGTTATCGTTATACTATATATAATAAATACCCATAATTATATATAATAAATAACATTTCAAGATGTTTGATATTAATTTCCACGTACCTACAATTTAAAAATGAAAAAGTATGAATAATACAGCTTATAAATAAACAAATGAGTATACATATATTTGTTAACAGATATATATTAATCATTAACTCAATTAATGAGGGCTGTGTTATTTTCATTAGTCTTAACATGCTTCAATATAAAAAAGCAAAAGTAAACGTACAAAGCGGAAGCAGTTCATCCAGTGTTCAAAACATGGCGCCGCACGGTGTGACGCTGCGAGGGGAGCTGAGGTACAGGGATGGGGTGAAGAAGAACATAGACGTACACATAGAAGGTAACCTCACCTCAATGATCGTGGGCATCAAGACACTTAGAGAACAAGTGTCAGACCTTCTCACAGAACTTACAGTGCAAGAAAAGGGGTCGGTCGCCGGTGACAAAGAGGAGCTTGGATCTAGTGGTGAGGATATTTTAATTTTGTGAATATTATTTGTTTATTGCTCAAATGCTATCGCTTTTGCGAAATTCTCACCTAAACGAGTATAAAAACGTTGAAGCCATAACGATTGCAATGGCCTATTGGTCTACAATGGTCTAAGTGATCTATTACTTTCTACCGCAGATGAAGATGATGAGAGCGATGAAGAGATGGAGCCGATGCACGTTTCAGAACCTCCTGCAAAGAAATCAAAACCTGTAAAAAAGTGATGGCCCTTTGATCGTGGATCATATCTTCCCATGCTTTATTTTTTATTAAATGTGCCTTTGAGGAACATGTTATACATTTACCCTTCAGTCTACTGTACTTATTACTGACAGCCTTTCATGTGTATTATGTGTTTAAAACGGTTGTATTGTTTGAACTAATCTAGCTGGTTGATTGAATACTTCTAGATATTGAGCAGCACAGTGAAATAGATTTTAGTGAAGGGGCATGTAATCGGCGTAATGAATCAATTTTGCACATTGTATATTTACACCATTCATACTTTCTCCAGATGTTAACCAGAATGAAACAATCTTTCGACCCTAGTGTCTTCAAATGAACCGTTGACGATAATTTCATTAAGACATCACGTCCAATTGTATCCAAGCTACGATTGAGGCAAAGGTTAATAAATATTAGAGTGCATGTTTGTATAATTGAGGCAGTGACAGTGTTAATAGGCTGTATGCAAGTGTGGAAATGTTATATCTAAATGATATTTCCTATACAGAATAAATAATATGGATAAAGTGTTGAGGTAAGTATGACATGTTGATGCTGAAGTGTAACGTGTATATGGAGAATGAAGGTGTGTGTGTGTGTGTGTAGTCATACATAATACACCATCTGTATTAATATACTGGTGTCAGATGTCAACAGTACAGAACATGTGCTTTATTTGTCATACCAACAGGACAACATAATCATATTTCCATTCAATAATTATACGGTGTAATAAATCATACGACGAATCGAATGACATAAAAACAAGTATCTACCACTCGCCAAGGTGGCTTAATGGGAATAGTCAGTTTACATTTTGGACCAGGGAGAGGCTTCTAGTCTCACACAAACACACACACTAATTGGCCACCTCAGGTGTCAATCAACTGCAAACGGCTGATCTGATTGGATGCCTTGGCAAAAGTCTGGTGGCGGTTACAGAGCACAGCCAGGCAGATGGGCAGAATGCAGTAGCCAATAGTCTTGGGGTCGGCCCTAGTGCAGGAGTAGAGGAACAGGAAGACTTGGAGGTAGGGGACGAGGAAGATAGTGGCCCACACCCAGAGGGGCAGAAGGAGGAGATGGGTCTTGAGACTTCGGCTCCAGGAGGAAGACAGGGGTGCTGAGGAAGAGGAGGCGGCCACACTCCTCTTCTGTTCTAGCCGCTCGACGTGCTCCAGGGAGAAATGGTTAATCTCAAACACATAGTAGACGGCCAACATGCTGGCAAGCAGGTAGAGGCCAACGCCTATCCAACCCATTCTCTGGCGAAAATTCATCATTCTCCATAATCTTCCCTGGAAGACAAACAGGTTACATTAAGATTAGTTTATTTTCAACCAAGTGGAAATTTGTCTCCTGCTTTATCCAGTGTGTTTAAAAAAACGCATGATATAATACATAGGATACAGGCAAATTTCAAAGGATTGAAGATCAACCATGTCAATTATTTATTTCAACGTCTCTTGAGGTAACGAATATTTTAGGCATTGAATATTTACCATTAAATAGGTAAGACAGACAGTATGCTATGGCTTTGGAAATTCAACATCATATAATAGGATAGAGAAGGCTGACAGCTTTGACTTTTAAAATATGTATTCATACGTTTAGTTCGGTTAAGTAAGTTACTAGTTAGCTAGACTAGAAAGCAGATCGGCCAGGTAGACTAGTTCCCTCCCAGCTGCATTCACAACATAACCTACCGAGCCACGCTGATTATACAGCACAAATTGCACGTTTTAATGTATGATGAGATTTACTTTACCTTCGTTGACACAGTAAATGGAACAAATCTAGTTAGTCTTATGATGTTTGATCTGAATTATTTCACATCCATTGTTGAACAACAAGCTCTCTGCTCTGCGCCGTGCGGTCATGTGACTTCAAGCGCAACTTCCGGGTAACGCGGACTTTAATTTGAGGACAACAGCACCATCTGGTGGCACAAATAAGACTTTGTTCACCCAGGCTGGTGTTTCGATCTGCATTCAATTAAAATAGACCAGCTACAGGCCATTCTGCGGAAGCGTAATGCATCGCTTAAGTAATAATTACTGCTCGTTTTTATGACTTAACGACATAGTTATCTTAGAAGTCTGACAAAGGAAAAATAATAGATTTTCTGAAATGATTCCAGTTTTATTTTGGATCATGTTTGAGACGTTAGGAGATACTACCATCAGTAAAAGTGATGGTATTGTGTTAGTTTGTCCCCTTTGTGCACCGCATGACTTTGGGGTTGTTCAGACAGAAAGTCCTTCATGTTGAACCGATATGGCTTCAATCACGGATATAAGATGATATTTCGGAAATGCATTCTCTTATGTTAGCCTACATCTGGTCAGGCGAACAGTTCGATTACATCATTTACATTTTTACTAATATGCCTACCTTAGATAGCTTAGATCGACCACCACGACTAAACGTGTGTGTGTGTGTGTGTGTGTGTGTGTGTGTGTGTGTGTGTGTGTGTGTGTGTGTGTGTGTGTGTGTGTGTGTGTGTGTGTGTGTGTGTGTGCAGTCCTACTACATTCGTCTAGATTTGAGCAATTACACAATTGCCACATTGCTTAATCTTGTCTTCGTCACGACCTGCTGCTGTTTTTTCTATTGATTTAAAAATGCACGCCCCTGTTGGGTAAGAGGTTTGCAGGTGCATCCCCCTTATATGAAACGGTAATCTATGTACAAAAATATGACATGTGACATGGTATGCATAAAGACAGGCCAGGCAACACCAAAGCTATTTAATCATCATTCATGATCCTATTTGTTACTTTTAAATTAGCTCTATTTGGCAAATTCTTGCACGACTGCTGAATGACTACTTGTTCTGTATTCTCTCTGTCGCGCTCTGACCACTGGACGTCGTTCAGCTCTTTGTGTTGCATTTCTATTGTAGCTACTGAGATTATTCTCAGCCTTACTTCCCAGTCACTTTGGATAAAAGCATTTGCTAAACGACGATGTCATGTAATTATCTTGTAACCAAATAAATCGCTTAGACAAATGGCAATTTCCTTACTCAATAACACTTACTGGACATTTATTCCTACATTGGAGTTACATGTATTGTCTTCATTAACAAAGACTCCCAAGAGAGACTGGGAACCTAGGAAATGTCTGCATTGAGCGTTTTGCAAATAAGTCTAAGCCTAAAACCCTGAGTCTGTATTCGTGTTTCATTTATTTTTTAGCTCCTGTCTCTTTAATTATTTGGGTGATTTGACAGTATGTTTCCAGTAGATGGCAGTAGTCGCCAAGGATCTATTGTTGCGGCCTTCTGCACGACGTCACCGTGCGTAGATTACGTTATACGGAGCTCATAACGTAACCAAGCTAATGGATTACTATACTATGTTGCTCCAGGGATACCCGAGGGATCGAACATATATAGTTACATATACACATATTGAGTATATGCATCATCCTATGTTGTTGAATCACTAAGCCTCCATGGGGTACAATATGCTACTGTCAATACACCGTCGGATACACTCTCTCACTCTTTTTCCATCCTTGCCCTGATAGAAGACCTATCTGGCTGTTTGTGTTATATAGTGGTCTCGGTGTAGGGGGGGAAGGGTGGACTTGCTGGGGGGGGGGGGGGGGGGGGGTGGTAGAGTGGGTGGAGGTTGGGTTGGAGAGGTGGTTTGCATGGATTGGCGGGTTGTCGAAGTGGAGTGCGGCTGGTTTGGGTGCAGAGGTGGGGGTCGGGGTGGAGGTTGAGGTGGAGAGGGGGGTGGTCGGGGTGGAGGTTGAGGTGGAGAGGGTGGTGGTCGGGTGGGAGGTTGAGGTGGAGAGGGGGGTGGTCGGGGTGGAGGTTGAGGTGGAGAGGGGGGTGGTCGGGGTGGAGGTTGAGGTGGAGAGGGGGGTGGTCGGGGTGGAGGTTGAGGTGGAGAGGGTGGTGGTCGGGGTGGAGGTTGAGGTGGAGAGGGTGGTGGTCGGGTGGGAGGTTGAGGTGGAGAGGGTGGTGGTCGGGGTGGAGGTTGAGGTGGAGAGGGTGGTGGTCGGGGTGGAGGTTGAGGTGGAGAGGGGGGTGGTCGGGGTGGAGGTTGAGGTGGAGAGGGTGGTGGTCGGGGTGGAGGTTGAGGTGGAGAGGGGGGTGGTCGGGGTGGAGGTTGAGGTGGAGAGGGTGGTGGTCGGGGTGGAGGTTGAGGTGGAGAGGGTGGTGGTCGGGGTGGCGGTGGGAGTGGAGTGGCGGTGGTCTGAGTGGAGAGAGGGGTGGCCTCGGCTGTTGTTTCTGGAGAGGGTGGAGACATCTGGGGGAGGTCTGGGATGTCTGTTGAGCCTTTAGAAACGGTTCATTGGTCGTAGAGGGAGTCCATGAGGCTCAGCCGGCTTTGAGGAACTACTACTAAAGGTCCAATGCTTTAGTATTTATTTGGCAGTATTTGATGGTTTCATACAGACTTGGTGATTGCTTCCAGGAAATACTGAGAGAAGGTGAAGTCCAGGCTCATACTACTGATGCTGTGCTCTAGCTCACGTCTTACAGAACATCCAATCATCTGCTCTCATTAACGATCACATCTTCCAACATAAACCACTGGAGTACATCTTATTAGATGCTGCAGCCGGCTACGTTAGACCTATGATAAATATGCCTACAGTTGGTCTGTGTTCTTTTTTAGCTTGAACGATTTGAGCAGAAATAATGAGATTGCTTGTTGTTAATGTCCATGCGTGTGTAAACAGACCCAGAATTAATTACCTAGCATGTAAAATGTGTTTACAAACTAGGACCTTAATAATGTTTATTATCACGGTCTTGCCTGGGCAGAACTGACCCTTAGCTTGGCCAGAGTTCAGGGTTTTGTGTGCAGAAACCTCCCAAGAGAGCATCGTTAAGGCTCTGTAGCCTGCAGGGTCAACATGAACTAACTACACAACCTATGTCAGCCGAGATTCCTCCACTTTGGGCGCTACATGTTTCTGTCACAACCACGAAGAGGCTCTCGGTCTCATCTCCCACTCGCTGCTACTCTTCCAGTCCCAGGTCCTATTTATGTTCTTGCCATGCGTCTTCTTTTTGCTTTTTCTGCTTTTACCTCTTATGACAGCTGCCTCAAATCCATCTTTAAACAGATTTAATAGTGAAGTTTTCTTCACTTAATAAAGTGCCAAGTAATGCAAGAAAATGTCACCCCTCTTTATCATAGTATGTGCATACTCCTCGTGTGTGTGTGTGTGTGTGTGTGTGTGTGTGTGTGTGTGTGTGTGTGTGTGTGTGTGTGTGTGTGTGTGTGTGTGTGTGTGTGTGTGTGTGTGTGTGTGTGTGTGTGTGTGTGTGTGTGTGTGTGTGTGCGTGCGTGCGTGCATGTGTGTGTGTGTTTATATATAAAGAAAGGTCGTCAGATGGATTTTAGATGGAAAAGCGGTTTGAAACACTGATGGAAGCTAAAAGCTGAGATTTGCCTGTGCACACCGGGGGTCCGCTGGGAGAGAGGAGGAGGTATGTATGATCCAGGGGTCCGCTGGGGGAGAGGAGGAGGTATGTATGATCCAGGCTGTCTTCTTTTTAATGAGCAGCGGCAGAGGAGACGGCTGTTAGCGAAGGTGGACTTCTGTGGATTGACCCTCTGTGTGTGTGGCCCCCCCCTACCCTATGGACTGGAAGGGGGGGGGGGGTAGATATATGTGAGAGGGAGAGGGGGGAAGGGGAGAGATGAGAGGGAGAGAGAGTGGGGGAGAATGAAAGCAAGTAACAGAGAGAGAGAGAGAGAGAGAGAGAGAGAGAGAGAGAGAGATACACAAAGGGAGGAGAGAGAGAGAGAGAGAGAGAGAGAGAGAGAGAGAGAGAGAGAGAGAGAGAGAGAGAGAGAGAGAGAGAGAGAGAGAGAGAGAGAGAAAGAAATGGGGACAGAGGGAGAGCGAGGAAGAGAGAGAGGTAGAGAGAGAGGGAGGGAATGAGAGAGAGAGAGGGAGATACATTATTTCTGCACCTATACGCCCCAGCATATTGTTTGTGTTTGTATGCTTACTTGGCAACGGAACTCTCTGATTATGGGATAGAGAGAGCAGAAGGAGGGATGGAGACAGAAATAGAAATAGAGGGAGAGACAGCCCTAAATAGAGGCAGAGAGGGAGAGCCAGAAATAGAGATCAAGGAATGAAAGGCAGAAGTAGGGAGAGGGAAAGATCGGGGAGAGAGTCAGAAATAGAGATGGAGGTAGAGAGGCGGGAAGAGGGGGGGAAGGAGAGAGAGATCAGGGAGGATCTCATCTAGACCGTCTGGCCTGGCCTAGGTGTATTCCCCAACTGTAGACTATGATCCTGGATATCAATGCGCTTTCTGAGCCCACATACACACTGCGTAGTGTACACCATGTGCCCACCCCTGAACACGGAGCCTTCTCTGTGTATGGGGGGAGAGTGCATCAAATCCATTTCCGTTTCAAAGTTATTTATTTCTTGAACCGCTCATCCCGGCTGTCGGCATCCGTAGTGTGTCAGCATATCGACTGCTCCCACTCTGCACCTGAATTAAGGTCAGGTGATTTGCAAAATCGATAAACACCTGATGGATTTCAAACCATCCAGGTTCATCGTCATGGTAATGGCCTGCCAGTACTCCAGGAGAGGAAAGCTGTACAGGCCCCCCCAGAAAGTTACCGGACGATTTCCAGTCATGTTGAAGATGGGGGGTGGGGGGAAACAAGCCGCCACCATCAAATTGTCAGAGGAATGGAGATCTTCTCCTCTCTCTGGTTCTCTCTCTCCCTTTTTGCCTCTCTCCCTCCATCTCTCTCTCCCTGAGATCCCTCTCCCCCTACCTGCGGTTGTCTAACTCAGAGTCAGAAAGAGTTGCATTGCCAAGTAAGCTTCCACAAACAAGGAATTTGCTGAGGAGTATTGGTGCATTAATAATGATGTATCTGTCTCTGGATGTCTCTCTGTCTCTTTCTGTCTATTTTGCACTCTGTCTCTCTCTCTGTCTCTCTCGCTCTCTCTCTCTCTCTCTCTCTCTCTCTCTCTCGCTCTCTCTCTCTCTCTCTCTCTCTCTCTCTCTCTCTCTCTCTCTCTCTCTCTCTCTCTCTCTCTCTCTCTCTCCCCGTGTCCGTCTGGACTGGAGCAGTGAGGATGTGCTATGTGTGTTATATGTGCATGTGTGTTTGTCTCTCTCTTTCTCCATCCTGTCACTGATACTAGCGTAAGGACCTATTGAGTGCTAGGTGTAATAATGGTCTGGGTGGAGAGGTGGTGGTCGAAGGGGAGTGATGGTGGTAGTTTGGTTAAAAAGGTGGTGGAAGATGGTGGTGCTTCGGATGGAGAGGTGGTGGTCTGGGTGGGTGAGGTCTGGGATGTCTGGTGAGCCTTTATAAACGGTTGATTGGTCGTAGAGGGAGTCCATGAGGCTCAGAAGGCTTTGA
This sequence comes from Gadus macrocephalus, assembly GCF_031168955.1. Classification (NCBI taxonomy): domain Eukaryota; kingdom Metazoa; phylum Chordata; class Actinopteri; order Gadiformes; family Gadidae; genus Gadus; species Gadus macrocephalus. Next base: position 13,540,888 of record NC_082402.1, on the reverse strand, counting down.
GGGAGAGGTACTAAAGGTCCCAGTGCTTTAGTATTTAGCCTCCGTAACTCAGAGTTGGACTTCTCTCTCTGGAGTCAAGGCTCATACTGAGGCTGTCCTCCAGCTCACGTCTCACAGAACATCTAATCATCTGCTCTCATTAACAATCACATCTTCTTTCTATCTAAAACTCTGTAATATGTCGTGGAATGAGTCTAATGTTACTACATTAGACCCATGATAAATATACAAGACGTGTTCTTTTTTTAGCTTCCACGGACTGAGCAGAAATAATGAGATTACTTGTTGTGAACGTCCATGCGTGTGTCCACAGACCCAAAGTATCCCGTAAGCTTTCACAAACAAGGTATTTGCTGAGGTGTATTGGTGCATTAACAACAATGTATCTGTCTCTGTCTGTCTCTGTCTCTCTCTAACCCCATCCCGTCTGTCTGGACTGGACCAGCGGGGACGTGCTATACGTGTGTGTTGTGTGCGTGTGTGTGTGTGTGTGTGTGTGTGTGTGTGTGTGATTGTCTCTTGACACGGCATTGTGTGTTTGTGTGTGTGTGTCTGTCTTGACACTGCTCTGGTTCTTGATTTATTGCTGTGCGTTTCTGTGGGTCCCAGTGATGGGGGGGCAGCCGGGTATGCCTGTGTGTTGATGTTGTGTTATTGTGTCCTAAACCCTGCCTGTCGGGGTGTGTTTGTGTGTTGGTCGTTTGTATATTGGTCCAGTGCATGTTGGTGTTGTTCTATTGTTTCCTAAACCCTGCCTGTCGGGTTGTGTTTGTGTGTTGTCCGTGTGTTTGTATGTTGGCCGTGTGTTGTTGTGTCCTAAACCCCTCCCATCCTGGTGTGTTTGTGTGTTGGTCGTTTGTGTATTTGTCGTGTGTGCGTGTTGGTGTTGTTTTATTGTTTCCTAAACCCCGCCTGTCGGGGTGCGTTTGTGTGTTGGACGTGTGTTGTTGCAGGCTGTGTTTGTGTGTCTGTGTTGTCGTGTCATAACCCCTGCTTGTCGAGGCGTGTTGGCTGACTGGTCCGCTCCGCAGCAGATCAGAGCCGATCTGTCCTCACCCCCCCCCCCTAGACCGTCCCTTCCTGCAGCCGTGATCTATTAGAGAAGGGGTCCTTGGCCCGC
>NC_082402.1:13519768-13534768 GCF_031168955.1 Gadus macrocephalus | reverse complement strand
TAGAAGTGCTGGGATAGTCCCAAAAATAGTGCTTTTATAGTTTTCTGAAGCAAACACTGTAATGTGTTCTCAACCGAAGAGCGTATTTATAGTGTTAAGACCCAAACACGGAGTACCAAACACAGAGTCTATTTATAGTGTGAAGAACCAAACATTGACTACTAAACACAGTCTATTTATAGTGTTCTCAAAGAAACATTGCGTCTTTTTATAGTGTTCTGAAACAAACATGGCCTCTATTTATAGTGTTCTGATGCAAACCTGGCGTGTTTATAATGTTAGGAACCAAACATGGACTGTGCTTATCGTGTCAAGAGCAAAACATAGACTATTAATAGTGTTAAGAGCCAAACATGGCGTCTATTTATAGTTTTCTGGACCAAACATGGAATGTGTTTGTTGTTACGAACCAAACATGTCTACTATTTACAGTGTTACGAGCCAAACATGTCATCTATTTATAGTATTAAGAGCCAAACATGTTATCTATTTAAAGTTTTAAGAGCCAAACGTGGAGTGTACCGTTAGTGTTAAGAACCAACATAGTCTATTTAACCACCAAACATCATGTGTTTAAAGTGTTAAGAACCAAACGTTGAGGGTATTTGTTCTGGCACATCGTGTCCCTGGGGGTAAAGGTTGACAGCGTGTCGTACCTTGCCTCCCAGCCACTTGTTTACAGGAAGTACACAGCAGTTTGTCATCGCTTGCCTCAATCAGATTCCCTCAAGATATGGCCTGAACAAATGTTAGCAAACAGTGGTGGTGTGTTCCCTGCACGGGGAACTAGCCCCTCTGAAACACTCGCTTGCACGAGATAACTACTCTACGTTGGAGGAATTATGCCACCAACCCTGAGGAGATCCTTTCAAAAGGTGAGGTTTTAATGAAAAATGTCTTTGTTATCCCTCACCTCAACTGTTTCTATTACAGCCGTAGTTGAGCAGAAGGGATCCCTTGTTTTGATAACACAAATACAGTATTATCCATCAACTGTATCATGGAACAAGTAGCGTTCACTATTTCACTTTTTGACACAATAATGGCTTATATTACTTCACAAATGTCATGATCGTACTTCCGTAGGAGGGTAAAGTCAGCTTTATTTGTGTAGCCATTTTATTTGTAACTTTACTTGTATAGCCATTAATCACAGTTCCAGTCTCAAAGGGCTTCACAGGCCACATTATACAACACCCTTTAAACCCAACGAAAAGGAGAATGAAGGAGTTAGGGAAGTAAGTTAACTCCTGGCTTTCTCGCCATATGAAGAAGTATGATTTTGATGTTGTCCTCAACACTCCTTGCTTGTTCGCCAAATGAAGAAGTATGATTGGATGCAGTCTGCTTCTTCACTCCTGGCTAGCTCGCCAAATATAGAAGTTTGATCAAAACAAGGTGCATTTTCTAGTCTGTTGTCTCATATAGACAGCGGAGACAATATTTCACCTTCAATTTCACCTTCAACCACTTTATTCCCGGGATCACACAGGATACGCAAAACAACCACCACAGTCTGTGATAACTTAAATTCTCTCCTTCTGCGTGTTATTCCTGTGTGCTCTCCCATTATTCTTCCCTTTAATTCATTCATCACAAAACACAGTATATCAAAGCACATTTCAAGGGCAGTGACCTCCAATCATTACCTGTTAATATTTAAAAGCTCTAACCCACTAATTCCTATTGCGTTACCTTTAACCCAATCGCGTTCCGCCTACACCCACTCTAGGCTGAAGATTTGGTGGGGTGAGATACATAGGCAAGATGGGCCCATGACCTGTTGCTCCGTGGGACAAAGGAAGGACTCTGATTGAACTCAGAAGAAGGATCCCTTCTTTCAGGGATGGTTAGAAGGGAAACGGTTCAAGTCACGGTTTGAACAGGTTGGGTGACCCTTGAACTATCGGGTGAAAAAGGAAAACCTGACATGAATCTGATATCGGGTATCACAACTTGTCTGATGAGGGATGTTTAGCCCGGTTTCATGACTTGCTCGTTCATCGGATGATGAACAAGCAGTCATGAAACCGGGCTAAACATCCCTCATCAGACAGCAATGATGGATAATCGGACACAACAATGCATTGCTTGAGGGAATGCAGGAAAACGATAATTGGGTATTCTTGGTATTCTGGTGGGCGCGTGGGCCGGATGTTTTTCCGCCGCCAGCCGGCCCTGGATGCGGCTTGCGGGGAGATTAGTTTGGACTCTGGGGCGAGGTGTGTATCGCATTACCGGGGTCTTCCGTCGGTCGCGGGCGTACGGCGAGGGCGCACGTCGCCATGACAACAAACTGATAGATTTCCCCCGCTCCCCGTGACCCTCAGGAAACTATCCCCTCCTCTTCCTCTTCTTCTTCTGCTCTTCAATTATTCTCCCCTCTCCTCTGCTCTTGTTGCTCCCCTGTCTTCGGCGCGCAGGCGAAAGTTTGCCGCCGTTTTGCCCGCTATAATTTTTAGGCAGTTACGACCCGTAACCACGGTTACGGGTCGTCGGCACAAAGAACGGCGTCCGTTGGCGTGCGTCAGAAACGTCCTCGACCGCTCCGCCTCCCTTGGCGTGCATTTAGCATGTGGTGCGTTTCATCTGTCCCCAAGGGCTGGCTGGCTTCAAGTACGAGTGTGGGGTGGCGGCGATCATTAGTGTGTTTTTAGCGCGTTGTTTGCGCGTCTGAGCTCCCCTGACGCTCCGATCACGATGGGAGGCAGACGAGATGAGGGCGCAGCCTAACTCTAAGCGTTATTCTCTGTGGAAAGGCTCCAAAGTGCTTCCCTGGTCCTCTGACAGCCTTGGCTGCTGTCCATGGTCCTTAAATCGATTACAAACGGACAGGACCTATTACCCAGAACATTTTGGCTGGGAGTTGAACCCCCTGACCACTACACTGTCCCACCCTGTTGGTCCTGCAACCATCAATTATCATATAGTAATAATCATTATTAATTAATCATTCATCATTAATAAACATGCCAATAGGACTTCAATAAATAGTAATTTTCTATAAAGAATAGGTACTTAAGTACCCAAAAGGTACCAATACAAACATTCACACAATTTAAAGATGTGTGAATGTTTGACTAATTATTACAATAATTGGTACCCTTCAAACCTGAAGTCATGGTTGAATCTGCCACGATGTTAGCAACATTATACATTTGTCGATGAATCATAGAGCATGTGTTTAAATAACTAAGCAGGATATATAAATGTATTCTGAGCCATGAAGCAAATTCATTTTCATCTCCTTGCCAAGAAAGAAATCTAAAGATCCGTGCAATCCTGAAACACCTTGTCCATGCTGCGGTGACTCAGCGACTAATCTGTAGCGCCTAATTAGTGCAGGATGCTAATGGCATGAGCTAGTGTTGGATGCTAATACTAACAAACAGGCCAAACGCTTCCCAGGAGAGCTGCTGCCTAAAAGCTTATCTGTTGTCAGGGGGCCAGAGAGGGCGGGCAGGGAGCCATTGGACCTTAGTGCCGTCACATTCAAGCAGATCACAATAAATTAAATCAATCAAACTTCCTTGACACACCTATAAGCAAAGGTAACGACGCAACAAAAACATACAATTGGTTTAAATAACATTTACATTTTGTGAAGGACAAGGTGAAGATTGTTTTGTATTCATTCCTGTTATTGCTGGTCCTCGGGACGGGCCGTGCCACAGCAAGACCCATCCCACCATTGAACACCTGGTCAGGGGTAAAACAGGCTCGACGCCCCCCACCCCCCCCCTCCCCCCCGCCACAAACACACATACACACACACACACACACACACACACACACACACACACGCACGCACGCACGCACGCACGCACGCACACACACACACACACACACACACACACACACACACACACACACACACACACACACACACACACACACACACACACACACACACACACACACACACACACACACAAACACACACATAGCTTCCAGTCGAGGCTCGTCTGGGAAGGATGGAGGTCATGAGTTCACCATCTGCTTCCTGTCCAAAGGCAGGCAAACGTCCCGTCGTATTACGCTCCACTCAGCCAGAAGCCTCCCCTCTCTCTCTGCAAAGTGGTTCAGCAGGAAGGAGCTTGGCATTAAAGTGGGCTAGGATCGTCGAGCAGCTGTAGGGTGAACGTTTGTGGGCTCAAACCCCAATGAACGACCAGTAAGATGCCCCATGACCGCTACCTGCTCCTTGAGGACATATATCTGAATTCAGGTTGAGTCGCTTTGGATAAAAAACATCCGCTGGTGAAGTGTTACAAATTACAGAATAGTAAATTCATTCTGCTTTGAGGTTAGTTACTTCCTCAAGATGCTATTGACTGGTGTCTAGTTGTCATAATTTTGCATTAAATATGTTTTTTTGGCTGATATCGAATATGCGCCTGTTTTCTCCTTGCATCTGTCCCTGAGAAGTTCATATTTAAAAGGCTACTAAACAAACAGACGGTATTAGCAACTACAATTTCTGAAGGACTCCACTTCCAGTTTTGGCTGGTATCAGAATGTTGTAGAATAAACTTTGAAAGGCCAAGCATAGAGGAATTCGCTCACGGTCATGGAGAATGAGGAACCAAACTAAGCCAGCCAATTGGAAGTGCACGTTTTTTTGCCAAGTGCTTTCTCAGATCCTCCCGTACTCCTACTGTACCTCTCTCTGTTCAGCACACAACACATTCATCTTAATGAGAGAGAGAGCGAGAGAGAGAGAGAGAGCAAGAGAGAGCAAGGGGGAAAGAGAGAGAGGGAGAGAGAGAGAGAGAGAGAGAGAGGGAGAGAGACAGAGAGAGAGAGCTCTACCACCGCCCATTGTTTACCGGGGGAGAGCGAGCGAGACAGAGAATCAAATCATGCTTGTTCTGGGTCAGAGTAAATATTCGATATCGGAGAAGGGGGAAGGGCATAGTGTAAAAGTAGAACCTCGTTCATATTCTTGTGTTGACAACCCATCCCCTCAACCCCCTTACTTTATGAATGTGCTCAGTTGTTGTGGTGCGAAACCAAACAGTATCTCCGACATGTCCTTCACACGAACACATCAGGCGTGCACTTTGTAAGACATCACACACATCGCGTAGTGACTCTACCATATCCTCCATTTAATGAATACATTATGTTGCGATCTCACATGTGGTGGTGTCACACAGACGGGATGTCACTATCTTGACAAATGTAAATTGAACATTATACTAGTTTTACTCCATCAGTGTATTGTATTCCATCTATATCTAAACAAAATATATCGATGAATGTGTGCTTGTGTGTTTATATATATATATACATAATATAATGTATTGTATTCACAAACCAATTAACGAAGCATTTTGTGTTCATTACTTTTCACACCTAAAATGCAGCGAAAAGGGACATTATTATTATTATTATTATTATTATTATTATTATTATTATCAGTGCTACTATTATGAAGTTATTTTGGGCAAGGATCATAAAAAAGGTTCAACCTACTCTACGATTTTAAACAACCTTCTTTTTACTCCAATGCTGGTTTAAAATATTCATGCACTTTAAAATACATAATATTTCGAGGATATAATAAACAAGGTTGAAGATCTGAATACCAAAGACACACACACACACGCACGCACACACACACACACACACACACACACACACACACACACACACACACACACACACACACACACACACACACACTCACAGTCACAGTCACACACACAAACACACACACACGCACGCACGCACGCACGCACGCACGCACGCACACTCACTCACTCACTCACTCACTCACTCACTCACTCACTCACAGTCACGCACGCACGCACGCACGCACGCACGCACGCACGCACGCACGCACGCACGCACGCACGCACGCACGCACGCACGCACACACACGCACACATACCACATACATAATATAAGCATAGGACAACATCAAATACAAGCTATGTGAATGAATAAATTGTACTTTCAAATAGGTTTGGCCTTTTAATCTCTGCATTATGTAAACTCAATAAGGTAAATAATTAGATCACTTTAACACTATTAAATCAATTAGGTTCAGAAAAGGTATTAAGGATACCTTGAATACATCAGCATGTCTGGAGGAAACAAATGATTTCTTATTAGTGAGGTATTGAGAATAAACTCAATTACACCAGCTCAAGTTCCCAGCAGCCTCATTTGTTGGGAAATTGCTGCCTCACATTTGAAACACACAAGATAAAAAGTGAATGCTATTTATTAGTATGCTTGAGCCAAGGTGATATAAGTGGATTTGAAGAACGATAAAATCGAATTCCGACTCATTTGTTCTGTTTTAAAAACAAATCGTTAACAGTATAACAATAATTTCCCATTTCAGAGACTGGCTAGAGAGGAGACTTTACTAATGAGTGTAAATCAGTGTATGTGTGTGTTTGTCTGTGCGAGTTGCACATCTGCACAGGGAACACTTCGAATATCTGTCTTACTGCCTGTCTGCACCCGTCGGCCTCCCTTGCCATCTGCTTTTCTGTCAACCTGCTTGTCGGCCTCTCTGCCTGCACGATCATCCACTCCAAACACTTGGACGGGCATGCCCACTAAAAGCAGCCTGTCTTCAGGCGAGGAGAGGTTCTGGGCTGGGTATCCCAACACAGGGGAGGGATTAAAACACGTTTTTTAATTACTTTACATTTCAGAATCATTGTTTGGGTCCTCTTTCACGCCTGAGCTATGGCATTCACTTGAAAGCTCAGGCAGGTGAACTTCAAAACTCAGCCAGAGCATCCTCTACTCTGGTGGTTTCTCACCAGGCACAATTAGCAAAAATGTCTCACACATTAGGACAAGGATACGTTATATATGTCATACAATTGCGTGATTAGGCCAAATTGTTTGTTGTTGCCAAATGTTCCATACCACCCCCAGACCAAAACCCCAGGCTCTCGAACACGTGTCATTCGACATTCTAGAACATCCCAGAAAATTAGTTCTGAACTTCTAAAGTTTACCCGCAGAATGACAGGAACAGGCCCAGCTTCTTACGTCTGCAGGGACGAGACCACCAGACAAGACCACCGCCGTGTCCAGGCGGGTTCCCCCGAGGGGGCCGCAGCCTCCCTCGCCTCAACGCGCACCGGGGCAAGCAGTGTTCATCAGACACACTCTCCTCTCTCTCTGAGCGCTAACCGTTAGCTCGCGGCCGCTGTTCCTCGCACGTTCAGAAGACGGTGAAACCAGCGTGGGGGGAGGAGGGAGAAGGGAGGGGTAGAATGAGCAAGAAGCCTTTTTTTGGGGTCTTGGTGCACTTAGTAGACGGCCCGTCTTACAGGGAAGCTGACTGCCGGGGTCCCCTTGGGCAAGGCGTCTCACCAACGAGTGCTTCTGGCCTAAAGGGACGGAATGTTCCTGCTTTCTGTCTGGATTTATAGAGCGCCACATATCTCTTGGAGGGAAATAAATACATAAACATGCACGTGCAGCGCTATAAATAAACACATTGATGAATAAGTAATGTGTATGGTGGGGGAGGAGGGGTGTACTATGAATAGATTGTGGTTGTGCGTGTGTGTGCGTGTGTGTGTTTGTGTCTCTGTTTTGTAACCTAGATTGTCTCCACAAGGACATGAAGCCATATTATTATCATCAGACATGTTGTGTGTTTGTGTGCGTGTGTGTGTGTGTGTCTCTCTCTCTCTCTCTCCCTCTCTCTCTCTCTCTCTCTCTCTCTCTCTCTCGCTCTCGCTCTCTCTGTAAAACCTAATCTAGGGTGTAATGGATGGGCAGGCTGTAGGATATCCGGCAAGAACTGAATTAGGATGATGTTGGATGAGCTTTATTACGACTAAAGGTGGAGCCATGTAAGGAGTGGTGGTGAATACCACTCGTACTCCGTCAAGCCCCCCGGAGGAATAAAAACATTGGCGTTAACTGCCAGCATGGCCGTTTCAGAGGACAACACTCTGATTTGACCCTGATTTGCCCATTGCTGATTTGACGGCACGTTCACTGTCCCGGTTTCGCGTGCCCCCACGACTGTTCATGTGTGCACGTGAGGATGAGCGTGAGTCCATGCCCCCTTTCTATCTTCTCTCATGCAAGTATTTCTGAAGAATGTTTATAAAACCGGCCAATTATTTAATGAACGTGGCGGACCTCCGTTGTGTGACATGATGCAGACGCTGACTTCTGACGACACTTGAACTAAAGGAGGGGAGGATGAGGTAGGAAGGGAGCGGAGGAACGCCACCCGACTACCAACGGCAGGTGGCGGATGAATATGCATACGGTGTTGGGCGTTGGGTGTGCCGCGGTCCTTCGCTAGTTATGGTGCGTTCGAGTATTCTCTGCGAGCCGACTCGGATCTCGGATCGGACGCCACGCCCACACTAAAATCGTTTTATTATGTTTTGAGCGTAGGTCGTCTGAGAAAAACATGGACGCCACCCGGAAAGCTATTGTTGCGGTAGCATTGGCCGACTACTTCTACTATTTTCATTTACATTATTTCAGGACTACGAAATAATATAAATGAAACGGTGCGTTTTCACCGTACGAAAACGCAGCCATTTGAACTTCTACAATTTTCACTTCATTTCATGTTTCAATGTATCTTCTGCATATGTAAGTTATTACAGCAATACGAGTGATTGAAATTGCGATTTAAACCACCAAAGCGGTCCAAACACAATGAAAACAGTTCACTGAATGTCACACTGGGCGCATCCATCTTCAATTCTATCTCGGAAGCCTCGCTCGGTCACCGCTGAGTTCAAACGAGATGGCGAGATCGACTTCCGAGGAAAAGGGGCGTGTTTGTGCGTGTCGCTAGGCAACGTCCTCGGAGCTCCGAGACGGATGGATATTAAAACGCACCATAAAGCCGAGTCGTCCGGCCGCGCGCGCCGCTCGGCCCGGTGACAGCTCGTCAATCTCGCCCGCGGATCATTCTTTGATCGCGCCGAGAAGCGGCCGGTGGATTTGCATACGGCGCTCCACGTGTTAGCCGCTCGCGCCTCTTTGTCTGGTTTTAACTCATTTGTCCTTGTCTGCTCTCGCTCTCTCCTCCTCCTGCTCCTCCGTCTGGCTTTGAAGTCCCGGGAGCTTCTCGGATCATCACCGAGAACTCTCAACAAAGATATTTGTGAATATAAATAGATAAAAGGCTATGCAGATGAGCTAGATGCGTGAATCTGGGTGTATAGTTGAGTAAAACATGCTCATAGATGTGATGTGTTTGCCCAGTCAAGCTTGTGATGGAGACAATTATTTTGGAATTTGTTTCGAACTCGCTGAAGGTTTTGTCTGTAGGGTCTCAAACTTTTAACTTTAATCATAGCTCAAATTATGACATATAGTTCTCTATTCAGCGGGCCAAATGTAACAACGGCTCTAATAATCGCACAGTTTGACATGTTCACGGTCCAAAGAGTTAAACATATTGACTCAAACATCTTCCCACGATAACGTTACCAGCCCCGAATCGAACCTTTTAAAATACTTATATCCGCACTTTGCCTGAAGGCAACCTAGAGCAAGATGGCTTCTCTACCGGCTCCTCCGAAACGAAGGTGAATCCAGAATGTAAATGTAAACGTTATTGACAGTGGACGTAATGGACAGTATGCAATAACGAGTATAAAGCCACAGTGTTGAAAGTCTTTGAATATGAGTGATGCACCTGCCATACTTCAGCCCCCTCCCTCCCCAAACCCCAAGCACACAACAATGCATTTGTGCAAGCGCACACACACACACACATCTACAAGGAAATTATTATTGGTGCATTATTGGTGTCTAGTCTAGGCTGGCGGATATTACTTCTTGTTTAGTTTAGTAACCCCCCCCCCCCCCCCCTCCGGTTGTTATTATTATAAAGTTCACTTCTCCAGTACTTCACTGCAACATTGACAGATCCACTGTTGATAGTAATTGATTACTCCGCTGTTTGATAGACAACGAGATAGGAATGAGAGAAAACAAGGAGAAAGTATACAGAAAGCATTCGGTGGCTCTGTAGTTTGATTCCCAGCTGATAGGGGCTGGGTTCAATTCCCCACTTGGAAAGCGATTTACCTTTACATTCCTGCCATCGCCACCAGACGACTTCCTCTGCAGCGCGCTGTGTATATAATACCAATATGATATGAATAATAATATGAAAATCTCCCCGGCCAGCAGGCCTTGTTATTCGCAGCGAGGGCAGACACAACCTTGGATCAGAGCCGGAGCGTCTAAATAAAACAATAAAGCACACAACCCTATTTGCTTCCTGGTGTGAGTGTGTGTGCATGTGTGTGTGGGTGTGTTTGTTTGTATGTGTTCTTGTGTGTGTGTGTGTGTGTGTGTGTGTGCGTGTATGTGTGTTTGCGAGTGTGTGTATTTGTGCTTGAGTGCGCGTGCGTGTGTTTATGTGTGTGCGTGCGTGCGTGCGTGTGTGTGTGCGTGCGTGTGGGAACCTCCCATTACACAGTGGTTATTGAGACAGTCGGTCCTGTTAAATGTCAGATCAATTGAACGCTCTCTCTCTCAGTCGGTGCTGGACACCCCGAGCACAGCTCACAAAGGTACGCGAGGGTCTCGAGGCTCGGCTCTAACACCCAAACCCACCGCATAATAGTCTCCATTATCTGTCATTACTGTTATTTAAGCTGCAGGACAAAGGCGCTGTGATATAGACCGGACACACAGTTTGCTTTTATTCTCGTTTGAAAGCCCAGACGGTTGTTTTATCAGGACTAGTTCAGGAAAGAGGTGTGTGACTGCGATTGTGATCCTAATGTTTACTCTGATTTTAACACTTGTTTGTGTTTTTTCTTGCCGTGTCGGGTCGCCTGTTAGCAACACTTTGTTTTGGTGTTTTGCATGAAAGCATTAGATTGATACCTTGAAGGCATTCATAAGATGGAATTTACGATTTAATCACTATTCATCAGTTCACATTTATAGTTTCTCACACACACACACACACACACACACACACACACACACACACACACACACACACACACACACACACACACACACACACACACACACACACACACACACACACACACACACACACACACACACACACACACACACACACACGCACACACACACAATCCATCTTGTATTGCTCTTCCAACAACTTTTGTTGCAAAGCAAATTACAAAGCCATAAAAGGGCAGTTTCTACCACAACAGAAACAGAACGTCATATTGAATTAGCCAAATTTTGTCCGATTTTAATTAAATTGCATAATATTCGAAAAAATACAATCCAACTTATAAATGACCATGGTTGCTATGGATATGGTCCTAGATTCAGTGTGTCAGGACATACAGTATACGTATCATCATCTGTAATCATCTGTCAGATGATCTGCTACTTCAGCAGCTATCCCTCTCCACGCCGTCCTTTGAAGGAGGGATCCCTCAGGTGGGTACCTCCTCAGGGCTCCTGCCTCTGGCTCTGGGGAGTGTCCCCTCACAGTCCTTTAGAGGGCTCAAGGGTGTTCAGTATTGTGGCCTGTGAGGACCTTTGAGAGCCTCATTGTGAACAAGGGCTGGCCTAATACTAAAATGACTTGATGATTGACTTGCCTATCGCTGCTACATTATGGATAGTAAAAGTAAAGTAAAAAGCTTTACTGGGCAAGGACTCAACATTTATAAACAGATGAATACAACTAGGATAGAAGCCGAACTTGACTAAATGTTCATCAAAAAGTTGAGTGTAGAAGAGCAGTGATTAAGGAAGTTAACCAACTGTGTCCAAACTGTGTCTGCAGTAAATAGAGGTTCTGTCTGCAGTAAGAACAGTATGTTGTGTTGATAGCACTGCCATCGCTGGTTTTATATCCCAGAGAGAACGCCTCTCCCCTGCTCACGGATACGGTTGGGTTCACCACACACAGCTCAGCAGGGAGCAGCAGAGAGCAATTAAACATACACACGCATGCAACACACACACACACACACACACACACACACACACACACACACACACACACACACACACACACACACATACACACGCACACAACACACACTCACACACATACACACACACACACACACACACACACACGCACGCAACACACACTCACACACACACACACACACACACACACATACACATACACTTACACACACAAATACACATGCACGCACGCGGATGCATACACACATACACACTGAAAATAATAAATACACAGAGCTACACACTTGCAGTAACACATACCTCATCTTTAGGCACAGGAACATACACACACAGACACACAGACACACAGACACACACACACACACACACACACACACACACACACACACACACACACACACACACACACACACACACACACATAAGCACACACACCCGCACACACAGTTACCATGGTAACAGTCGCCACCATTCCAGAGTGACGGTCCCAAGGTGGAGCAACTTTTTAAGAAATATATTCACACTTTGTGACATGTGTCTGTGAGTGCTCCAGGGCCTTTGAAGCGTCCTACCTCCTGTCTCCTACCTGCTGGCTCCTATCTCCTCCTGGCTGTCTGCCTCCGCCTCAGTGTGAATGTCTCCTACGGCCTCAGAGGGAGTCTGCAGTCCGCTCCCCTGTCTCCTCTCTCTACTACTAATAGCAGCTACAGCGGGGCGCTCCATCTGCGGCTTCAAGCAGAAGCCGGCGGAGAGGTTTTTAAAAAAAAAGCTAAGAAAAGCAGGGAAGCTTTAAAGTGTCCTTTTTGTGCTGAGTTCATTGTTCTTTAAGAGGACAACTGCCGCCCCGCGGACAGACGCCCATCGCCTCGCGACGGGGGCCGGTACTGACGCCGCCGTTGCTCCCCTCCCCCCCGCCCGCGCCCCTCTGCCTATCCCCTGGGTAAGCTCTCTCATCCCGCCACGCACACTCGTATACAAACTGGTGTAAGCACCAACACGCAGACACACGTTGGTACAGGCACTAAGAAACACTTCCGATTTCACACTTATAGAGATAAACACACACACACACACACACACACGCACACACACACACACACACACACACACACACACACACACACATACACGCACACACACACACACTCACAAGAGATGCATTCACACATACAAAGGCGCACACGGACACAAGCACCGTGCCCTGACACATACACAAAATCACATGCACACACATTAACACACAAACACACAAAGACACATACGCATGCACACACACACACACACACACACACACACACACACACACACACACACACACACACACACACACACACACACACACACACACACACACACACACACACACACACACACACACACACACACACAACCTCCTCGGCACCCTGCTGTGAGGGGTATTTAAGTACAGAAACCTTCATCCCCGACTTTAGACCTCTCTCCTCTTAATTCCCCTCTGGAGGGGGGAGGGGGCAGGGGGGGGACAGCTAGGGGGTGATAACCTTATCTTGCTGACTCCACCCCTCCTCCTCCCCTCCTCTCCCCCTCCGGACCCCCACCACCATTGTCTTTAAGCCCCACTATCTGCCTCGCAGCTTTTGAAGTCCCGAGCATTCTTATCACAACACCCCCCCCCCCCCCCCCCCCCCCCCTGCGCTTGTCACCGTACTTCCACGGTTTAAAGCCCGGAGATATACCAATGGTTTGAGGAACAGAGAATACATGGACGTGGATCCAAAAAAGCAAACTTGGAAGCAAAATACTTTGCTTCCAAGTTTCAAGTTCCTCGGCTTTCGAGTTTGGAGTTTGTCGTGAGAAAGGTCAGGACTTGAGATTTCCACTTTGTTTTGCTAATGGTTTGGCAGCCCGGGGGGGCGATGGTACGGCCTCACCACCTGACAGTCATTATCTCCCTGTCTGCTCAGTAGGGCGCGCAGTTTAGTGAATATAGAACAGGTAGACGAACACGCAGAGCCACGCGCCGTGTGTCGGAGGGAATCTAAATGCGATGGGTTCGGAGGGGGGGCGCAGTGAGACCTGCTGCCTGACAACAGGAGGGTCCCGGGTTCACGCCCAGCTCCCACCTCTCTGTGAGGAGGTTTTATGTTCTCCCCGTGTTAAAATGCATTTCCTCACACACCTGAGCCCTTGAGCAAGGCACCAGCAGTAGACCAGGGGCTGGTCTCTGGGCTCTGCAGCCTGTTTCCTCTCGTTTGGTCCTAGTGCTGCCGGTCGTGGGTTGAATGCAGAGTTCACGTTGTGTTGTTCTTGTGCGATGACTGGACTCTAAACGGCGAACCTGCCGCCGCTCCGGCGGGGCCGGGTGGGTCGGGGGGACGTGTGGGACTCTTGGCGGCTGGGGGCGCGCGTTGCCAGACCCCTGTGTGAGCTGTAAGTCGGGCCAGCGCTGACAAGGTTGTTATTTTTAGCCCTCCCCGGTTAGACTCTGATCCGAGGTGATGAATGGGTGTGTGTGCGCGGAGGCTCCCCTTTGACTCTCGAACATCAGCTCTCGCTCTCCACGCTTTTCACACTTTCTCAGGCTTTTCTGTTCCTCTCCTTTATCTGCCTCCGCTCAGGTCTGGGATCCTCCCTCTCTCCTCTCATCACCTTCTCCACTCTTTGCCTCTCTCTCTTCTTACCTCGTTTCATCCTCTTATCCATCATCTCTCCTCCATTCTCTCTTCTCCTCACATTCTCTCTCTTCTCTCTCTAGGCTTTCCTGTTATTCTAATATCCCTCCTCTTCTCTCTCCTCGGCTCTCTCTTCCCTCTCTCCTATCATCTCTCCTCCCGTCATTCCTCTCTCCAACCTCTCTCTTCCTTCCCCTCTCCCACAGTGGGAGCGAGGGAGACTTCCTTCGTCCAGCCGTGCCTGAGACGTGATCGTTTCCACCACCCTGGCCTGTTTGTCCATGTGATTTGCTCCGCCACACTGAGATGCTTGTGCTCTCCTCGGTGTTTGTTGTTGTATCGACGGATGTTTTGGCCGAACTCGACCTTAAGTGTATTTAGGTCCCTCGGACTGCAGTATGAGAGTTCCTTCTAACTGTTTGTTTGTTCTTCTCGTAAAAATCGGTCG
>NC_082402.1:13514768-13517268 GCF_031168955.1 Gadus macrocephalus | reverse complement strand
AAGGGGATTAAAAGAAAGGAAATGTATTCACGCTGACCACATTGACCTCAAGATATTGGGCTGCCATCCATTTTGAGCAATCAGCGTCTTAATGTGAAGATGATGTGGATAGCCCCTCTGTCTGCCCTACATCCTCCATCTCCTGAAATCAATAGCAGGTGTAATGGCTTGGGCCCGACCCGCGGGCTCCGGCTGGCTCCCGGATAGAGAGGAGAGGAGGATATCCCGACGCTGAGCTGAAAGGCCACGCTACCCGCTCCGTAATGTCGCCGCGCCCTCACAGGACGACCTAACCAGCGGGTCCTTTCTGTTGGACCAGACCAGCGAAAGCTCTTTTATTAGCGCAGCCGACTAGCATAACAAGACTCTCGTGCCCACCTCTGAGCTCCTGTTGAGGGGAGTAATACTAGGATGTAGCCTTAGACAGCTTACATGGGGAGAGGAGGGAGAGGAGGGGACTGCAAGAGAGAGGGAAGAGGAGGATTGAGAGGAGGGGGAGAGGAGGGAGAGGAGGGGACTGCAAGAGAGAGGGAAGAGGAGGATTGAGAGGAGGGGGAGAGGAGGGAGAGGAGGGGACTGCAAGAGAGAGGCAGGAGGAGGATTGAGAGGAGGGGGAGAGGAGGGAGAGGAGGGGACTGCAAGAGAGAGGGAAGAGGAGGATTGAGAGGAGGGGGAGAGGAGGTGATCGAGGAGCAGGGGAACTAAAGCAGAGTTGGGAAGATTGAGAAGAGGAGGAGAGGGATAGATGATGGGAGAGAGAGGTGGAAGAGAAGGATGTATGCTGTCATAGAGGGAAACAGGTTGTGGAGGATAAGGGATACAGAACAGGGGAAATAGGAGTTATCGGGAGGGAAGAGAGGGAAGAGTATAGATGAGGAAAGGAGGATGAGAAGGGCAAAGAGAAGGTGAGGAAGAGGTAAGAAGGATGGAAGAGAAGGAGGGATATGGGTAAAGAAGAGATGGAAGAGAAGGAGGGCTATGGGTAAAGAAGAGATGGAAGAGAAGGAGGGATATGGGTAAAGAAGAGATGGAAGAGAAGGAGGGCTATGGGTAAAGAAGAGATGGAAGAGTAGGAGGGATATGGGTAAAGAAGAGATGGAAGAGAAGGAGGGATATGGGTAAAGAAGAGATGGAAGAGAAGGAGGGCTATGGGTAAAGAAGAGATGGAAGAGAAGGAGGGCTATGGGTAAAGAAGAGATGGAAGAGAAGGAGGGCTATGGGTAAAGAAGAGATGGAAGAGAAGGAGGGCTATGGGTAAAGAAGAGATGGAAGAGAAGGAGGGCTATGGGTAAAGAAGAGATGGAAGAGAAGGAGGGCTATGGGTAAAGAAGAGATGGAAGAGAAGGAGGGCTATGGGTAAAGAAGAGATGGAAGAGAAGGAGGGCTATGGGTAAAGAAGAGATGGAAGAGAAGGAGGGCTATGGGTAAAGAAGAGATGGAAGAGAGGAAGCAGAGGAGGGAATGAGAGGGATAACAGAAGGAGGGGTGGTGGAGAAGGATCAAGGGAGGAGAGAGGGAAGGGGAGATGTCGGGATGTCACTTTTAAAGCCTCACTGGTCTCTAATTACAGCGGAATGGTGTCGAGAGCAACCCTGAACCCCAGGCCGCCGAGCGTGCACGAGACGCTGTAATCCTCCGACGGCTCCGGTGGTCCCGTTGTTCCCCCCCCCCCCGTCGGGGGCAGAACAGCTCTGTAATCACCGGCGCCCGCCGACGAGGTGATCCTGGCTCGACTTTGTGTAGCCCCCCCCCTGTCCTCCATCTTGCAATAATGAATTGTCACCGTCCCCTTTCTTCCCCGCTAAGTATCCAAGATGACGTCTCCCAATGTCGGGAGCGTGGCGGGAGATGCAGCCATCCATCAGCGGGGACGCGGTGATTAGGAAGGGGATAATCATCACCATCAGAGATGGAAAACAGCGATTAGAGCGCCGAGGAGTCTGCAGGTTCAATTTGGGAAAGGACGGCGCTTTCTAAGCCTGAAGGATCGCCTTCCGGTTTCAGACATTCTCCCGTTAATGGCTTCAGTCGCTATTGCTCAGAGACATCTGTCGACCGGACGGAGACGGGCCTCAGAAGAGAGAGACCAAGGTTGAATTTGCAAATCATGGATGCCCTGTTTTCTTTAAATTTCCCAAAAAAGAAAAGCTATTTTCTTGAAGTCTTTTGGGATCTACGTGCTTTAAATAGTACACAGCAATCGATGGACGCTGTACACATTCATGTTATCAAACACATTATCAAACATTTATCTTGAAATACAGTACTTTTTAACAAACCCTTTTCCCTGACCTTTTTGTGTTGCGTTAATTTCATTGTGCAACCCCAGTACTGGACCCCAGTTGTAAGGGTGTGACTTGCAGCTGAAAGGTCCTGTCGTGGTCCCTGAGGTCCTGTTTGCCCGTCGGCATCCTAGAGGAAGATGCCCCTAACCCCTACCTGCTTTATAACAGCAGAAATCTTTAAAGATTTACTTTTTTGCATTTGTATGCTTTATTCA
>NC_082402.1:13505839-13514668 GCF_031168955.1 Gadus macrocephalus | reverse complement strand
ACAATATTTAACATAAAGTCTGGCACATTATTTTAATGTTATAATTACACAGCCCTCATTAAAGCGTTAGCTGATTAGTGGCGGTATAGTACAGATGTTATTTAGCCATTCTGAAAGTACGTGTGCTTGTGTCTGGCTGAATGTGTGTGTGTGTGTGTGTGTGTGTGTGTGTGTGTGTGTGTGTGTGTGTGTGTGTGTGTGTGTGTGTGTGTGTGTGTGTGTGTGTGAGTGTGTGTTTGGGATTGTTGTGTGTATTTGGGTTTGTGTTTGTTTTTCGGCATATGTGTGGTCTTTGGGTATGTGTGTGTATGTTCGGGAATGAATCTGCGTGTGTCTTTGGATATATTTGGTGCTTTGGACATCTGTGTAATCAGGAAAGAGCATGGCTGTTTCTTGTGTGGGTGCAAAATGCATGCATGCTTGTGTGGGTGTGCTGTCCATGACGTGTGCGCGTGTGAGGTATCCACGCACGTCCGTCCGTCTCAGAGGGAGTATGTCGGTGGGCCGATGCATATGCATGTGTGCGGAGGTGTGTGAGACAGCTCGTGTTGTGATCTATGCGTTTGCCGGGATCTTCGTCAGCCCCATTCAGCTGAAGTCCCCACGGTGATGAGCCGCAGACACCGAGACCTCAGGTGGAAGGGAGCCAGAGTAGGGCCATTAGTTCAGTTATTTAGTGGACACCTCCCAGCCTCCCAGACCTGTCCTCTGTGGAACAGGGCCCGTCAGCGAGACTCATTGTTCCTCTGAATCCGACCGTTATCGCTCCCTGTGTGGACGGCCAAGTGCTTGTCTCTAAATGGTGATTTCAAGGAGCTGGGGCTGGCCAAGGCACCCATTCTGCCTGGAATAGTTTAATTGTTTGTGCTTTTATTTGCAGGAACTTTTTTTCAGCACCTTACGGCAGGAGGAGATTGTTTTACCGCAGGAGCAGAACGTTGTACAGCTCTAGACTAGTGTACTCCATGTTATACACCGCAGAAGACTGTTAAGCTGCATGTTATACTGCAGCAGACTATTGTACTGATTGTTATACGGCAGAAGTGGGTTGTGCTGCATGTGACATGGCAGCAGCAGACTGTTAAACTACAGGAACAGAATGCTATACTGTAGGAACAGAATGTTATTCTGCAGAAGCAGCTTGTTTAGATAGAGAGTGCATGTGAAATGTGAAATAAATGCATGTGATACTGCAGATGACGGTTGTCCGGCATGTTACATTGCAGCAGCTGACTGCTATACTGCAGCAGGCTGTTATATGCAGAAACAGCAGCAGACTGTTATTCTGCATCAGACTGTTGTACTGCATGGCACACTGCAGCAGCAGCAGCAGACTCTTGTACTGCGTGTTACACTGCATCAGACTGTTGCGCTGCATCTTATACTGCAGCAGTAGACTGTAATACTTCAGGAACAGGCCGATAGACCAATCATGTTGCTGTCGGCGATGAGCTGTACGAGCGGAATTGGCAAGCACAAACAGTAGTCAACTGTACAAATGTTTTTGTCAAGGTTTTTAACCAACACATTTAGACTGGCCACTGTAGGGACGCCCTGATTCAAATCCCCCTCAGAAAGCTTCATACCACTCACGCATATTAGTTTTCTGCAGCTGTTTCGATATCTATTGTAAGGAAACAGGACGCAAGGTGGATCTCCCAGGCAAAAGGTTCTGTGTCCCAATGTCCTCAGTCTACCAACTGCCTTAACCTTTATCAGCTTAATGTACCAACTGAACAGCAAATCGCTTCGGATTAAGGCTTGTGCTAAATCACCAGATCAACTAATGATTAGCTAATTCATATAATGGAGGATTCACAGGTGGGAACAGATGTAGAGATTATGTGAAAATCAATCTAATGAATCGGATTGCACAGTAATCTAATGAGTCAGCTTATTTATGCCGCCTCCACGTAAAGGGTTAGGGACGATGATGTTCTCGGCCAGTGGTGGGGTGGGAGAGGTTAATGTAAGAGGCACTACTGTCCACACGCATCGCCAATAACCGAGTTAGCTGGTAGTGCTCAACACTTCTCATATGCAAGGCCAAGGTGTGAGGTCAGGGGCTGTGTTGCTAACTATACAAGCTGTGCACTGTGTGCGCCATACACTACACATTACCAACAGCAACAAACACCGCCAGAGGACATGCTCCTACAAGGGGCCGAGTGGGGATGGATGGACGATGCTGGACGATGTTGGATGGAGGATTGTTTGAATGTGTCTGTTCAGAGGCAGGGTAGTCTAGCGGTTCGGGTGTCTAAATCCCAGCTGAAAGGATCCGGGTGCTATCCCCAATGCCTGCAGTCTAGCCTGCAGGCATCTTTGAGCAAGGTGCCCTAACCCCTATCTTCTCTTAAAGGACCTGTCTCTGTATTCACTGGGAGCTGCTTTGGATAAAGTGCCTATTAAGTAACAAAGTAGAAGTACATTGTAAATAGTAGTTTTGACACCTCTGCACAGCCTACACCAGTTCCTATCGTGTTGAAATGCATGACTTTAAGCAAACACATCTATTATGTTTAGAGGGCATATCTAAATCCACATTATCCAGTTGCTTTCTCATGGCTAGGCAGACTACAGAAACATAATTGTGTGTTTTATGATCATTCATGGTTCGTGGTTCTCTTGGCCGACGTCGGCCCGCCGAGGGTCTCTATCTGTGTTTCTGAGCTCAGTCCGTCCCACAAGACACTAATTCGGGGCCATCTGGTGATCTTTCAAGTGTGAAGATGCGTGTTGAACAAATGATCATATGTGAAAGTCCTCATTCAGTCTCTGGTGAATGAAGCAGAAGATTCAGGCGGAAAAACGAAGCGTACCGTCTGCTGCCCTGCCGTGGATTTGGATACTTTTGGAGGAAGGTACCTACCCTCAGGGCTCCACTGCAAATGGGCTGCATCACTTTCAGCGTTTAATCTCTTAGCGTTAAAATCAAAACCAGTCACAAACTGTAGCTATGGTGACGTAGAGACCCAGGGCGTTGCTATGGTGACGTAGAGACCCAGGGCGTTGCTATGGTGACGTAGAGACCTAGGCGTTGCTATGGTGACGTGGAGACCCAGGGCGTTGCTATGGTGACTTGGAGACCCAGGGCGTTGCTATGGTGACGTGGAGACCCAGGGCGTTGCTATGGTGACGTAGAGACCCAGGGCGTTGCTATGGTGACGTAGAGACCCAGGGCGTTGCTATGGTGACGTAGAGACCCAGGGCGTAGCTAATTAATAATTTGGCAGTTTGAGTGAATGCAGCTCCAGCCTTTTGATTTCAGTTAGCGGCAAGCGGGAGCGCAGTGTAGCTTTGGCTAACGACAAAGCTAGTGCTACACTGCGTGGACGTGCTGTAGAACACAGCCGTCTGAACGCCCAGTGGCTTGTCCAATCAGTTTGGTGGAAGAGGAGCTCCGACACGGCGATGTGTCATCAGAGGCTTTTTTCCTCGATTGGCATTTGTGGGGCGACAGAAGGAGAGAAAGTTATTCTCCGCGTGACGGCGTTTCTAAATGCCACGCCGCTCTCGGATGGCGGCGTGGCGGGTCGGATGACGGATGGATGTTATCCGCGTCCCTAAATTGGATTAATAGCACAGGGTGTTTTTGAGCCGGGATAATGGGAGGATGATGGGAAACTCCGAGCCTCCGGTTCAGCAGCGTTCAGATGAAGTGTGTTTATGAAAATGTCAACTCTGTTTTGATCGAGAATGAAATAATTTGTCTTTGTACTGGAAATTGAAAAAAAACGCGCCCACTAAGACCCACACATCCGAATGACTTGTTGCTTAGCAATCTCAAAATAAATCGTTGACGTAAACAGCACTCGATTCCGACGGCACAGATGTGAAAAAGTTAAGAAGAAAATAAAGGATTGAAATAAAGTAAATAAATGAAAACTACAATCATTATTATTTGTTAAAGAGAGTTATCGTATAGAGATGAAGCTACGCTCACATATAGTCATTCAGCGGTCCACTCTTCCACCCAGTGTGTCCTACAAGCGGGTCTGAGCACACAATCAATATAGGAGCCACTGCACAAGTTAGAGTGCAGCCCATCCTAGCTTAAAGAGGAAACCACGGGACAGAGTGCAGAGCGGCTCTGGGAACCAGAAACGCAAGGTTCGTACTTATTGTTATGTTTTCAACATGTTCTCCTGCCGTGGGTCTGAGAGGTTTCAATCAGGTGGTTCTCAGCGGCCTGAGAGGGTCTGAAAAGACCGGATGAACGGAGGGTGGCGGTTCCTCCCTGGGGTTGAGAGCGGATCGCCTCAAGGAGGTCAACACAAGGTCACCTCCTCTCCTACTCCACCTCTTGTCCTCATCCTCCTCATGCACCTGTCCTCTTCTCTCTAACCTCTCCTCCTCTCCATCTTCTCCACCTCTACCCCCCCTCTAACGTAACCTCCACCGCACTCCTCCTCCTGTCCTACATCTCCTCCTCTCCAACTCGACTCCCCCTCTAACCTACTCTCCTCCTCTCCTCCTCCTCCTCTCCTCCCTATCCACCACGTCCACCTCTCCTCCCCTCCTCCACCTCTCCTCCTCCACCTTTCCTCCTCTCCTCCTCCTCCTCTCCTCCATGTGAACCATATCCACCTCTCCACCTCTCCTCCTGACCTCCTCCCTGCCATCTCCCCTTCTACCTCCAGCTCCTCCGCCACCACATCAGGCAGGAGGAGAAACATGAATATTTCATGTTTTTTTATTTCATCCCTGTTCCTGACATGCTGCTAACCTTTGAATTATCCTCCTCCGATGGACCAATATTGCTCTCTCTATCTCTCTGTTTATTTCTCTCTCTCTCTCTGTTTATCTCTCTCTCTCTCTCTGTTTATCTCTCTCTCTCTCTCTCTCTCTCTCTCTCTCTCTCTCTCTCTCTCTCTCTCTCTCTCTCTCTCTCACTCTGTTTCTCTCTCTCTCACTCTGTTTCTCTCTCTCTCCCTCTCTCTCTCTATCTCTCTGTTTATCTCTCTGTTTATCTCTCTATCTCTCTGTTTATCTCTCTCTCTCTCTCTCTCTCTCTCTCTCTCTCTCTCTCTCTCTCTCTCTCTCTCTCTCTCTCTCTCTCTCTCTCTCTGTTTCTCTCTGTCTCTCTGTTTATCTCCCTCTGTTTCTCCCTGTCTCTCTGTTTATCTCTCTCTCTCTCCCTCTGTTTCTCTCTGTCTCTCTGTCTGTCTCTCTCTCTTTTCCTCAAGATTCAAAGGGCATTCATTGGCATGGAGAGCGTACCTTTACATAGCTAAACCACAAAAAGGTAAATAAGATACAACATAAGATACAAAATAAGTACAGTAAAGGGTTAGTTAAAAATATGAATGTTGAATCAAACTATTTACTCGGACTAGGAGAAGGAATGACTTGCCTTTACCCATCACCGTAAAAATTATTAACAGTATAAGACAGCATACATTGCAGGCCCTTATGCATACATAAATGTCAAAGTGACTTAGGGGTTCAGTATATGCTACAACATTGAGACTACACATCATTATATGTTTCTCTATTATACACAGTCTTAAATTTCAACTGCTGTGTTGCATACTCCGTGCGGGGGAGGTCTGTGGATCAATCTGTCTCTCTCTCCCCCTCCCTCTCTTTCTCTCCCTCTCCTTTTGTCTCTCTCTCTGTCTCTCTCGCTCTCTCTCTCTCTGTCTCTCTGTTTGTCTGTCTGTCTGTCTCTTTGCCTCTGTCTGCCTGCCTCTCTCTCTCTCTCTCTCTCTCTCTCTCTCTCTCTCTCTCTCTCTGTCTGTCTCTTTGCCTCTGTCTGCCTCTCTCTCTCTATCTCTCCCTCCCTCTCTCTCTCTCTGTCTCTCTTTCTGTCTGTCTCTTTGCCTGCCTCTGTCTCTCTCTCTGTCTGTCTGTCTGTCTGTCTGTCTGTCTGTCTGTCTGTCTGTCTGTCTGTCTGTCTGTCTGTCTGTCTGTCTGTCTGTCTGTCTGTCTGTCTGTCTGTCTGTCTGTCTGTCTGTCTCTTTGCCTCTGTCTGCCTCTCTCTCTCTATCCCTCTCTGTCTCTCTGTTCGTCTGTCTGTCTGTCTGTCTGTCTGTCTGTCTGTCTGTCTGTCTCTTTGCCTGCCTCTCTCCCCCTCTATCCCTCTCTCTCTGTCTCTCTGTCTGTCTGTCTCCTTGCCTCTGTCTGCCTCTCTCTCTCTATCTCTTTGTCTCTCTATCTTGTGGTAACGGCCCCCAGCAGAAAATATCCACACCAATGGAAGGCCGTGTGGAAGCTCTGCGTGAGCGAGCTACCATTATTAAAAGAGCAACATGCCTTAGTTGATGGTCGGCTCTTCCCGTAGAGGTCAGTGAGGATGCTTATGTCTGTTTTAGATGCCGACCAATAGTAACACACCATGAAGTGACCCCGGACCCCGTTTCAACATCCAGAAATGATCACATCCCATAACTTTGTCGATTGATGTGCGTCTGCTTTTTCATCAGATTTTCTTTTCAGTTTAACCCAACAGGCATCTGAGCGTATCAATAAAGTCCCAGTGACGGAGGTGGTAGTTGAAGTTACCCTGGAGAGGTTGTTCAGACCAGGACTCCCGTAAGAGAGATATTATACCTCAATGGGACCTTCCTGGATAAATAAAGGTCAAATAAAAAATGACTGCAATAATGGAGCTTTACCATTCAACGCTTTTCCTATTTCTTTGGGTGATGGCAAAGACGGAAAATTACCAATTGTGTTGATGATTGTCGTTTTAAATTTAGTTTTGCTGTAGACCCAGTAGAATATGTGGAATTCTAATGACATAGGATAACGATTTATCCTTTAAATCCTTTACTATCCTTTAATTTTCTTCCAAACGGTAAAAACACATGCAGACATATTTTCCATGAGGCTAAATAGGATAAACAGAGGCGAGGCAGGGCAGGGATCTTGTTTAACCTTTGCACCCACGCGCAGTAGTCCAGGGGGGCAATCTGTGTTTACCTTCCAGCAGATAACTTTATCTTCTCCCCATTACAAACACTAGCAGCTAACGCGCTAGCAGCCAACCTCTCACCGTAAAGCGAGCACGACCCGACGTGCCAACAGATTCACGACGCGGGGTCGGCGCGACAATAACAGCACTCAATAAAGCTTGTGAAGGGAACAGCAAACTAACGAATGGCAATCTCCGTCATTCAGTTGCTATCTGCACATCTCTGCACTGCTGGCAGAGGCAGAGGGGGGGGGGGGGGGGGGGGACGACGACGTGGGGGAGGGGGGGGGTGCGAGAGGGAAAGGAGAGCCAGAAAACAGAGCCAGAGAGAGGGAAGAAGAGATGGGAAGAGGAGAGGGAGAGAGACGGGGAGAATAAAAGGAGCCTGTGAGACAATAGAGTGGGGGAAGAGAGAGAGGGAGAGACAGAAGGGGGAGAGATAGATTGGACAAGGGGGAGCATTATTTATTAGCTGACCTGGTCTTATCAGTAAACCCAGCTGGAGGGGGGGGTTGTGGCTGTCTGGACTGGCCATGTTCAGGGCCTCAACGATGCATGCTGGGAACTGTAAGTAGAATGTCTGAAGGTTTGTATAATGTTAGTGCGTGAAGGATGTGGTGCCTCTATCTATCTATCTATCTATCTATGATCGATCTACAGTACATATATTTATCTGTCTATCTATCGATGTATCTATCTGTCTGTCTGTCTGTCTCTCTGTCTATCAGTCTATCTATCTATCAATCATAAATGGAACCACTCTTATCTCTGTTCCTTTGAGGCGCTGACTTCATCGGTTTGTCCTTCTTTGAAAAGTCCACAAACATTCTGACGATAAGCGAGAGCGTGAATATTCATGAGCTCTTAAATAATCATAAAATGGGGATTATGGATATAGCTAGCAGAGCCGCGGCGATGGCTGCTGTCTCACGCTATACATATAGCCAACTCTGTTTAATGAGCGATTAATCTATCCATGCTCTGTCATACTGTAACGTCCTCTCCATCAGCTGCATGGATATCAGCACTGTATAGTCCCACAGATACAACCCAGCAGTTTGAATATGGATGTTATCGCTGGAAAGACAAGCGTAGCCGTGAGGGACTCACTTCCCTCGGACCCCTTTCAAAGTAAAAGTACAGTTTAACGGATTAGGATTAGAGCCCAAGTGCTGACACTCGGAGGGAGAATTAAAATCCAAATCTTCAACAAAAAAACTAAAAGCAAAGGCAGCAGGAAGTCAAAAAAGGCAGGGTGTTAGAGAGTATAGACTGAGACACAGATAGACATATCGACAGAGTCAGACAGGCTTTACCTCCCTTTTGCCAGAATTTCACATTCACATTATGTAAAATACGTGTTTTCTATTTCTGGCAGTATTTCATGTCTGTCTATTACTCTTACTGCTTCTCCTCTTTCTCCTCTTCTTCTTCTTCCTCCTCCTCCTCCTCTTTCTCCTCTTCTTCTTCTTCCTCCTCCTCCTCCTCTTCATCCTCAGCCTCCTGCTCCTTCTCATTAGCCTCCTTCTCCTCTTCCTACTCCTCCTCCTCCTCTTCGTCCCAGGAATGAGGGATCCCTCCTGTGATTCTTTTCCAACGGTTCCTTCTGCTCCTGCTGGGTTTTCAAGATATGTTTCCTGTTCTATGGAGATTTGAGGGGTGTGTGAAGCTCTTTGAGACGCTCACTGTGATAAAATAGCTCGCAAAAATGAAACCTGGATTGGAGGGGAACAGGAAAGACAGGGGTTGGCTCGTTAACTGTCTGAAACCATGACTTCATGGCTCTCTCTCTCTCTCTCTCTTTCTCTCTCTCTCTCTCGCTCTCTCGCTCTCTCTCTCCCTGCCTCTCTGCCTCTCTCTCTCTCTCTCTCTCTCTCTCTCTCTCTCTCTCTCTCTCTCTCTCTCTCTCT
>NC_082402.1:13490839-13500839 GCF_031168955.1 Gadus macrocephalus | reverse complement strand
TGAGAGGGGTTGAGCCCTACTTGTTCCTTAATGACATGCATTTTAACTCGCTGTAAGTCGCCTTTTGGTAAATGACTTCATAGAAAATGAAAATGTTATGTGATGTAATTTGTATCTCACAGGAGCATTGGTGATAAATTTGTTTTCAATTTGTAAATAAAGTCGTTCATCATGGTTCTTGTCAGCAAGCCACCTAATACTTCTTCTGTATTGTAATTCTACAATGTGTTTGCTTGAACAGAATATACATGCACATACATTAGTAACTAATTAGCACACAGCCAACATCTTGAAGAGTGCAAAATGTAAGAATTTTTTTTTTCATTTGTTGGACCTGGGATTTGCAGCACCTGCGGGTTGCAACCTATTTTTTTCTCTTTATAGCCAAAAAATATGCTAAACTTTAATGGTGTGGATGCACTTATTTACACATGAACATATAGCAGTTAATAAGAAAGAGCGAGAGTCTTGTCAAACCTTTATAACCTAAAGGTGTGTAGAGGGATCTCTCTTATGTTGAAATCCGTTGGCTGTCTTATATGGGATGTTAGTTGATAGTATCCATTATATTCCACTCTCTCCTCTTTCATTATTCTGTTTTAGGATTCAACCACCTGTTTCACTCTTCTGTAAACTACCGCTGTTTATCTCTCTCTCTCTGGCTCTCTCTCTCTTTCTCTCTCTCTCTGGCTCTTGCTCTCTATCACTCTCGTTCTCTGTGCTTCGCCTCTCCTGTACGCATTGCTAACATATCTACCGCTCTCTCTTTCACACACAAACACTTACTCTCTCTTTCTCTCTCCCTCTCTTTCCCACAACAATCCCCCTGCCTCACACACACACACACACACACACACACACACACACACACACACACACACACACACACACACACACACACACACACACACACACACACACACACACACACACACACACACACACACATACTCTTTTCGACCTGCCTCTCACTCTCCATACATCACTGTCTCTTGTCCCGGTCCTGTTTCGACCTGTCGGATTGTGCACTGTAGAGGTTGTTCTGTTCCCGTGGCGACGGCATCAATATAACATCCCTCCTCTCTGCCTCCCCACACTGGCCCGATACTCAACCCCACAACCTTTATTCTGTTGGCTTAGTGGAAGTTGATGAATTGATTTGTTTGTGCGAGATTCGATTTTTGCACATACATTTTCATGTTCATATACAAAATATTAATATTTTGTGTATTATTAATGAATATTCGTATTCAAATAATTAATATTACTGTTAAACATAATTCATAAATCATGCACAGAAATGGTGTAATCCCAGTAGGGCAATTATTAATTAAATTAATGTTATACTTTTATTTTGGTAAAAAAGATACACTGATTATGGTTTTAAGTCACGCCTCCCTGCCGCCCATCCTGATTGGTCATCCTGCCCCACCTGAAGGGTGTTATGTGCTGAGAAACCACCTCAAACACAGCGGATATAAGTAACATACAACTCATTTTCATTATTTTTTACCAGATCTACTAATTAAACTTAATCCATAAAACTTAATTTATTGTGTGTGATAAAAAGTTCTTAATGAGGGAAACAATGCAACAAGAACAAGTAAGGTGTCTAAATTAACAGCAAAAGTCAGACAATTGTGAGGTAGATTACAACAAAAATCATCATACATACCATAATTAGGATAAAGCTACTCTGGGGCTGGGTGAGGCTGGACTGCTGTTGTGCATTGAGCATTCAGTGTGCAGGTTGAACCAGCCGTCACCACGCACTCAGGGAGAGATCTCCTGCATGACAACGTGGGGCACCAACATCATATATTACTGTCTGCGAACCGTGCAATAAACCGGCTTTCCACAGCCCCGCCCTGCGGCCTTGTCTGGGGGAGCCCAATAAAGTCCCCTAGGCAGAGTGTGGCAGCCGACCGGGGAGCATGGATCATGGACATTGATACAATACCATGGAGCATGGACATTGATAGTATACAATACCAACATTGACTCATTCCGATACCCTCAATGCTCAACTGACTGTGGACATCTCGTGGTGTCGATTCCCATTCATCTCGGATGGGCACCCATAACTTTGTTCCACCACAGTATCTCCAGGTGGAGGGGGATCCAGTGGTGGCTGTCCCTTATGTTCAGTGAAACCCCGTTGGACATGGAGCCAAATATGAATGGGTTTACGCCGCGGTACATCCCACCGGAGCGCGGTTTGAATGACCTATTCCCTTAATCCATCCCATAATCCCTGGCAGCTTTATTGTTCAGGGAATATCTAATGTTTCTGTAGGATGAAGAATTACAGCAGTGTTTGCCGTGAATGATGTCACCTGCCGGAAGAAGGGATTGATGGAGGGATGGATAGAAAGGGAAAGGGACAAAGAGAGAGAGAGGGGGGGACACATCTGGAGGTCTGTTGAGAGAGCAGTAGAGTAAAGCTCTGGACATCCTTCTGAGAACCAGATGTTGTAGAATATTAACACACACACACACACACACACACACACACACACACACACACACACACACACACACACACACACACACACACACACACACACACACACACACACACACACACACACACACGCACACACACAATGATGCAGATAAACACACTGATCATATGATGATGTTTGTCTGTGTGTGTGTGTGATTGCACGCTGATGGTATTGTGTGTGTGTGTGTGATGATTGTGTGTTATTGCATAAGTGTGTGTGTGTGTTTGCGCCTATCTGATGCATTCATTTGTCGAGAGCAGATGACTCAGAGATAAAAGCGTGTGTGTGAGAGAGAGCGACCTCGTAGCATGCCCCTCCCCCCAGCATGTCACTCCAACATCAGAATATCCAATCAGCATCCAATCCAATCAGTTCCCCAGTTGCTCTCTACGCTCGACGTGACCAGCTGTGCTTCTTGAGGTCTGCCTCTAGTTTCTTGTTTTCTACGTGCGGCGTGAAGCGGTGAGGAGGTAAACAAACCTGCCGCCTTCTTTTCAGCTGCTGCTGCTGCATTATGGGATGTCTGATCAGCCTGCTGGCCAGCAGCTGTGAACGGGTTGATTTGATGTGATTTGTGTTTTTTGCGTTTTCACGGTGTGCCACGTTTGGGCATTGTCGTTCCACAGTTTAAATAATAAAAAATACAGATCATTTGACGCTTTCGATTTCTGGTTAAAGATGGGGCTAACGACGGAACCATGTCCATTTTAATCAGATGTTGTTTGGTAGACCCATTTGGTTTGAGAGATTACTCTGTGATGGATGTGATCACATCTGCAATCTCTCTTCTTCATTTGCTGAAAATATCGCAGCCAAATGTATAAATAAATTTAAGATAAGATGGGATAAAATGTGCTTGCAATGAGGGTGACATAATAAAGAAACACAGACATCAGCAGATAATAAAAGCATATGCTTTAAAAGTTCATTTGAAATCATGACTGTCCTCAAGTTTAAGCTATTTTTCATCCACCTGACCACTACACCTCAAAGTACTCCCCTCCATAAAAGGCCTTGGAGTTCTGCCCGCAGTACTTAGCCATGACCCTGCTCCAGTAATGCTAGTCGATAGCATAACCAGTAGCCATAGCCCTGACAGCGTTAGTAGAAGCCTAGCGCTCCAAGGACACAGTCTCGACCCTGTCTGCCTGAGCCCGGACCATAACCAGGAGCTAGTCTTGACCCTACAGCCCATGGAACTCCAAGGACAATGCGTCCATCTGCTACCAGTGTTGTTCAACACAGAGATAGATTATGAAGGATCAAACTGTTATTTACAGTTCAACTCTCATTCCCCTTCTCCACCAGAGCCATTTGCACTTAGCTCTAAGCCGTGATCTCTTTCTCCCTCTCTCTCCCTCTTTCTCTCTCTCTGCTCTGAGTGCAGCTCGGACGGCCGGTAAGCCCAGATACAGATTAGTAGCAGCGCCGCAGTGTTTACCGCAGAACGGCCTGACTGTGGACTGGATAGCCGGCCTGGAGCCTCCTGCATCATTACAATAGCATTTGGCGGTAGCTTCTCCAACCAAAGCCAAAAGGAAAAAAACGTGCTGAGTGCTATGATTGCCAAACAGTGCTTCGGCTCTGATGAGAAGTGGTTATTTCGAAAAGGGCAAAGTGAGATAAGGCTGTCTTTTGGAGCAGACTGAGATTTTATGTGGTGAACTGAAAAATTAGTCTGGCTGGTTTGTATGCCATACATGTCACTCTCGCCGTACTCTCACACTGTGCACGCCGCCAACTGGATCTGATACACTTTGGTTGCTGACCCCTCAGTTCTTCAAACACTGATACGGTGATCCCTTCATGTTCTTCTGACCCTATCCTTGTTTGCTTTTAGAGCTGCGTTTCATGTTCATTTACACCAGTATATAAAAACTCTTTACAGGGACAGAAGAGTTTCTGTAGTACGTTCTACTTCTCGCTTCCACCTTTCTAAAAAGGTTTTTTTTTTTTTTATACCAATGGTGTATAAAGTATTGTGGAAAAGTGTTCGACTAATATCTCTGACATGAAACATGATCACCGAATTCCACAAGGTTTGGCTCCTGTCTATCAAACGCTTAATATTTGTCACTGGAATAAAGCGAAGATGAAGAGATACTTGGTGACAAACATCTCAACGTAATACACAAGATTACCATATTCAATATCATAGTCATGAACATCTGACTCAAATATCACAGTCATCAACATCAGTGTTACCACTAATAGGGTTTGTAATCTGTGGGACTAATTAACGATCACCAGGCTTTAACTGAGATGACTATCAGAGATGAGTCCTTGATTAATTTAAGAGCTGAGAACATCAGACATTTTGGAAGGAAGTTGGGAGTTAGTTTGTTTGGACATCCTGTGAGAAGAGTTGTACTCTCATGGTCACAGCTGGATGTTTATGGTGTCCGTCACCAGGCCGATTGGTTGTTTGTTTGTCTGTAACTTCTATGTGTTATGGTAACAGGGGTTGTCCTCTGTAACTATATGGTAAAACAAATGGTTGGCTGTCTTCTGTAACTACGCTACTCACGTCTATACTCATCATCAAATCTGTAGTCACCCAGTAACATCTCTATTCAACGTCAACATCTGTATTCACCCTTTCATCTGTATTCACACAGTCACATCTGTAATCTCCCTCTCATCTGTATTCACCCAGTCACATCTGTAATCACCCTCCTACGCAAAGAATACAAAGGATAATCTGGTGAATCTACACACACACACACACACACACACGCACACACACACACACACACACACACACACACACACACACACACACACACACACACACACACACACACATACACACACACACACACACACACACACACACACGCACACACACACACACACACACACACACACACATCGGCCCCTAAGGAAGCTGTGTTGTAGATATAGAAGAGTATGTGTGCAAAACAAAACCTCGTCCACTTCCTGCGACGCCACAGCGGGAAAACACAACAATTACTGTTATTACCTCTCATATCCCAGCACTCGCGCTCTTATTTTAGAAACAGGAAGTGATGTCGCCAGCACCACCTCTGGGCCCGCTGGGATCAACAGAATCAACACTTTGTAAAACAACAAGTCGTTAGCTCTGAATACACAGTATGTATACGATTCAGACCTCAGGCAGGATTCTGTTAAAAACACAGCAAAACAGAACACAGAATCCAGAATAAATGTAGAATATATATAAGTATAAACCACAACGGGGTGTCCCGTTATATGAAAACAATGGGCAGGGTCTGTAGTTGAGGCGAGGTCGCTTAACACCACTCAAGTATTCAAGTATTCAACAATGCCCTGGAATAGAATAGGATATAAGTATGTGTTTTAGAGAATTTATGCCTGCTTCAGTGACTAACTAAAAATAATAGTGTAGATGAAGATGTTGAACAAAGACATTGGCCTATTTATCTATCTCTCTACACACACAGACACGTATACACACATACACATACAAAGGCGCACACACTCATACACACACCCACACACAAAAACAGGCCACATGGGCTTTTTAAACTGTGCCAGACTTCCACATGAGTCATTGTGAATTTTAATTGCTTGTATTTCGTTATACAAGCACGTCTCTACCGAAGGGGTTTGATAAATATCAGATCCTTAATACCTCATCTAAAAGGACATCTTATATTTCATATGTCCTATTATTCTGTGGCTACAGCACATATCGGGTGATTTAGAGTGCTTCACGTGAAACAGGAAACATGCAGACTGGTCAGAAATGACATTCAACTAGAAGTTGAATATTAAGTCACATTTACATTCTCCACTGGACTTAGATTAGGGGTGATACACCCATACTCACATGCTCACTATGTGAAGCACAGAAATTACATTATTGGGGGTCAAGCAGCGAAGCTGCGAGACAACCTATTGTTTTCTTACGTTTTCTAATTATTATTATCCTTCAGTTGGAGTCTATGGCAGCCCATAGAACGCCTTGGTGAAAAGTTGTGACACATTGGTTCAGGACAGTCCCATTAGCCCATTAAGTAAATTTGAGGTCGCTAGCTCATCAGCTCTAGCGCCACCAACAGGTCAAAGTTGGTTATGCATTCATGTTCATAACTTTCGACCAATTCATCCAATATTCACTAACAAGGTATCATTGGATTCCTTGATCCAAGCCGAGTTCAATGCACCCTATGTCGTTGATTTGCGCCATGATGGATTTTCCGCTACCTTGGTTTATGTCAAAAACCTTCAAGATGCATCTCATTTTGGTACATAGACCCATGACATCATCATGGGGACACTCAATGAATTTGGTGACCATTGACCTCTAGAAGGCGCTATAATTAAGGAAGACGTGTTTTAGGGTTAGGGTTAGTATATTTCAAACAAATTTCCAATGTCTGGTGATACTATCAGACCGCCCCATGTACCTAATAAAATATTTCCAATGGCAACATCAGAATTTGGCCACCATGTTGAAAGTTGTCAAAATCAATAGTACATATCCACAGGACACAAATTATGTCCAATCATCATGAAACTTACCATATATGATCTTCAGACCAAGTTGAACAAATGTGCCGGACAGCTTTTCAAATTCAAAACCGTTTGGCCGTGACAGCCGATCAAACTTGACGGTAAAGCCGCCCAACAGGAAGTAAGCCAGTTCTCAGCATGTCTTTAACATATCATAGCCAAACTTGGTAGATAGACTCATGACATCATTCTGGGGACATCCAAACAATTTGGTGACCTTTGAATTCACGGGGACGTTATAAAGGATGTGAGCTCATTTCTTTTTGTATTGTTTCTTTTTGTATTGTTTAGTATCAAAAGATACTTTTGATACCGAGTTTCAAAAGTACTTCCTGTTTTCTGTGGTTTAATAAAACTGTGCTGACATGTTTGCTTTGCTTCGTAAATGCAGTGTAAGAGAACCTCTCCTCCCAGACCTGGGCAGTCTGGGAGGCTGGTACTGTGAGCCAAGGCTGTGGCTAGGCTAGTGACCACGCTAGTGACCACGCTAGTGTCCACGCTAGTGACCACGCTATAGTGACCACGCTAGTGTCCAAGCTAGTGACCAAGCTAGTGTCCAAGCTAGTGACCAAGCTAGTGACCAAGCTAGTGTACAAGCTAGTGACCAAGCTAGTGTACAAGCTAGTGACCAAGCTAGTGTCCAAGCTAGTGACCAAGCTAGTGACCAAGCTAGTGACCAAGCTAGTGTCTAAGCTAGTGACTAAGCCATTTAATGCTTTTTGAAGGAGCTGAGCATCCTGGGATTGATTGGTGATGTGAGGGCCTGGGGAGCCGGCCAAACGATCTGGAGAGGAGTTGTAACCATAGACATCTTATATCATAGACGGAGCATCGAACGCTACCGCCTACTGGCGCTGACGAGACGCATAGGCCGCCATCTAGGAGTGGTGATCCGCTCCACTCAGTGTAATCCGTTTGACAGGAGCGATGAACCGTCAGCACATTTAATTAATCATACCTCACTGAATACCACTGATTTTCATGCGTTTTTTTGTCATACGTGTATCTATGATAAAGGACACATGGTTTGGCGTGTTTTATTATTTATAGTTGGCTTAACAGTACAATAATATTCTGATATGCTTTAAGGTGTATGCCAGTGGAGGTGGGCAGTTGGGGGTTCGCCAGTCACTCCCTGAGCAAAGCCTACGGCACACTGGGAATAACAGGTGCAAACCGAAGAAGAAGAAGAATGTAGGTATTAGTTTAAAGATGGATTTGGTCAGGAGAAAAATGGCTGAAGCAATGCATCATGGGAATAATAACCATTAGGGCTGGGGTAAGCACCCATCATGTAAGGGTTCAGAGTGCAGTAGGTGGTAATATGCTTGATGTTCCATGCCGTCTAATCCTAATGGGATGCTGATGGAATTATCTGATGGTGTCGGCTGCTATGCATGGGGTTACCCAGGCTGCTATGCATGGGGGGTCACCATGTAAGGTTAGGGTAAGTGCAGTCTCAAATCTGGGTTACCAGGACGTTTCTATTTCTTTCAACCAATCATGTTGCAGGAGGCGGGGTTCAGTAAGGGGGCATTTGCCACAAACTTGGCCAGCCGTTGTAAACTGTAAAGGAGGGACTGTTAAGGTTTGAAATCAACATTGTTTGGACTGGCCCCTGTAAAAATACCTTTCTTATATATGTACTCCCCTAATGGAAGCTTCTTTCAGTTTCTCGTCAGTAGAATATCTGCCATAATTCATGAAACACGGCGTAACTCTGCATCATTTCCATTCTAGTTTACGGCCCAGGCACTGGGCCTTCTACTCCCAGACGTTCTGCCATAACAGAGAAGGACTGCTGGCTCCCAGATTTGGGCAAGGGCAGAAGGCAGAACAGCTGGCGCAGATCCAGGGTATTTAAGACCGGAGTTGAAGCTTGGTTTAACTCATCACACACCGCACAGCGGGTCTGCCAGACAAATTAAATATAAATACAAGAGGAATTTAAAAATCCATAGTCCGTTTAACACGTTTCATCTTTGAAGTTGGAGCTAAGGGCGGGAAGCAATTAGGCACTCATTCGAGAATAAAACACCCAAATATTTTGAAACGGTACATGTTTGTCTGCCCCTGGGCGGTGTTTTCAACCTCTAACAGAAACCTTCTGTTGAGGAGTTGAATTATTAAAAAACAAGTAATGATCTTCGG
Source organism: Gadus macrocephalus (assembly GCF_031168955.1). Lineage (NCBI taxonomy): Eukaryota > Metazoa > Chordata > Actinopteri > Gadiformes > Gadidae > Gadus > Gadus macrocephalus. The sequence continues at coordinate 13,491,660 of NC_082402.1, read as the reverse complement.
AACATGTCATAATATGAGGTTGAGTTAGGAGCTGAAATTTCACTTATATTCCTTCCCTATTGTAGTGAAGTGAAGTGACTATAAACATATTTTCCTCTCCCACTCCTATTCTACCTCCTCTATACATAAAATTTCAGAGCCAGGGCTCTGTGACCAAAAGATAGGCTTCCTCTGTCTGTTCAAAACTCCTGACCTATTTATAACTCTACATAGACACCAGCTGAGCTAATGCAGTGTCAACAACACATTAAAGAAGCCAAGCACTTTACAGGCAACCAGTAGACACTGCTGCCTGGCACAGTGTAGTGGTTAGCGTTGCCAAACCACTAGTGGTTAGGTTAAAGGTGCCTAACCCAGCCGATTGGTTCTGGGTTTGATCCCCAGCGTCCACGGTCGATCTGCGGGCATCCGTGAGCCTAAAGATCCTTAACCCCTACCTGCTCCTTTTTTGTTTCTGAAAATTAATTTATTGCAAATCACTTTGCATAATAGCGTCTGCCGCATGTCTAAGAGGTACCTCACTGACTCTGGTATGCAGAAGGAGTTGCATCAGGAAGAAGGTCGCGTCTGTAGCAAGCGTCGAAGGGGAGCCTGTCAGTGGAAACAAAAAGAGAGGTTTCTGTGTAGCCCACGACAGACAGAACCTTGCGTGTGTGGAATAAAGAGTTAGAGCCCAACGCCGCGCAATCATCATAATAATAATGGTAGCAAAAGACTTTCAGGAGCGACATTGATTGTGTGACAGATCACCAGGGAGGCTGGGTATTGTGCGTCCAGTCGCGGTGTTATCGGAGCAGATGATACCTGTAATCAGACCTGGA
>NC_082402.1:13458339-13485839 GCF_031168955.1 Gadus macrocephalus | reverse complement strand
AACATCAATACAACCTCCAGCTTTCCTCGTGAGAGCCCGGTTTGTTTACATGACGTGGGCGCATCTGTCTGCGTCACACATATACCCGGCGCATTTACTGACGCAAATTACGTTTAGAAATGTTCAGCGTAGTGTCTGAATTCTCGTTTGTTCGTTCCCTATATAGTGCACTATATCATGAACACAATATAGGGAATAGAGAGTGATTAAATAGGGAAGGATTTCGAACCCAGCTATTGTCGACGGTTCTGAGAACCTTTTCTCCTTTTGCAGGGTCTGCGGAGGCTAGGCCCTAGAGCGGGCAAAACACAAACTAGCCTTTGGACAGCCGCTAACGACTCCAATCTAACGAGCCTGGGCAAGAAGCTACCTCTGCTGTGAGCAGCAGTGTTCGTCTGAAGGACAAGCAAGTCATTAAATTATGCTAACACATCAAAGTGCTGTGTGTTTGGAGTGTTAGGAATGTGATAACTAGGATCAGGGTGGTAATTATAGTGTTATATAAGCCTCATACTCCACAACACTTTGCCTTGATAAAGACGCCACAGTCCTGAGAGGGTTTCATTATAATTTTAGACTGAACAATAATTTTGAGAATGTCATTAGCTTTTGTTTTTTCACCTGTCAGCACATTTGGTTAGCAATAGCAAAATGAAAGATTTTTCTCTGGCTAGAAACTTTTGCATATTTTTTAAACGTTCATGTTGTGCTATTCTGACACTTATTTGTATGCTTCAGTCATGTTTTAATTGTGTTTTGACTTTGATTTTCTTTACCATTGACATCTGCATAATATTTTTTATTCAAACTAGTTGTTTCATTGTGACAATTAATATATTTAAATTGTCATCTCTTTGGGTAGCAGGAACATGCACTCTAGGCTACAATGTAACTAATAGGGTTGAAGTTAAGATAAGATGGAAGTTAATCAACCCAGATTGATTTACTTTCAAATATAAGAGCGTACTGCGTCATTTGCATGTTTGCGGTGAAGTTGAGCGGTTGTCATAATCGTTCAAAATGGGACCAATGGAGAACCCCGATGATGCCGAAGGCCCTTTGTGTTTCTGTTTTCTTTCTTCTGCACCACTTCAACTCATCCATAGGGAGTCTTGCTGCACCATGTCTGACAGCGGATGGGATCTGCTGATGGATGCATGGAAGGGACATCAATCTTCATCAGCCTCAGCAGCTTTTTGGTCTTTGCACGCAAGCACTCACTCGTGCAATCAAATGCAGCCTATCGCACGCACATGCAGTCTGGAAGACAGAAGGACAGAGGGACAGAAACTCTACCTTGCAGGTTAGGATTAAAGATGTTTTGTTTCCTGCCCAGTGACAAATTGGCAGTTGTGATATTCTATTTCCTGCCTGAGAGTAGGACTATCGGATCCATGATCTCACTCTGGTCCGGAGCACGACATGTGGTATTTAATACTAAACACATTCGACCCGAAAACGTGCATGTGGCGGGCTTGTATTAAGAAAGCATGTGCATGCATACATGCTGTACAGTATGAATGTATGTGTAAATTCATACATTCATACACGTGTGTGTGTGTGTGCTTGTGTTTGTTTGTTTTTGTGTGTGTGTTATCGATGTGTCTCTGAGTCTGTTGTGAACCTTAATTGAACACATTAAAAAATAAACCAATTCAATTTGGTCGTTAAGGGTCCACCGAACTTCATCAGCAACCATAATAATTAGATAGCTCTACAATATAATAATACATCATGGCTAAATAACTATATGATTGATAACACATCATGTAAATTATGGTATGGCAGGACCTCCCTCTCTCTTTCAGTCACACAAGTAAAACAATCCTAGGCCTCATACTAGTTAATCTACACAGCTTTATTGTGTTGCAGTTCTACTGGTGAAGGCCTATTATTCACTAGCTTTCCATAATAAACCCAGTGTTGCATCAAGTGGGAGTGCTCACCACGATTTACGGTGGCTTGTAATGACCTCACACCTGGGGACAACATCACAGGTGGGGACAACATCACACCTGGGGACAACATCACACCTGGGGACAACATCACACCTGGGGACAACATCCCACCTGGGGACAGAAAATATTCAATACAATTCCATTTTATTTGTATAGCCCTTAATCACCGGTACAGTCTCAAAGGGCTTAACAGGCCAAATATTTATGACCACCCCTAACCCTAGGCCACCAAGAGGGCAAGAAAATCCTCCCTTAATTAGCAAAGGTTTGAGGAGGAACGCAAAACAAAGGCCCTTTAATCTTATGCCAATGTAGGCTGGGTTTTGTCGGTTTTGTCGGACAGAGCTCAGGTGAGGATTAGGAGGCGCTGTGGGAATCCGACTCAGTCATAATGTGTGAAGAAACTTGACTTCAAAAATAAGCTTTAAAAATAGACCCTCCATCGTCTCACTGACTCACACGGCCAAACAGCAGAGTAGCTCTAGTTGACCTCTACCGTTCCCCTTTGACCTTTTTGACCCCAGGCTCCAATATCTAGCACTGACACCTGCCTCCTCCTAGGCCCACACACCTCCTCATCCACTCCCTGCTGTTTATTTATACATGCACTCCCCTGACCGCCAGGCTCTGGGGGGCAGCTGCCAGGCCGGGGAGTCCGTACCCAACATCACTCCATCACCAGTCCCTGCCAGGACCCCCCGTCGTCATCGTTCAGCCCACTCCACCAGCCTCCATTAGGAGGGGAACTTATGTCATGGGTGTCATAAGTGTGTCTGAGATTGTTCACTCGACTCCTATATAGTGACTATTTTGGGGCATCACCATTTTTGTGCGTAAGAACCTGGCTCCCTATACAGGGCATTACTTGATATCCATAATGAACTGCCAAACAGTGTAGAACTGATGTATGCACATTAACACGATTTAGATCCCATGGTGCATGTTGGGTTTTCATTGAATCATCCATAACTTCTAATCACGTTTGGCTTATGCAAATAAACTCCATGCTGATAGACTTCCGGCACATAATTAGTGTCGGAATTCCCTATATTCTGTAACCTTGAAGAGTTGACAACATCTGCCACGCCCCGGGCCATTGAGGATGCCTGATGGACCCCATAGCTGGCTAAGTACATTGCCTGTTCCCCAGTTGACCTGGGGCCAGCCACACTGGTCAGCTTAGTTACCCACTAACAATATTTTCTTTTACTGAATTAGTCATTGGTTGACTTCCTTTTGGCAGGAAGACAAGCTATGTCCACTTATGAGTTTTGGCTTTAATACTGTTTAACCCTGATTTGATACTGTTTAACCCTGATTTGTTTAACCCTGATTTGATACTGTTTAACCCAGATTTGATACTGTTCAACCTTGCTTTGATGCTATCTCGGCCTGGATTCTGTTTGACCTATTTTCGTCCAGGCCGGTAATAAGTCAATTGCTTTGGTAATGGCCCCGATTCCATTCCACCTATCTTGTTGTTATGAAAGTATCTGTGCGGTTTGTTCCTGAGCCGCTTGCTCCCCCTGTGTACTCAGTTTGACACAAACACTTCTGAGTGCGTCCGCTGTTCCGTCGACTCCTCCACGTTATTTCTGAAGATGGGAAGTGGAGGTTATATGAGGCCTGAGGACACGTCTCGGCTGTCTGCTGTTCAGTGAACCTCTCAGGCCGGATGCAGGGGAAGTCAGGGAAATCTGGCCATCTGGGCACATTTTATGAAGCCTATTCTGATAAAAATAACAAAAACAAGCCCTTTTCCAGACAGTCAAAATATATTTTTGGGGCTTATAGTGGCCCGAGGCGCTGCCGAACCAAACCAACTGCACTCTCGGGAAAACAGGCAGAATGGGACTCCCCATCCACTCGCCTGTCACCGGCTCAGCATGTCATCACCCAGTCACTCACCCTGTCATCTACTCACCCCATCACCCACTCACCTTGTCAGCGACTCACCCACTCAATCTGTCACCCTATCGTATACGTAACCACTCAACCTCTCACTGTTCAACCGCTCCTCCATTCACCCTCCCATCCTGTCCATCTCTACATGGCCTTCTGGCTGGTTAAGCTGCGGACGCTGGAAATCGAACCCAGTTCCTCTGGACACCCTGGCCACTACCTGCTCCTCGTAGCAGTAGTAGTAGTTGTTATTCTATTGATTGTATTATTTTCTACTCTCCATGGTATCTCATTAAAAACAGATCCTGCTGTCAGGCCCCGTCCACTACAGTGCAGCCCTGCCCCCCCCTCGTATTAATTGTGTGGACGTTTTAATCAGAGAGCTCATTTCTCCTTCTGCAGCGGCGGCGCGCCGTATCCCTGTTTGATAAGCCAGAGTCTGCACAGCACCCAGGGCAGGAGGCAGCCGAGCGGGCCGCAGCTGGTGGGGGTCCGGCCTGATTCATTAGGCCGGGCGCGGGGAGGTTGCAGAGTGAATTAAGAAACAACAGCAGAGCCCGACAACAGCCCGGTTACAGGGTGATGAGTTTGTTTGGATGGCGTCCACCGTGGTTCTCATCTTTCCCCGTTGCTGAGTCTTATCACGGGGCTTCCCCTCTCTACCTGTATCTATCTGCCTTCTCATTTCGGATCCGCGGTTGTGGTTGCTAACCCCTTTTTGTGCCGTGACCCCCTGATTTCAGGTCTGAACATTTCCGTCTTTATTCACAGCTGCTCCCCTACACATCGCTTTCATCCTATCAATGTGGGTCAGTTACAGCAATGTCTCAAGGGAGTTGATGCACTTTAATCCAAAGCAACTCACAGTGAGTTCAGATACAAGTCAGATTGGTTATTTAGGAGATGGTAGGGGTACAGGGTCATCTTGCACTAGGATGCATACAGGTCGACCATAGCAGAGGAATCAAACTCATAACCTTTCAGCTGGGAGTCAGATACCTTTTGCCACTAGACCATCCTGCCCCCCTCATAACAGCCCACAATAACCATGCACCCGTCTCTATGGTAGCAGATCTCAATCCGCCCACTGGCATTAATGACATCATGAGTGCTCCTTAATGACATGTGTCTGAGCCTTGGCAATTGACAAAAAGCCTCTAAGGATAAAGTCTGATGATGAATGATGTGACGATGAATGACTAAATAGTAGCTGAAGGCTCATCTTCGATTCAAATGCTAGCTCATTGCGTCTTGTACTCTCTGTCTCTCTTCCTCTCCGTCTCCCTCTCTCTCAGTCTCTCTCTCATATGCTTGACTGGGAACTCGAGAAGTAGTAGAGAGGTTCTGGGCCAGGAGAACAGAATGTCTATTTTTACCTGTGTGTGTGTGGTGTGTGTGTGTGTGTGTGTGTGTGTGTGTGTGTGTGTGTGTGTGTGTGTGTGTGTGTGTGTGTGTGTGTGTGTGTGTGTGTGTGTGTGTGTGTGTGTGTGTGTGTGTGTGTGTGTGATAATTGGTTGGATAGAAGTTGTCCAGCCGCTGACAGCAGGCTGTCTCCCTCTGAGAACACACACACACACACACACACACACACACACACACACACACACACACACACACACACACACACACACACACACACACACACACACCACAGTGTGGTGTGTGTGATTGTGTGTATCAATCAGACTATGACTCTAGTCTGATTGTGTGTATCAATCAGACTATGACTCTAGTAAACAGGTTTTCCTAAAAAAATCTTGAGTTATGTTTCACTGTTTTAATCATAAACAGTAAACCAACATCGCTGACTGCTCACTTGATCAATAACGTTGAGCTGCGTATCTGCTTGTCTTGGGTAGTTCAAGGTCTTAAGTACAGCATTAACTTTAGACAGACAAGAGGAACAAAGACTGAAGACAAGAACCGCCCCCGAGTCTGTCTTGTTCTGGTTTAGTGGGAGGAACCGATAGCAGCATTTAAATATTTATGTATTATACATCAAGTACAAGGACAAAAGAAACAGAATGCCTTCCATCAAGGCGGGGGTTATATAAACCCAAACAAAGCCTTACTTGTGCTTTCTTTGCTTTTGTCCGAAATAAAGTTACTGGAAAATAGAAGCATTAAGTTTGGTTGAGCCTGTCAGATTATGTTTCTGGATCTTTGTTTGCAACAACCCGTGTCTTCTCAAGTATTATGTATCGCAATTCAGTGAGACCAGGTGAGACCGGTTGAGACCAGGTAAATTACAGTGAGACCATGTGAAATACAGTGGGACCATGTGAAATACAGTTAGACCATGTGAAGGACAGTGGGACCACGTGAAACAGGGAAACTAGGTGAGACCAGGTGAATTATAGTGAGACATACACATTCACATGGGGCAAATGGAAGTTGGAGTTGGCTGGTGGCAAGAGTAAGTAATTGCTGTCTACGAGATCGATGGCGGTGGAGATACTCAATATCTTGACTACAGTAAGACCGGGTGAGACTGGGTCACACCAAGGGAATACAGTCAGACCACGCGAGGCCACCTGAATACAGTCAGACCAGAAGTTACTTCACTAGGTTGGACCATGTCAGGTGAGGCCAGATCAGATAGACCAGGTGAGACCAGACCATGTGAGACCAGTCTGAAGCAGGTTAGGCTGGGCTGAGCGTCTAACAAAGTGCTCCTGTCATCTCCCTGGCAGGGCGGCTCTTTTATCTTAAACTCTGTGCTCCCATATGGCCGTCCTCCTCCAATCTGAGAGGGAGGACGCAGCCATGGAGACGGGGAACGATTCTCGCAGAGCTTCAATTAAACAAAGCTTTCCCCCGCCGTCGCTGCCACCGGGCCGCTACCGGGTCGCTTCTCTTATTGTAAATCACCTGCCATGCCGCAGAACAGAGAACAATGCCCGGATAATTTTTTGCGGCGATCTGCTCTTCCTCCTGCGCCCTCCTCTTCCTCCTACCTCCCCCCTCTTCCCCCTCCTCTTCCTCTTCCACCCCCTCCACCTCCTCAGCCTAATCGTCCGCCTCCTTCCACCGCCTCTCCCCCTCTCCCTCGCCCCCCAAAAACATGAAAAATAGCAGGAGCATTTTGCTTCAGCCGTTCAAGCATGCTGTTGTTGCCGTGGCAGCCAAGTGTTGATGCATCTCCTAGTGATGTAATACAACTGCCAACAACTTCGGATTCATCAGGAATGCGTCGTGTTGCACTTTGCGCTGCACTCTGTCTGCGCCGGGGCTGCACTTTGCGCTACTTCTGTCAGAACTGAAAAACGTCTGTGAAGACGGCTCCTTCCTGTTGAGGAGGTTATATTGTCGTCTCGCCTTGCTTGGCAGGGGGCTGATACAGAGCCTCTCATGAAGCCTCTTATGGAGCCTCCAGTGCCTCATACGGAGCCTCATAAGTAGCCTCCAGGGCTCGATAGGGAGGATCCTAAGCCTCAGACGGAGCAACGTGTAGAGCCTCCTGAGCCTCAAATGGACCCTCCAGGGCCTCATTCAGAGCCTCCTAAGCCTCATACAGAGAGGAGGGGGCGGCCCTCTCTGACAGTGGGAACTCAGAAGGAGGGTGGAGAAGAGAAGGGTGATGTGTGAGGAGGAGTTAGGGGACTAGGAGGGAGCCGGAGGAATGAGTAGTAGGGAGTGGGATTTGAGGAGCAGGAAGTGAGGAGGAAACAGTTGGGAGAGGGGTGAAGGAAGGAGTGAGGTGGGGGAGGAGGAGAGTCTCCTGAGAACCAAACGAACCTCGCTAGCTCATGTTTCATCTGCTTTGCAGATGTGGTGTGACTCCCCCGCCCATACAAAAAGATTTCTGCCAGGTACGAGATAGACAGACCAAACACAACCCCTTATCTGACATGAGGTGGGATAAGTACAACAAAGATGGCGTCCGCTGATGTGCGAGGTTCTGTTGATTCAGCCATCGGGACGGCTGCTCCGGACTCCCTGCGAGGTAGTCACATGGCAAACTGACAAATGATGTGTTTTTGGATGGAATCTCCCTTCTTCTGAAATGTGTGAACATCTCCGCCCAGCGCTCGTCCGCTGGTCCACAAAATCGTATCGATGCTCTGATTGGAGGGGGATGGGGACGTGGCTGGTAATATTCAAATGTGCCTGTGTCCTACATAGGAAGCGGCGCCAAAACTGACTTGCACGTTTGGTGACTTTAGGCGGGGTGCTTCAAAAAAGCATGTACAGACTTATTTCAAAGTTTGTATGCGTGTGGCAGCACCAGAGACCCAAAACAACACCCCACATCCCAGGAAAAGTGTTGTTTTCGTAATATGTCCCCTTTAAACAGCCATCACAGCTCTTCTCTGCTGCAAGCATGTTCTCTGTTTACAGTTTGTTCGTCGATCAGGTGCTGCGTCACCAGTTTGGTTGGTTAGGATTTGTTGCAGGCCTATCCAATCGTCTCAAGAGGCATTTTAGTCCGTGCCCGTTGATGATGCTCCTTGGAAATCGAAAATGATCAGAGAGGTTCGAGACTAATTGCAGTTTGCACTTCGGATGGCCCTGCCAGGCTAGGAGGAGAGGGCCATGTGCAGTAACGAGGGGAGGTGGGTGTGAGGAGGAGGTGGAGGCAGTGAAGGAGGGAACGTATGTGTGAAGGACTGTAGGCGGGCCGCGACCTGGTCCCCAGCTGAACTTCTATAATAATTGGTTTTGGACTAGAAGGGAAAAGGGCACTGGTCCGTCCAACGAGAGAGTGAAGTGTCGTGCAGGGACCGAGGGGAACGCTGTGCTCCGGTTCTTTCAAACTGTAGATTAGTAATAGAAAGCTATAGCTTGTTTTGGCTGTTTTTGGAAAACTAACATGACTAACGTGCCTATTTCAATATTTCAGTCTTTTGTATGTGGTGTCGGTAGCCATGAATAAAAGAATATTCCCTATGTATTTCATCAAACATGTTTGCAAATCAGAAATTATTTCTTGGCAAACAAAGAGATGTGAATAAACATTATAATACAGGATTAGAGTCTTCAATGTATTGCTATATTTTAATATATTATTCACATATTTTCCAACAACAACTACTGTCCCCATATGTGTTCCTATTATGGTTATATAAACTAGATTATAATTATAGATTTGATACTAAACTATAAAATCCATTTTGACCTTTAAATTTATTTTCTGGCTTGTTTGTCTTGCAAGATCTGTCAATGTCAATTGTTAGCCATCAGACACTCTGTTGCTAGGCGACCATCAGGTTACAGATATACGTCAACTCTCCAATTAGAATGTTTACAACTGAAATTAAATGGAACTGAAATGTAATATATTTAAAAGATGCTAGATAAAGGCAGTACGGTCAGTTAGTCATCCAATTTTTAAACTTCCAAATATTTTCTACCCTTCTTAATATATAAACAGATTTGCAAGATGTGCAAGATGGAGGTTTCAAAAGACAATTATAACAAATGTATTCCTACAGTGGCCAGTCTTCTACACAGTGGCCCAGTGTCCCAATGTGAAGGAAGCATGCTCAACGGTCGCCGACAAGCACTGTTCCAATGTTGAGAACACTCGGAAATTCGCGTCAGGGGAGCACAAACATTTGTTTACCGGTGGAAGGGATACTGCCATTAATGGCTATCGGTGAGAAGTTCTTGCGGGATCCAATGTTGTTAAAAAAATGCAACACTGATCATTTGCAATGTTTGTATTTTGTAATGAACGTATATAATTGTAATTTATATAATTTACTCATGTGTTCATAGTACTGGTAGGTATGTATGAATGAATGAATGAGATCAGTTCAATAATACATCCAAATAAATACATGTTTATCACCACTTTCTTTTTGTCTTTTTCCCCCTGCATAACAGTAATCAACCATACTTGTAAATGTGATGCATAAATTAAGTTCTCAGACAATTTCACTTAGTTTTATAATTTTTAATAAAGACGATTCGATCAACCGCAACAAAGCTTTTGTGACTTCCTCAAAGAGGCTCCATGCGAAGGAGACATGACCGCATTCATAACAGAAAAAAGTCAGATAAATATTGATCAGCTTGATTGCTCCCATGTTTTATTCATAAGCGCACATGTGTTTACAAGCGGAAACGCAGTATTAAAAGTGGAGGCGGAAGCGCTTCCACACTAGCAAGTCGTTCCAAAGTCCGAACGTTACAAATGCTAGGCAGCACTCGAGCCAGAACTCTAGTCTCATCTCCATAGGACGCGACTAGCAAGGAAGTGGCCTAGCAAGGCTGCAGCCTTCAATTTGGGAAACAGCTAGTATTATAACCTTGTCTCAGTACATTAGTATCCAGACGGGATGTTTATTTGGTCTTCCAACTGCTGTTGGACAAGGGGGACACCGACAATGGGAAGAAATTCTGTGTAACGCACGTTTACAAATGCAGCAACATGATCGGCAGGATTACACTTATGCTAAATATGAAAAACCCTAACCCTAAATCTTCACTATTAACCCAACATTATATTCAAACTTTAATTCTCTGACTACATTACGCTGAGCCCTTGGTGCAACAGAGCCTTAAGACCAACAAACAATCAAGGAAGTGAATCTCTGAGCTGAGGAGCTGTCACTAGACTGTCAGAGAAACTCTAGATATCCAAACCAAGCTGATTAATTATGCACAGTATCTCCTGTATCCTCTAGAATAATCACACCTGCCTCTCGATTCATTAGTTTGAGCTGACCTGTTGTACCGTCTGCGATCTTGACTTGCTATACCCTTCTCAACACGGGAGATACAAACACAACTGTGTTCATAGTGTTTGTGGTTTTATATGGTACACAGAGGTAGGGTAAACCTCTGATGTTAGATACCAGCTTGAGTTTGACTGTTATCTTAGTTTGTTTTCAGCGGCAAAACCATAACAAAAGAATATATCAGATTACACATTTTACGCTGAGTTTTGGTCTGGTGTAGGAGGCACAAAGCTCTCCCAAGAACTGAGAATTATTTTGATGTTTATCAGACGCTTTGTCCCACACTAACATACAGTGAAATAAAGGTAGAATACAGATATTGGGGTTCATTCCTAAACCTTCCAGTCTATAGTCAAACCCCTAACCTATCCTGACCTCCCAGTTTTTGCATCGCATCCTTAGTCTATTTACGGTAACAATTTACAATTGGGGTATAATAATTACCCATTCATTGCTATTAGTTCTGCAATAAGCATTAACTGACAATGAACTGACAGCTAATCAAAAGTAACCCATTGGTTTATTATCATTTACTAATGGTGTAGTTGTGGATGGAAAAACTGATATTAATTAAGTTAAACTAATTTCTACATTATGTAATATGGTATAAATTTGACCATTAGTTAACTGTGAATTAACTGTTTTTAAAAAACTGACTTCATTATCGCACTCTCATGCACAATCTTGTAAAGGTGCTATGACATATTCAATGATGTGTGAATTAATAAAAAAAAATAATGTAGAAACCAATTGATAAATAATAATAATACATTCAACTTATATCAATATGTAATGTAGTATTAGAGAGATCTGTATGTGTGTCTGTACTTCCCAATGGATCAAAACAAGGAGGAGGAAAGCTGAAGATCAGCAATTAGTCCATGTGTCTGACCGCTGCTTTACCAGCTCAGGAGTTCAACTTGAGGTCAGTAGCACACACACACACACACACACACACACACACACACACACACACACACACACACACACACACACACACACACACACACACACACACACACACAGACACACACACACACACACACACACACACACACACACACACACACACACACACACACACACACACAAACTCACACTCACACACACATACACCCGCACACACACAGGTGTACACACACAGATATATGTGTACACACACATACCCACACACACACACACACACACACAAACACACACACACACACACACCCACACACACACACACACACACAAACACACGTGCACACACACGCACACCCACGCACGTCATTAAGAAGGTGTTGTTGACATGAAGAACAGCAGAACGCTCCGCAGCGTCTTGCAGTGACAGCAGACATCCATCATCAGCTGAAGATGTCAGCTTACATTAAACGATCCTACCATCTCCCTGGTTACCATTACTCTGATAGTACCATCATGGTCACGCGATCACCCTGTTTACAATCACCGCATGTACAGCACCACAGATATGAAGACCGAGTGTTGGTTTCCATGGTGATGGTATCCGCGGTGGATACGACCAGGACCATTGTTGTTGTGGTGATGGTGTCAGGCTTTAAGGGGCTCAGCTGGAGAGGCAGACAGAAAGACAGAGAGACAGGCTGGATGTCTGGCCGACAGACAGAAAGACAGACAGTCGCATATGTGACCAGACAATAGTATATGTGTACAAGCAGACAGACAGACAGATGGTCTGGTGGTAGCACTCTCTGTGTTTGTGTGGGTGCTGGTCTCTGAGGAGGTTGTACGGCTGAATCATTCAGGAGGAAAGCGAGAAGAGACGGACATCCTTCATCAAACTTTTAAAGGGGGGGAGGGGATGGAGTGAGTGGGGGGAGGGTGGGGGGATGGAGGGGAGGAGAGAGTGGGTCAAGAGAGAGAAAGAGAGAGAAGGGGAGGAACATTATTTGTACCACAAACCTATGAACATGCCGTTTACTCCAGAGGTACTTGTTGACTTCTGGCTTATAAGTGGACTCCATAGGTCCAGATACATATTTTGTGTGTGGGTGTGGGTTTGTGTGTGTGTGTGGGTGTGGGGGTAGTTACAGTTGTCGTCGTGTGTGTATTTGTGTGTTTGTATGTGTGTCTGTGTGTGTACCATGTTAAACATAACAATGTTAATTTAACTTCAGTCGTAATGATGGTGGATGTGTTACGTTCTTACATTCACTGTGACGTTGATATTACGTCAGTATTGATTTGGTTGAAACGAGGTCTGGGGGATGATATTTAAGTGTGGGTTGCAAGGAATTACAGACCTAAAAAAATAGGTTAAAGACCATTGCCGTAGAAGAAAGCTTCCTGTGTAGCTAGTATACTAGCCTAGCTTCCTGCGCAGCCACCCTAGTTTACTGTGTAGGTAGTACACTGCCTTCTGTGTAGCGAGTGTATTGCCCTAGCTTCCTGCACATCTCATATGTATTAGCCTAGCTTCCTGTGTAGCTAGTGTATTGGCCTAGCATCCTGTGTTGCTATTGTATTGGCCTAGCTTCCTGTGTAGCCAGTATACTAAACTTGCTTTCCGTGTAGCTAGTGTATTGGTCTTCATGTGAAGCTTGTATATTTTAGCATAATTTCCTCGTGTCACTACATTCCACTCAGAGCCCGACTGTGATGGTAATTACAGCGGGGACAAATGAGACGAGAGCAGCGCTACTGTCGGACGTGACAGCTCCGTCCGTCCTCTCTCTCCCAATTCTGCACCGGGTTGAGTCGTGTCCAATCTCTCCGTACATCTTTTAGACCTTGGAAAGTTGAGGCGGCTGAGTAGCTCCCTGAGATGTGGATTACTTTCTCAATATTTACCTAGACAATCCAAGGCAAAAGAAAACCTAGCTGGGAGATGAAGATACATGGAAGTACTGAGGAGTGGGATCTTTATTCCCAGACACAAAGGAGAACCGTATGCTCCCATCAGCTTCCTCACAGACCTCTGATTGCTTCTTAGATAGCAGAGATGCTTTCATTGAGGTCCTCAGATGTGGGAGGTACCGATTGGGGCTCACAAACACACCACACACACACACAAACACACACACACACACACACACGCACGCACGCACGCACGCACGCACGCACGCACGCACGCACGCACGCACGCACGCACGCACGCACACACACACACACACACACACACACACGGTATGATTGATTTAAGGAATGGGCGAGTCATCATGACTTTGAAGATGAATAGATGAATGCATTGCGCACCAAACAGGATGGGATCCTCGTCCCATCTGAAAGCAGCTGGATCTCCCAGCAGCATCTCCTCTCATCACCACCAGCTTCCCGCTGCAGGAGTAACGGTCATCAGGCTAACCCTAGCGATCGGAAGCAGAGCTGTCTGAGCTTTCTAAAGACAGCCATCCGCCGTGTTTAATACGGTATGATACCAGGCTCGACACACCTGTTCTCTCCAGAGAGAGAGAAATGGAGGGAGAATTACGGGGTGGAGGGGGAGAAAGGGAGAGAGGGGAAGTGAGGGAGAGAGAGGCATAACATGAGAGAGAGCGAGAGAGAGAGAGAGAGAGAGAGAGAGAGAGAGAGAGAGAGAGAGAGAGAGAGAGAGAGAGAGAGAGAGAGAGAGAGAGAGAGAGAGAGAGAGAGAGAGAGAGAGAGAGAGAGAGAGAGAGAGAGAGAGAGAGAGAGAGAGAGAGAGAGAGAGAGAGAGCAAGAGAGAGAGAGAGAGAGAGAGAGAGAGAGAGAGAGAGATGCTCTTTTCGAAAGATATGTTGCTACGATAACTGAAAGCACACATTAAGCACACGTGGAGCTTCACCTGTCTGTCCTACTGACACACATGGGGGATAAGAGCCTTAATCATCTTTCCTGTGTCCATGCTGATTAACCACATCTGCCTAGCTAAGGCTTACATCATCTATCAATCAATCACCTATGGGAGGAAGAGGTGGGGAAGAGGAGTGGGAGGAGGGGGAGTGGGGGGGGAGGGGAGGGGGGGGGGGGGAGTGAAGGAGGAGGAAGATGGAGCAGGGGGAGGAAGACGAGGGTGGTAAAGAGGGAGAAACGTTAGTCTTCTGAGAGTCCTTCCAGAAGACCAAGCCCGACCAGCAGCTACTTATTAAAAAACAATCCTTCCTTTTAACCTGTTACATGAAGTTTGTCTCGCAAAAATATTTCAATGTCATAGCAGAATGTACATACAGAAATATGAATTAAAAACGGCTGCAATAATTAATGTGGATGCTGAACAAATATATAGACTAAGAATTCTGAAAGTGTAAATACTTAAGTAAGTAAAAGTACTTAAGTAAATGTAGAAGTAAAGTTCTACATTTCTAAAGAGAGATACATGGTGGATATGGGTTCAGGCCCATGGAGAGCCACATGGTGGATATGGGTTCAGGCCCATGGAGAGCCACATGGTGGATATGGGTTCAGGCCCACGGTGGAACACAGAGCTACATGGTGGATATTGGTTCAGGACAATAGTGGAACCCAGAGCTACAGGGAGGACATTGGTCCAGGACCACGGAGAGTTACAGGGAGGATATTGGTTCAGGGCCATGGAGAGTTACAGGGTGGACATTGGTTCAGGACAATAGTGGAACCCAGAGCTACAGGGAGGATATTGGTTCAGGACCACGGAGAGTTACAGGGAGGACATTGGTTCAGGTCCACGGAGAGTTACAGGGTGGACATTGGTTCAGGGCCATGGAGAGTTACAGGGTGGACATTGGTTCAGGACCAAGGAGAGTTACAGGGTGGACATTGGTTCAGGACCAAGGAGAGTTACAGGGAGGACATTGGTTCAGGACCATGGAGAGTTACAGGGAGGACATTGGTTCAGGACCATGGAGAGTTACAGGGAGGACATTGGTTCAGGACCATGGAGAGTTACAGGGAGGACATCGGTTCAGGACCATGGAGAGTTACAGGGAGGACATTGGTTCAGGACCATGGAGAGTTACAGGGAGGACATTGGTTCAGGACCATGGAGAGTTACAGGGAGGACATTGGTTCAGGACCATGGAGAGTTACAGGGAGGACATTGGTTCAGGGCCATGGAGAGTTACAGGAGTTACATGGAGATCGATGGATTGGTCACTGACTCTTACAGCTGAAGGGGGATCCTTGTTTGGTTGGTGTATTTGTGTACTTGTGGTCGTGGTGTTTGGTAAAGTGGTAATCTTTGAATAAGGACTTTGATAAATGGTTGAGGAAGAAAGTGTGTTTACATAGAGAATGCCAGAATATGTAAACATGTGCCAAGCAGCCCCCACCACCCCTGGCAGGCGATTAGCATATATTAGCATATTAGACAGTGGAGGATTACACACATTTATATTCGTTCACGTTACCAGACAGGACAGAAGTCTCTGGGGAGGAGAGATTTGAAGGGGAGACACTAAAGAGTTTAACACACAAGTCAATCTTTCAGGTATTGTTTTAATGCTTTAACGTAACACATTGAAAGCAGAAAGAAAACACTTGTTTCCTAAGAAAAACCTTTTAGCGCCCATAAAGGGATATATATTTCCCTTTAAGTGGACGTGTTTACCCAAAGCGTCTTACAATACTGTCAATGCAAACATTCACATAATGGATGGCCCAAGTGGTAATCCAACCCCTAACCCTTTGTTAATGCCAGGCGGTGTGTGTGTGTGTTTTTTTTTGGATCTCAGCCTGATCTCCACATACTCCTGCTGTCCCAACAGACAGACCCCCCTCCTCCCCTCCTCCTCCTCCTCCTCCTCCTCCCCTCCTCCTTCTCCTCCAACCCGTCCCCTCCTACCATATTCTTTAATCTAGAGGGTGCTTGTCAGGTATCCAGGCTGAACGTTAGGCGTTGATAGGAGGGCTCATGTTTGTGGATGATATTACCCTCTGTTCTGTCCGTCCCAACACCTGTGGGATGTAAAGGCTAAGGCTCTGCTTTGTGGAGGCTTTTCAAAGACTCAACAGCGAGGCTGTACGTTTGACGACATTCTCTAATGATAACCATTAGTTGATACAGTTCTAAGCATTAATTAACAAAATTACTTACATATAATTACTAACATAAACAGCATTCGTTTAAATGTACACATTATTAGTAAATGATTACAAGAGCATTATTAGCATTACTTTTAATTATGTTAGTTAATTGTTAGCTAATACTTATTACCGCATGAACTAGTATTAATAAATTGTTTATTAAGTTTTCCCCAATACCGAACTTGGAAACGAATCATCAACATAGCACAGTGTTCAGCCCTTCTGTGCTCCAGTCCCCTCGGGGTGAGGTTCTCGAGGCGAGAGAATGTCATGAGTTCTATCACTGATCTGGTCTACTGCAAGGCATTTTCCATTCTCTTACTGCCTGTGGGCTGTGTACGCAAGTTAACAGTCCCAGAAGCAAAACTAATCAACTTGACGAGAAGAACAACGGCAAAGACAAGGAGAATAAATACTGAGTTTATTACGAAAGGATTTGACAAAGCAATATCCATGACATCAGAAACAAGGTAAAAATGCATCCCTCCAACGAAGGTCCCGCCCTCCTTGCCCCCCCCCCCCCCCCCTTACCCTGAATCCTCTGGGCAGTGGACAAAACCTGGGGGTGAGGTTATGATCACCACGCTACATGAATAAACCACTCTTAAGGTGCGAACACACCAAGCGCGTACCTCGCGTACCATGTACGTGCGTAACGCAGCGAAAATGTTGCTTGACCATTTTGTGTCAAAAATTGTCAGATACGCGCGTACGCATACGCGCGTAGATGAGACCGCCCAAAACTCCCCCCCCCCCCCAGCCTGTGGCTGCGCTGGATTTAGGAGTCCGAGGAAGGAAACCCAAACGCCGCCGTGTTTGGATGGATGATAGAGCTTGGATCGGGTTAGATTAAATAATCTCGGATATAAATAACAATAATCGGGTTAAATAACTTCACATGGTGTGTCTGGTGTGTTTCCAGCATTCGTAGTGTTGATCAGCAGAGAAATAGTCCGCCAAGACGTTGAGGTTGCTTAGCAATCAGAGACTCTGTCCATGCAAGTGAACGGAGCGTTCACTCTTCGTCATAACTATCAAACCAAACATCCTTCACATTCACCGAGCGAACATTATGAGAGTAAAATGCACATTTCTCGCTAGAAATGTTTCCATAAACGCATTTAATGGCGTAACTATGTTACTATTTCCACTCAGAATAAAGAAAGTTGCCGGCCGTGGCTGCCATGGACATGGCTGCTCTGGAGTCCGAGGTAGGAAACCCAAACGCCGCCGTGTTTGGGTGATAGAGTTTAGATCGGGTTAGATTAAATAATCTCGGATATAAATAACAATAATCGGGTTAAATAACTTCACATGGTGTGTCTGGTGTGTTTCCAGCATTCGTAGTGTTGATCAGCAGATATATAGTCCGCCAAGACGTTGAGGTTGCTTAGTAACCAGAGACTCTGTCCATGCAAGTGAACGGAGCGTTCCCTCTTCGTCATAACTATCAAACCAAACATCCTTCACATTCACCGAGCGAACATTATGAAAGTAAAATGCACATTTCTCGCTAAAAATGTTTCCATAAAAGCATTTAATGGCGTAACTATGTTACTATTTCCACACAGAATAAAGAAAGATGTCGGCCGTATGCTTCTGTCCAAGCTCACTACTCTCTGCCAGTGACGTCTGGTCAAGCTCAACGCTGATTGGCTATTGCGGCGCGTATGAGCGTAAAAAGTTCAATTTTTTGAACTCCTCGCGTACATGTACGCGCGTATATGTACGCGCGTATATGTGCGCGCGTATATATACGCGCGTATATGTACGCGCCTCATACGCCCCTACAGCGAGTAAAATGTTGCTTGGTACGCATGATACGCGTGTACGCACCTCATACGCGCGTAAACCAATGCTTCCCTATGGAAAAATTGCCGATTTTATACGCGTGGTACGCAGGTAACGCGTTTGGTGTGGCCGTACCTTTAGTCACTGGGTAGGGGGGCTGCTGTCCGTGGTGCTGAAGTCAGACCTTTGTGTTACACTCAAACAACTCCAATTAGTACCTGGGAGAATGTCATGTGACCGACAATGCTGGGAGTTTCCTATATCATCCAGGATGTGATTACCTGCTTTCCTGACCCTGTGGTCCGGACATCCATCTCTCTCTCCCGGGGGTTAGTAGGTGAGGGTCAGGGGGAATTAAATGACTTGCTCAAGGACTGAAGGGCAGCCTGGGAGAGAGAGAAGGTTGAACCTCTGACCTCTCAGCTAATACTCTGCTGCTGACTCACCACACACACAAGCACACATACGTACACACACACACACACACACACACACACACACACACACACACACACACACACACACACACACACACACACACACACACACACACACACACACACACACACACACACACACACAACACACACACACACACACACACACACACACACGCACACGCACACGCACACACACACACACACACACACACACACACACACACACACACACACACACACACACACACACACACACACACACACACACACACACTTACATCTCAAGTGTGGTGCGCTTTGGCATGGTGTCTGCCTCGATTTTCCTCTCTCCCATATGTAAAGAAAACACACACACACACACTGAATTTTAATGTGAATGCATGTATGCATGATATATCTTTTACTCAAACTAATATATACTGTACGTACACATAATTATATCTGTGTTCCATAACTATGTGCAGATATTCCACATCGCATGCAGTTCTGCAGCCTTGTGTTAGGTTGAGCTTTAGGAGCGGCTGGAGGTCCAAAGCTCTTGGGGTTGACTTGCTGAGCAGAGACACGCACACACATACAGACGTGCGCTCTAACAGACATCAGGCACAGAGAGCACAGCAGCATCACGGCGAAGAAGCATGCCGTCCCAGCCAGGGGTGGTGTTGAGGTGGGTGAGTTGGGGGGGTTGAGACCACGATAGGATCCACAGTCAAAGCCTGATTGGAAGATCACACAGGGGTCATGCAGGGGTCACACTGTTCAAAGGCCGTAGATCAGAGGACTGTGGGGGTCGCGGGGAAGAGGCAGGCCGACACGCGTTTGAAGCCCAGGTGATTCCTCAGTCTGTCTGGTGATCTCCTTCCCCGCCGTACATTAAAACATAAGCTCCAGACCGGGGTCTTAACAATACCCCACCCCCCTCGTTGTCCTAGCCCCTCAGCTAAGTCCTCTCCATCTGTCTGCCAGCTTGAACCTTAACCCCGGGGACTCCAACATGGCTTCCATTAGAGCATTAGCTCTACCATTTGCGTGGTTGTGAACTCCATGATGACGTCGTATACAAGATCAAATCTATATAAGCTGGTAGTGGGAAATATGCAAGATCAGAAGGATTACAGTCGTTAACAAGTCGTCTGTACATTTCCTGAGGAATTTATGCTACCGCAATGGTATGTTAATGTCAAAGTACATTTATGGTTCCCGTTTTTCGAATTATTATATTAATCTAATTTTATGGAAGCCTTTAAAGGATTCAATTAACTCTGTGAACCGAATAATGATAAAGAGCCTGCAAATCAGCTTTATGTACTTTAATTACATTCAATTACTTGTGAAGATGTATTTATACATGCAGTGTGATATAAACACCTTTCTAGATAAACCAAGTTAATTGCCTTCTTTATGCATATTGAAAACATGAAACTATGAAAAGGTTAATTACCTAAAAGGTAAACATTTAGTAAAATATGAGTTCTTTGCGCAAAGCAAAATAAGCCCTTATCTTAATTACACTACATGTGTCCATTTCCAGAAGAGCCAAACAATCGCCCAGTATTTTAAAAAGCTTAGACCGACCGCGGCGAGATGTCTACTGAACTGATTGATTGGATCACAGGTGGGTTTAATTGCCATACAGGTGGGCTAGATTAAAACACAGGTGTGTTTTAATTAGAACACAAGTGTTAATCAACGGCCTATCGCGTTGTGAATGGGCGTTCCCTCACAACTGTTGGGGGGAGTCTGCCCATCCCTCTCATCCTCTCGACGTTGACCAGGAGTCTCCACATCTCGACAATGACCAGACTCTAGATCCCGGGGCTCGTTAGGGGAGGCAGTTAATTGGCAGAGTGTCCTCCGTTAGGCTAGTGTAACAACGAGAGGCGGAGTGGTGCTGTCTGTGTGGCGTGTGCAGCCAGACAAACCCTAACCTGATATGACGCCCTCCCGGGAGTCGAGGAGAGCGTTTATTTGGCTCTCCAGATGGCATTGGGCTTATTCATAAAAAGCCTGTTTCCTTTGTTATGGTCCAAAGGAGACACCTTCCCCTTAACAAGAGGAATAAGTTGGTAATTATCCCCATCGTGTTTTCCAAAGTAAGGAGACAAGGCGTGTGTGTATGTGTGCGTGTGTGTGTGTGCGTGTGTGTGTGTGTGTGTGTGTGTGTGTGTGTGTGTGTGTGTGTGTGTGTGTGTGTGTGTGTGTGTGTGTGTGTGTGTGTGTGTGTGTGTGTTGTTTAGTGAGTAGGCTATTTGTTTACCCAGAGATAAGGCAGGTGGCTAGCCCATTAGCATGTGCGGGGCGTTAGCATTACGCTATGTGCTCTTAGTGCTGGCTTCAAGCCCAAGGGCGACGCGGAAACAAAACAAAACAGAATAACAATGAAACACATTGTGGAGCGCAGTGCACCGCTTGGTCGCTCTCTATCGTCATCCGGGGTCTATTTAAGACATGGCGGGGGAAAGCAACTGGGTTATATATTTATATTTATTCATGTGTGAGACTCGGAGCGGATCTAGGTTAGGAGTAATATGCGGTTTGGAGCATACATAACAGTGACTTCCCTGCCTGCAAGATAAAAGCTCTCTCGGGGGAATGAATCTCGCTCGCTTGCTCATCAACAGGATCGCTCCCCGGTTTCAAAGTCTTATCCCACTCTGGTTCAGAGTCAGCTCTGAAATCACACTGCACTCTCTGCAGTTGAAACATCTAGACTCAACAAGGGATTTGACCTCCTCCTTCTAAAACCCACCCATTACACCTCCTATTCCTCCTCCGCCTCCTCCTCTTCCTCCTCCACCTCTCTCTCTATGCCTACACATCATCCTCATGGATTCCCTAACCCAATCAGGAAAGAGATGCAGTGATTGTTCTCAAATTAGCTTGGAGCGGTCTTGAATCTAAATTGGCTCATAATTGGCAGACGCAGTCGTCTCGAAACAGCTATTCTCACAGCGCATCTCTCAATTACTAATGCTGACAGATAGCTATAGGTATATCTAACAAATCACACTCCAACAAAAGCTCTTGAGTCGTAACTACAGCGCCTTTGCAATACGAGAAGAAACTGGCTCTTAGTTTGGGTATGGTACAGAAGTCAGCTTGGATCCAATTAGAGCCGCAAACTATAAAAACAAGAAGAGCTATTTTTAGACCCAGAAGGCAACTGAGAGCAGAGGAGTATGTTCTGAGGTGTTTCTGCTTGGCCTGTGAAGCATGTGCATCGTAGCATCTTAAATGGTAGTATGGCGGAGTCATACCGTGGCTTAATCTTTGTTTAAACTTGGGGAAGGGCTATATTTGGAGACACATTAGTCAGCAAGGTGGGTGAGAGAATGGGTCCACACGCTCCACTGAAACCAAGCCATCGCATCAGATTCCCGAACTGGTATCATCCTCTCTTTGGATATAATGAAATAAACCACAGTGCTGGATCCCGTGCCGCTGTACTGCTTATTAATTCATCATGTAAACACAAGCCCAGAACATGTTGCGTAATAATACGAACAGTTTGATTTCCTTTTGTTGGGAGCTGAGCTGTAAAACCCATTATAAATTCAATCCTTGTTTCAGTTGGCTTATATAAGACACATATTATAATAATCCTGTGTTCTACTACAGTGCAGCACTACAGTAGCCTATATCTACAGAAGAGGCGTATTAGTATGAGTATAATAAGGTTTATTGAGAAAATATGATATTAATATATTTCACTTGTGTCGTATTTAAAAATGTCTTGAAAGTGAAACAGGGTTGAAATGAGGTGTGCGTTTCTGTGTGTGTGTGTGTGTGTGTGTGTGTGTGTGTGTGTGTGTGTGTGTGTGTGTGTGTGTGTGTGTGTGTGTGTGTGTGTGTGTGTGTGTGTGTGTGTGTGTGCGTGCGTGTCTGTCTGTCTGTCTGTGTGTGTATGCGTGTCTGTGTGTACCTCAAGTCAAGGAAGAACTTTTAGCCCTATTTGTTGAAATAAAGAAAAACTTTTTTACTGTTTTCATCACCATCATCATCACTATCAGCTCAGCATTGCTGTTGTCAGTAGTCCTATCACTTTAAGTGGTCCTATTGCTGTCCGAACCACAGGAAACTCAAACCGTCGCTGGATGCAAGGATGCAAACCGACACATCCGGCTCACCTTTCAGCTTGCGGTCTGAAGGTGAGCGCTTCTTAAATATATGATGACTTTCCGGTGCTGACCCCCCCGTTGGTGCGCGCAATGTGGCGCACATCTGTTGTGATGCGGCATCTGGTATTCTTTTTACAATGTATTTTAACGAGCATATTTGAGAGATCAACACATGTCAGGTTTCTCTTTCAAAAGTCGCGCTCCGTGGTCCATGTAGGCTACATAATGTTAATTTGTATAATATATATTTATATAAATTAATGACATTTTGGTGGACGCGATTTTAATTTCCCGTCGCGCTCTCCCTCCTCTCCAAAGCGTGTGTGTGTGTGTGTGTATGTGTGTGTGTGTGTGTGTCTTTGTGTGTTCTGCAGACAATTAAAACCGGAAGCCCACAACCAAACCCAGATATGATTGCTCGACGGGATTTTACATGACCCTTTCCGTCATCAAATTGTTTACATTAATGGTCTTTTTCAATTTAGCCAAGTTTCAACGTGATTTATTTATTTTTATAGCTTTAATGTAGTCTGACGAGTTGACATCAATATTTTTATTATTTTTTTATTAAAAATGTAGCTTCAACTTTTTCCACTATAGCGACTATTCAGACGTCGATTTCCCCCAGAGCGGCAGAAGTGGAGCGGCGGAGCGGCAGAGCGGCAGAAGTGGATCGGAGCGGCAGAGTGGCAGGAGCAGAGCGGCAGCAGCGCACCGCTCGTTGCGCGTCGGCTGCTCGTTGCGCGCGAGCCTCCGCGGTGACGAGACGTTCCCGAGGACCTACCGACCGACTGCGCTTGGCAAAAATGGAAATTAAACCGATGTTTGGAGTAAATACTCGGTGCGAAACTATGATGCCATGAAAGATGTGACGATAGGACTTGTCCTGGATGGAGGCGCGACCAACATGACACGCAACCCACCCGGTAAGAAGTCCGATCCGGAAACATTGTACTGGTTTCAACTAACTGGGTGTTTGTCGCTGGTTTTTATTAGTAATCTGAATCATTATTCTGCTGCTTATTGCCCCCGATGTGCTCAACCTACTTACAGAAACGCAATGGACAGGCTGTGTGATATATAGCCTGCATGTCCCGCACTGTGAATATGGGTTGCGAAGATTTTAGTTCCTCCAACTGTTCGGACCGAGCTGACTTTACCGTCATTGCAGCACTGGATCCTCTTGAACGGGTTCGATGCCCTATTTAGAACCAACCAAACCATAACGGGTCTTCTCGCTTATCTAACAGCCATCGTACGCCATCTCCCGCCCTGCGAGGCAGAGCTGATAGGCGGTGGTGTGCGAGGTGGCTTTAGATGGATGAAATTGCCCTCGGACTGTTTTGACACTTTTTTAGTCCGTTAAACTTGTTTTTTTGTGTGTGTCAATGCACTGCATCAGACCGGTGGTCACTTTAAGATGGTTGTTGGGTGTTTTCCCTTTGCACTTTGTGGGTGCAGGCAAAGGAGTGCACCTAAATGGATTTACGAGCTGTGAAAATGCGCAAATCTTTATTTAGCATGTCTGATCAATTCCACTGGTTAGACGCCTAATCGCGTGGGTAAACGGAAACGGTCAATAACTCTTTGGCAGTAGATGCGTGACTTGTGGACCACGGAATGCATTTTGCATCCTAATCACATTTGGCTCGTTTATTGGCAGACGGAGACAGACGTATAAAGCCGTCCCTGAGGAGACGTCACATTTATGACATGACTTATGAACCTGGTTTAATAAGAGTCCACCTTGCCAGAGAGGCGTCGGGTTGAATTGTGGACTGCTTGGGCACCCGTATGTCAAACACATGCAGATTATGCTGGCTGCGAAGTGGGTGGACCTGGGAGGGGGAGGGGGGGGGGAGAGGAGGGTTGTGCGCGGTGGTGGATGATGTTGGGAGTTCTGCATCTTTCTCCAATCCAAGGGACTTTGGAGGTTCTGCGGGCCTCAGCAGCTCCTCCGTGCTACACAGGGCCCAGAACAGTGAACCTAGGGCCTAATCCCAGCGGCTACTGAAACACGACCTCTGACCCCAGGGGATTAGCCCCGGACCTAATTGCCTTAGCGTTCACCGTTCCACCATTTTGACGTCGTTCCACCCTACTCACGCCGGGCGAGGGAAGTATTGGGGGTTAATCTACCTCTTGTTCCATCTCTGAGTCTGCGATGAAAGCGATGTCAGACTAACACCAGGGAAACCACTAATCTCTCTGTAATCACAGATTAGGTTTTGCCGCTGCGATGGCTTGCTCCGGGGACGGGAGTGGGGCTGGTTAACGCTGATGGCGTGCTATGGGGTGTCTGCTCACCTCCTCTCTCCTCCTGAGGGGACGCAGCCACTTTTAGTGCATTCACCGGCTCTGAACATGAGCATTTAACAGCCAGGATGATTCATGGTATTTATTTGTTAGGGTTCGTCATAAGCCCTGAAGCACTTGTTCTTGTCTGGCTGTGGCCGAATTATATTCACCACAATTGTGGTCAGATGTATACTTATTACCGGCTCGACTCACGCTTGTGCTGTATCGTGTGTTGTTTGTGTTTTTTTTGGGTGTGTGTGGGTGTATGGTGTGTGTGTGTGTGTGTTAGTGCGTGTGTGAGTTGTGTATGTGCCTGAGAGGTCTGTGTATTGTTTGTGTTTTTTAGTGTGTGAGTGTCTGCGTGTGTTCAAATGTGTGTGCATGTGTGTGTGTGCGTGTGTGCACGCGTGTGCGTGCCTGTATGTGTGCGTGCACGTGTGTATGTGTGTATACATTTGCATGTGTATGTGTGTGTGTGTGTGTGTGCGTGTGTGTACATTTGCATGTGTGTATGTGTGAGCATGTGCGTGTGTGTGTGTGTGTGTGTGTGTGTGTGCTAAGAGCCTTCTAAGCGGCCGGTAGCTCTCTGCAGCTCTGCTATAAATAATGACACATATGTCTGTGCCACAGCGTGCTCCTCCTGACGGCCGCTAAGCTGCACGCTGAGTTCTGCAGGACCAGAGTGTGTACGGTCGAGTGGTTATGTGTGCGCAGGGTGGGGCTATTGTGTGTTTATGTTGACCTGCGTGTTTGTGTGTTTGCTGCATCATAAAACCGAGCTGACCTATCACAGCCCAACACCGCGGCGGCCACACCCCTCCTCACCCTCACCTCCGACCCCCCTCACCCCCCACCCCAACCCCATCCTCACCTCCGCCCCCGCCGTCAGCCTACCTCACCTCCAACCCCCCCCCCCCCCCCCCCCCCCGCCCTCAGCCACAACCTCACCACTCTCTCCTCAGCCCCACCCCTCCACCCCCTCCTCTCCCATCCCGCCACCCTCAACTCACCCACACCTCCACCCCCCCCCTCACCCCCACCTCCACCCCTGAACTCACCCACAGCTCCACCTCCACCCTTCCCCCTTATGCGTTCACACCATCAACGTTTCGAACCGTTCGTACGGCAACTCTGGGACGGCTGGCAACAGCTGAGCTCATCTCCCCCGTTAGAACAAACGATCAGAGGTAATCCGACAGTCGTTGTTAATTCACTCGGCTACAGTCGAGTCAATAATGTGGAGCAGTGCTGGAATGCAGAGCTCATACGCACGGGGAGAGTTGAAGCTAAATCATCCTGATATTACAATAACCCGTGATATTAAACCAGGCCCAGATGATGGGGAGCATCGACTCGGAATATCTCCTTTGTATTTCACCTCCTTGAGCTTCCCGGCAACAATATGCAATATGTAAGCCGTGTGTGTGTGTCTTGTGTGTGTGTATGTGTGTGCGAGTGTGTGTGTGTGTGTGTGTGTGTGTGTGTGTGTAGGTACTACCTCATCAGCTCCAAGTGAGATATCTGCTCTACAGCTATGTTTCCCAGCCTTCAGTGATATGCAGATGGAGTCACAGGAGATGCTGACATAGACACTATCGATGTTTGATGGTATGTTTGGATTTCAAAAAGTTTTCAAATTGGTCTCCGAAATGTTCCGTATTGCCGAACAGAACGCCTGATGACTAAGCTAAGCTGCAGTGTGAATAAGGTCACTCGGTCGTCGGTCTTAGTGGCATATGTTCCGAGGGTTAGAACAATGTGCGTGTTTGAGAAATTGCAAAAATAGTCAGGGCGAACAATGTGGTCCCTGGTTCAAAAGGTGACCGATCTGAACGGGCGGGGCCCGGAGAGGAGGCTCTGGGCAGAGCTCCAGCCCAGGGAGAGCCTCCTCTCAGGTTCAGTCTACGGGACAAAGGTGTCTGGCGGAGATGGCATTCGACTAGAACGGGTGACGGCGTGGAGTGAGACCTCTCCGTGTAACGCGATGATAATTCACAGCAAATCACATAGTGTGTTCCTGCTCTTTATTGCCTGCTGTTGTGGATCACAGTGAGAACAGACACAGCAGACGGGGAGGGGAGAGCGCTGGGCTGCGTGCGATGCTCGCAGCTAAACCGTGTAAACCCTTTTTATTAAGAATCTGGAGTGGGAATAGTAGAGGATTTATTGAATTCTGAATTATAGCTCGACCTGAATGCAGAGTTGGTGAAAACGTTTACTGCCAAGCCGAGCTGGAAACAAATAAAGGCTTACTTTCCTTCCTTCTTCCATCCATTCCTCCCTCCTTTCTCTCTTTTTTCTTTTAGT
>NC_082402.1:13434468-13458239 GCF_031168955.1 Gadus macrocephalus | reverse complement strand
GGCAGCCTGGATGCGTTCGTATTGAACGGGGTTATATATAGACCAGCCACGCGTCCCTGTTTTACCGGCAGGCAAACACCCGGGGGGGATGATTACGATTTGGAGGATGACGTTACAAACCGTCTTCTATAAAAACAGACGTTGCGTAAGACACATTATGTGTTGCGTAACATCTCCGTTCTGAGGTTCAGTCGCGTCGATGCAGTTCCGATGCATCCGCGTCACGTCGGCTGTGGGAGTCGCATCGGGGAGCGGAACCCGGGTGTGAACGGGTGTGAGCGGTGTGCTCTGCAGCACGGCTCCTGATTCGGGCCGCCGTCGGGGACTATGCTCTTAAGCTCCTTTGGAAGCTAAGTTTAGTGTGTGACATTACACTGTGGTGAGTTGGAGCTGCACGTGGGATGAGCAGCAATCTCTAAAGTAGCAGGCTAATCGCCAATTAGCTCTCAGTACACACACATGTACGCGCACACACACACACACGTGCATGCGTTTGTTAACACACAAACTGAAAAACATGCCTTGAAGGGGTACTCCAACTTTGTGTGGAAATCTGGTTATTTCCACTCAGCCACAGTAAAATGTGAAGCAGCACACCATGCCAGCTTCTCCAAGGTAAAAACTGTTTAGTGATTTCACTTTTCATTTTTTTGTGCAGCAGGTATTACATTCCCAACCTTGTGTGTGTGTGTGTGTGTGTGTGTGTGTGTGTGTGTGTGTGTGTGTGTGTGTGTGTGTGTGTGTGTGTGTGTGTGTGTGTGCGTGCGTGTGCGTGTGATGCTTCTGTCGACCTGTTTGTGTTTTGTATCTTAGACTTGTGTGTGTGTGCATGACAATGTGCACGTCTTAGATCTGACACCAGATCTTTCTTGTTGAGATCTCTTCAAAGTTCTCTAACCCCAGACAGCGTAGATATTGAACCGGGTATTGAACCTGGAAACTCTGGTTTGACATACTGATGACCTGACAGGAGAGAGAACCACGGTGGAATCAGAATTCACCGCCGGTCCCTCTGCTCTTCAGGGATACCTGACGAAGGTCTATACAAGTTTTAAAGTATGTTAGGGAATTATACTTTGAATAATGAATTCAGAATTCTAAAAATAATACTTTTTTGCATACAAATTGAAGAGCAGATAAAAAGGAGAAGATCTTAGTGCTTCTCTGGTGAATGACGAGTGAGTGTGATTGTGTGTGGCGGTCGGCTCCACAAACTCCTGTTGTTTCAGCTCTCGCCTCAGAGGAGAGGAACACGTCCTGAAATCCACTCTTACCTGGATTTGTGCCCTATCATGAGTAAATGATTGTCGTCATGTTAAGTATCTGAGGTGATCTTCTTCGCTCTGACCAAGGCTTGTGTTATGTCACATGACCATAAGATGTTGGGAGGGGGCAGGGGGCATCTTGCTCTAAGAATAGTCCACTGTTTCAGAATTCACATGGCGACCAACATGTTAGTACTATAGTTACTTGGAGGGTTATTCAGATAGTTTACAGGTTTTCTTGGGTGCCCGGTCCACCGCTCCAAAATGGCCAACTGTTCCCTTTCCCATTCTGATTGTATTATTGTAATTGTATTAATAGTAATGATAATAATTTCTAAGACTGGATTATTGTTAACATGGCTGGTTGGTAGTATGGCAACTGAAAACATCCTTGCAACTTCTCTGTTACTTATTCCCATCATGCAGTGCTTTCTGGTACTTCCTTACTGTGACCTAGGCATAACACCAAACAGAAATTGTTTATGTCATATGCTGAACTTCCTGGATCCTGATGGATACTGAGATAATGAGGCCCAAACCTGAGCTCTGTTAGCTGAAGCTGAAGGAACAACACCCATCCGCTTTCACTCCTGGAGGTGGAAGAGGAGGTGGAGGAGGAGGAGGAGGAGGAGGAGGAGAGGTGGTGGTGGGGCGGTGGAGGTGGTGAGGGGGTTGTTTCCTAGCTGCAAGCTGCCGTTGTGTTGTCAGGCTGCTAGCTTTCTCCCACACTAGACCTCTACGTCGCAAGCCAATAGAGAGAGAGAGAGAGAGAGAGAGAGAGAGAGAGAGAGAGAGAGAGAGAGAGAGAGAGAGAGAGAGAGAGAGAGAGAGAGGAGAGAGAGAGAGAGAGAGAGAGAGAGAGAGAGAGAGAGAGAGAGAGAGAGAGAGAGAGAGAGAGAGAGAGAGAGAGAGAGAGTGAGTGTGAGTGGGGGGGATAGAGAGGGAGAGAGAGAGAGAGAGAGAGAGGGATAGAGTGTGGTGTCATCATCAGCTGTCTGTCACAGCCTTCCTGAAGAAGGGACTTTGCACTCTCTAGAAAGTTCTGAACGATATAAACTTTCCCCTAGAACAGCCTTTCCTAGCTCATAATCTACAGCACTGTGAATGTGCGCACAGAGTTTTTTCTGTATTTAATTCTGTATCCCTTTACTAAAAAAACATGAAACAGAAATGGGCTTTTTAGCTTGTCAGCAGATTTCCTCCCAAACTTCTGACACTAAGTCTGTACGCCGGAACACACAGTTGGCTTTTTAGTACCATCTTTTTCTACCGAAAAAACTCAGACCATGAGTTTTTTCGGTACAACTGGATCAACTAAGTGGTGTGGAGACAGTTCTCAGGCTGATGATCTGTGTGTACAGGGATACCTTGGACTTGATGACGATATTTAGGATTCAATAATTATTTCATTTCAATATTAGGAGATCATTTTAAAGGTTGTCTATGTGTCTGTTCTACATCAGCTGCTGTACTTTCAAGTTCCTTAACTGATTCAGCCAATAAATTCCAATGATCCATGATTTCAAATCAGCCTTGTTTACCTGGAGGCCATCTTGAATCTAAATGCTTTTAGTTTTTTGTATATTGTATTAATAATTGTCCTAACACTGGATTAGGCTTAATATGGTAGTAGATGTAGATGGCTAGTTGGTAATATGCCAACTCAAAACATCCTGGTAACTTCTCTGTTACTTATTCCATCATGCAGTGCTTCCTGCTCACTTCCTTACCGTGACCTATAGGCATAACACCAAACACAAACTGAACTGTTCTAATGTAATTTACTTAGAGGTTAGAGATAGTCTTTGAGTCTGTTCTCAGTTGCTGTACTCTTAGATTTCCATAACGGATTCAGCCGATACATTCAATCATCCCTGTTATCAAACAGCAGCCTTATTCACCCGGCGGCCATCTTGTTTTTAACATAGCCCTATTGACCAGGCTTAATGACTCCCTGACCTCCGACCCCTGAAGTCGGTGGTCCATGCCTTGTTGTTGTGCTGCACTGCAGAACTTCAAGAGACTTTTCCATCAGCAGTCGTTGAATAAACCCCAGTCCTAAGTGGAGCTAAAAATAAATCCACGGCCAACTGGCACCAAGAAATGTGTGTGATTGCCTCCTGTGGTTAAATATTAACTGAATTGCTCTCAGAAATGAAATTGGTCTGTTTAGAGAAAAAGACAGTGGGGGGGGGGGGGGGGGAGAGAGGAGGAGAGAGAGAGAGGTGAGAGAGGGAGAGAGGAGAGAGAGAGAGAGAGAGAGAGAGAGAGAGAGAGAGAGAGAGAGAGAGAGAGAGAGAGGAGAGAGAGAGAGAGAGAGAGAGAGAGAGAGAGAGAGAGAGAGTGAGAGTGTGGTGTCATCATCAGCTGTCTGTCACAGCCTTCCTGAAGAAGGGACTTCGCACTCTCTAGAGAGCAAAAAAAAACACTGACAGGAAACCATTCATTGCACAACCCTACGCACATCCCTTACGACGAGCTGTCAGAGGGTGTTGCCCCTACGGTTGCCCCCTACTGGCAACCGTAGGGGTTGCCAGTTCGATCCTCGGCTCCTTGTGGAGCAGGTTAGTGTTACCATAGGTTCCATGTGTATCTGATCTAACTGTAAGTCACATTGGATTCAAGCATCTCACCCTAACTGACTCAATAGCCAACATGGAAGGGAAAACTGCTGAGGAGTCCTTGAGCAACGCTTGTGATCCTCTGATGGTTACGAGGTCGGTATTTCTGTCGACGTGTGAGATGCCTTCTGTGTTCAAATTTAAATTCAGCTCTTCCAGTCAATTCTACCTTACACTACAGAGGCCGACGCAAGAGCTATTTTTATCTCAACACGAAAGCTTATGTTCAATGTTCCCCTCATTAATAGTTTAAGAACGTTAAGAATGGTCGCTGCTCGTGTAAGTCAGTTTGTTTAGGCTATCTGCCTCTCCAAGGTGTTTTTTTGTTAATGTGTGACTGCCCCCCTTTAGAGACTGTGTCAACTGTCGAGAGAATTCGTTACGTCCTCTTAAGATAACCAAAGCTCGGAGCTGTGGTTTCAAAGAGACGCTTGAATAGACAGCGGAAGAACCGAGCAATAAAAGCTTCTTACTGCCACAGCCCGCTCACACAATTAAATTGTATTTCCCCATTTTCTATTCATGTATACTCGCTACAAAGTTGACGCTTGCATTGCAGCGAGAGCTGTCCAGAAGAGCCCCGTGTTGTGCCGTGCATTTAATGAACGAAGCAGAACCCGAGCTTTGAAACACGGGACGGAACGAGTACATTTAAAAGTCCAACCTCGCCACTAATTATGTTTCTGGGGCTTTCTGGGAACCAGCTCCTTACCTGAAGGAGAGGGGGAGAGAGAGGCTGGTTGGCACTGCTGCTGTTTCTAGTTGGGGTGGGGGGAGGTTAGGCTGTAGCCTGAATGTGGGGATGCTAAGGTGGGGTGGCAGTGTGTCTGCGGTTGGGTGCCAAGTGATGTGTGGTGGGGGGGGGGGGGGGGGGGTGGGGGGGGGGAGCTGGGGGGGGCATTACTGATGTGTCTAGGGGGTGGGGAGTGGGGGGGATGGTTAGAGTGCATTATGTTGGTGTGGAAGGGTTTATGGAAAGTTATGTGTACAGAGGTCTTATCCTATATATACACCACTCCTCGTCCATCCCCCAATAGGGGGGAAGAAAGGAAATGTGTGTTTGTGTGGGTCTCTGTGGTAAAAAAACTAGCGTGTGGTGGCCTTGAAGGTGCATATGTCAGAGCTCACGGATTGCCTAGCTGCCATGTTAGCGCTACACCTGATCAACACATCAACGCGACACATCGACGGCGTGTTATTCAGTCAAACGCCAGACTACCTCGCTCGCCTGTGAAACAAACACAAATCTCAACGCAGATTTTTTAATGTGTGAACGTGTGAAATCACCGTGGAAAACCAGAACAAAGGGAAACCCAGAAGAATTGGAAAACCAGACCAATTGCAAACCATCATCTGGTTATTGGCCAAGAAATGATTGCCTTCTCCTAATGATTACATGCTACTCTACAAGTTGCGTATGTTGGTCGACAAATAAGAAAATCCTCTTGTGCTCACCCGCTTCTATGGGGAGCCGCGGTGTGTGCACAGGGCTGGATGGAATGGAGGAGGGAAGGTTTGTGTAGGTGTGTGTGCAGACAGCTGGGGTTAGGAAGCAGAAGGGGGTGTGTGTGGGTGTGTGTGTACCTCTCTGCCTTTGCATATGTGCTTCTGTATGCATGCTGAGTAGATGTAAATATTTGTGCATGGGTGTCGGGTAGAACTTTTTTGCGTGCATGTGTGTTTGTGGGCCTGTGTGTGTCTGTGTGTTTGTGAGCACAGTTTTGTGTGTGTGTGCGTGCAGCCCTGTGTTGGAATACAGCCCTGTGTTTGTGTCCGTGTGTCTATGGTTTGTGATTGCGCGCACACACTTTCGTGTGTGTGTGCGCAGGTGTAGGGATGCAGCCCTGTGCGTGAGTCTGTGTGTCTTTGTGTGCATGTGCATGCGCGCGCTCCAGTGGGTAAACACATTCTGAGAGACTCTGACTGTGTCAACATCAGACGACGACACGACGACCTCCCCAGTCCTCTGTACTCGCCGCTCCGCCCCGTCCTCCCTCCGTCGCCACCTCTCACCACCCGGAGACCGGGAGCGATGAAAACACAGCTCAGGTCTGTGCCTCGCCGCGCGGAGACCGCACGCCTCTCTTATTTCACGCTCTCACCTCTGAAATGCAGCTGAGCAGCGTGGGCAGAGGAGCCGACCGCCGTGCCCCCCGGCCCCCTTCGTGAAGGAGGGGAGTCGTTTTACAGGATAACAGCGGAGGAGGGTTTCAGCTGCCTGCTGGCCATCTAGCGCATTGGCGCCTGTCCACCATTTTACGTCCAGTCATTTAGCACAGCGGTTGTGGCCGGAGGGAAGACTAGGTGTGCAGTGATATATATATATAAGACCTTTGAGGCAGAGGGCGTGATGCGTTAAGGCCCTCATACAAAGAAATGGGGAAGGGACCTCGGTAACCAAGACCTCATCTTTCCGCTGTTGATCTTTCTCATATGTCGTGATACATGAATTGTCATTACAATGGAAACCAGAAGAACAACAAAAGGGTTATAGTTTTATTATAACTAACAATAACCTTCATGGATCATTGTTTACTGGGCATTATTTATACCTTTAAATGTTCTCTTTACTTCTCTTTAAAATGATAATTGAAGTGATAATTTCCCGTTTTCTAATTATTATATATATATATGGATATATATATATATATATATATATATATATATATATATATATATATATATATATATATATATATACATATAAATAAAAAAAACAGCCTCGAAACACAAACCCCCATTTCCCTGACTTAGAGGTGATGGTTTTAGTTCCCCTGAAATGACAGTCAAATTAAATCGTACCTGAAGAATCTTTAAATAATCAATAATGTGTGGTGGGTTAGTATGCTGGGTTGATGTGTGCGAAGCTTATCGCTAGATGCTAATCAGCTCAGTGTGAAAGACCGTGATGCCATGCACTGCTTAACCGACTTAACGGCCAGGCACTGATGCTAGCAGGCCACCGCTTAGCTGAAGCCCGGCCACACATCACACTCCCACTCAGGAGCCAATCGGCGCAGGGAAGGGAAGCGGACACTGGCCAATAAGCACACTTTTAAAATGGCAGCATGAATGGTTAGCGCGCAAACCTGTAGCTATCACAGGTTTGATTCCCCCCTGCGCTGTTATGCTGTCTCTCCTCACTGAGGGAACAAAATGCCACACACACACATATATCACCACCATCACCCCCTCCACCAAAATCCGTAACCTTGGAGTTATCCTGGACCCCACTCTCTCCTTCCTCCCCCTTGTTAACCATATTACCAAAACTGCCTTTTTCCACCTCCGAAACATCGCCCGCCTCCGCCCCAACCTGTCAACTACCGCTGCTGCGACACTCATCCACGCTTTCATTTCATCCAGGCTTGACTACTGCAATGGTCTTCTCTACGGCACCACCAACAAAGTCCTCAAAAAACTTCAATATGTCCAGAACTCAGCTGCGCGCCTCCTCACTGGTACCCGCTCCAGAGAACACATCACACCTGTCCTCCGTGAACTCCATTGGCTTCCAATTAAACACAGAATCAACTACAAAATCTTACTCATCACCTACAAGGCCCTCAACAGGCTAGCCCCCCCCCTACCTTGCCGACCTCCTCCATCACCACGCCCCCTCCCGATTCCTCAGGTCCAATTCTGCCAACCTGCTACAAGTTCCACGGACTGAGCGACGGACTTGGGGTGATCGGGCCTTCTCAGTTGCTGCCCCCGCCCTTTGGAATTCACTCCCCTCCCAACATCAAAGTCTCTCCAACCCTCTCTTCTTTCAAATCTGCCCTCAAAACATACCTTTTCACACTAGCCTTCCCCACCTAACTCCCACCTTAATCTTCATGTTCAACCTCTGTTTTTCTTTTATTCCTAGTCTGTCTTGCATAGTTTTGATAGGGCAATATGTAAAGCGTCTTAGAGTACCATATTAAGCGCTATATACATTTCATTGATTATTATTATTATTATTATTATTATATATATATGGTCTGTTTTAGTGTTTAATGGTAGCCGTATCACCTGTGTGGTCCTTAAACCGAGGAGGTGAACAATCCTCACAGTGGCGTGTGTTGGTCGGTGTGTGGACGGGGTCATGGCGGCGGCCACAGCGCCGCCGTGGCCCACGGCCAACGTGTTTGCCGTTTACCGTTCCTGCCTGTTGTCGTGTTTAAGATGATTCCACGTCTGGCGTGCCCCACTGAGGAGGAGATAAATGTTGTCGGGAACAACGCCTTAGCATGTGTTGTGTCTGGGGGGGGGGGGGGGGGGGGGGGGGTGGAGACAGACAGTTTGATGGCCCTTCGTCGACGGAGGGCCGACCATCAGCGGGGGGCGGTACCGCACGCCGGCGCTGAAGAGCTCCCTCGGTTACCCCGAGTGGTAGCGTGGCAACCAAGCGCCACTTCATTAACATACATTCAAGATCCATCATTGTCTGCACTGCCCTGCAGAATAGCTTGTAATGGACTATATAACAGTTACTTCCTCAATAATCAGAATTTATCGTCGATATAACTAAGGGGTCGCGGTGAAAAATGTGCTTTATTATTAATTCTTGTTTTTGGAGCACAGAGGCAGCTGTGTGTATAGTTGGAGACCAGGGAATGCGGTCATTTACATATTGTCAGGCTTTTCTATCTGGTGCTGTTCTATCATTGCCAAAGTGCTAAATTA
Source organism: Gadus macrocephalus (assembly GCF_031168955.1). Lineage (NCBI taxonomy): Eukaryota > Metazoa > Chordata > Actinopteri > Gadiformes > Gadidae > Gadus > Gadus macrocephalus. Next base: position 13,449,682 of record NC_082402.1, on the reverse strand, counting down.
TTCAAATCCTCCTGTCGCCAAGGAATATAGTTTGGTCCAAGGACAAATACTATGAATATTATGAATGATTGAAATATAAATCATATATACTGTAAGCATAGACTGCATCCAGGTCAACTGTATTTTGGGTTCTGTAGTTATGGTTTCTATGGTGACAGTACGAGGCCCAGTAATAAGGTTTGGGATAGCGTAGTAGTATTATGGTTTGGTTGGCAGCAGAACAGGTTGTAGCAGTATCGATGTGGTTGACAGTATGAGCAGCAGCAGGTTGGGCTGAATATTTGGTTGAGTTTCAATGCACAAAAAAGGAATGCAATCGAAAATGTCTTTTTATTGACTGTCAGTCAGGGGAGCAGGTACACTTTTTACCTGTTTTAAAATACAAAAATAGAAAGCGAATCCTTACAGCACTCTGTAAGGATACTGTCATAACTTCTCTTCAACTCCTCCATTCAGCTTTATTTAATGATCTATATATTTTTATCTATCACGTTTCCGAGCCACACGTGGTCGTCCCCAGCAACGGCTGTAGTCGTACACTCCCATCCAACCAGACGCCTCACGTTCACATCCAAACTGCAGCGTGGAACACACAGGGAACAAAAGTCCTCTATTGCGACTGGCTGTATGATGATGATGATGATGATGATGATGATGATGATGATGATGATGATGATGATCCTCATCATCTCTCTATCGTGGTCGTACGAGGTGACGGGGAGAGGAACTCTGCTCGTGCGTCTCGTAGCGAGCGCGTCCCCTCTCCCCTTTGGTGTAATATGTTCTCATTACTTCCTCGTCAGCCTCACCCGTGGCCAATCGGAGCTGACAGCCTGAGTGCACATGCACATGTTCTTAATCACTTCCTATTTGCCTCTCCAGTGTGCGTGTGTGAATGGCCAATCAGAGGGCTCGGAACCCGCGTGTGTGAATAGCCAATCGGCGAGCTAGGAACTCCTGCCTGCAGTGTTCCCTGTGGTGTGTTCCCAGCTAACGGTCATGACCAGGGCGAAGAGCCTGTTGTTGTTGTTCTGCTTGTTTTGCACCAGCATTTCTGGGAGGGATTGGGGCATGATAGTCTAGCTATCAGGGTGTTCAACGCTCAGCCGTAAAGTTCTAGGTGCAAAGCCCATTATCCCTAGTACCTGTAGGCATCCTTGAGGAGGAAGCTCCCTATCGCCCACCTGTACATTAATGACATTTATATGCATAAAAGCATTGTTGCTCTCTCTGTTGTTCTGCATAATGACTGTGTATTTTCGAGACAGCACCCAGTGGTATTCGTTTTTCTGTGTTCCAGGCTGTAAGACGTGTCTATTAGCACTCCACTGATAGGCGCAGAGATTTAGTCACTGATTAAATCTAAAACACTCAGTTACGGACGCCTTAGAGACCGTAGCCTTCGCTTCACCCCGAGCAACCACAGAGGAAGAATATGGTGCCTAATAGTCTTGTAGTATTGGGGAAATGGCAGGATTTAAGATGCCTCTGCAATGGAAATAATGGCTGAGTGGGTGATGGATGGACGGGTAGAGAGATGGAGATGTGATGTCTGGATGATTTACACATGGCTGGATAGATGGATGACATATGGATGGAGACAGCTATGGATAGAGAGAAGGAGAGATGGATAGCGACAGATAGAGATTGATAGATGATGAGTTGAAAGTGGATGATATATGAATGGATGGTTGACTGACAGACGGCATTCAACTTTCTGTTTCTACCAGATACTCATTTTTTATTTAAATTGCATGAAAGTGAGCGTTATATGAAACCTCATGTTGTAGGCATATTACTTTACTCTCGCTTCGAAATAAAAAAATGTAAACGTATAAATAAAACCTTCAAAGATTGCATGAAGACAGTTTGATGGAATTCCAAACAAGATTAAAAGCAGTTTCCCTCATCTCCTCTTCGTCAGGGCGTGGAAGACATTTTACAGCTTGTTTACCCTCATCTGCGTCGAAGAGGCCGCCGAAGACACCCGGTGCTTTGAAAAGGCTTTTTTGATGAAGGCCGAGTGAGATGCAGAGATATCTGAAGAGAGCAAGCAGGTCCTATCAAGTGTATGTGTGTGTGTGTTCTGGTGTGTGCCTGTTATCAGTGTGTGTGTGTGTGTGTGTGTGTGTGTGTGTGTGTGTGTGTGTGTGTGTGTGTGTGTGTGTGTGTGTGTGTGTGTGTGTGTGTGTGTGTGTGTGTGTGTGTGTGTGTGTGTGTGTGTGTGTGTGTGTGTGTGTGTGTGTGTGTGTGTGTGTGTGTGTGTGTGTGTGTGTGTGTGTGTCAGGAAGAGGATTGGGTCTATATATAGACCATCAGTGAGGGAGATGAATCTACAACATGCTGGCATTTCAAAATAAAAGCCTCTCGAGGACTGGCTGTCACTACTCTCTCTTTCTCTCCCTCCCTCTCTCTCTCCCCAACTTTTTATGGATCTTTCTCAATTCAATCTCTGTGTCTCTCCCCTGCGTACTTCTACCCGAGTACGGTACTTCAGTATAATATAACTAGTATATATACTTGTGCTTTGACTTTCCAGAGTGGGGTTTTGTACTTTTACTTGTGTAGAGTGCACATGTACCTCTCCCCAGCCCTGAGCTTCCTGTAGGACAGTCCTGACTGACGATTAATGTTATACTGGTCGTCATGACGGACACGAAACTCCCGCTAATCGAGCTGACCCAGCGCCCAATGGTAACGACCCCTCGTGACCTCGCAGCCTTGGAAGGTTGTGGAGACAGAGTACATCGCTGTTTCATAATCGTTCTGCTTCACAGGGCAGAGGTCCGTGTATTTCCTTCAAAGTTGGCTCAAATGCACTGCCTATGTTGGCTCCAAGCCCACTGCCCAACATAGTCAGTGCATTGGAATACCCAACTATAGAGTGCTGGCCAAAGTGGACCGCCACCGGTTACACTTGGGTGCCAACCTAAACCTCTGAAAACAGCCAACCACCACTGGCCAGATGTTGTGTTGCTTGGGCGATCTGCAAGCATCCGACCTGAGGCAGTATTTCCACCAGCCCCCTCCCAACCTAATTTCAAGGATACAAACCGCACACCGTCCATGTTATTATGGACATTGAACCATCTTTATAGACAACCCATGGACAATGGTGGATAACAATATTTGATGAACGAGAATCTATCAGCAACAATAGCCAAATGTATTCAACGATCATTGTTTAGTTTCTGGTTCCCATTTTCCCAGCTAGCACTTCAGGCTACGAAAAACATTCAAAGTCAAACATCTAACATGCATAAGATCCTGCAGAGGGCAGAGCAAGGGGAAGTAAACTGAACGAATGAACTCCATCCGAACAAGATTTCCCAAGTATCCGCGTCTCATGCTCGTAGGTGGAGTTTGGAGTTGGAGCAAGTTGCTCGGCTTTGTGATGACTCAGCGTTGTGTTAGTTTGTAAAGCAAACGGCTCCGCCGGGTTCTGTAATCCATCGTCAGGCTCGGGTGGATGTGGGGGGTCGGCGGTGGTGTGTTAGCGGGGGGGGGTGGGGTCTTAGCCGGCCCTGATGAAGGCGAAGGTCTTACAGCTTCAGACAAGCGTGATGCTAGGAGTAAAGGGGATTGCAGCGGTCAGATCAAACACTGCTCCTCCTCTTCCTCCTCCTCCTCTTCCTCCTCCTCCTCCTCCTCCTCCTCCTGCTCCTCCAAAAAGATAATACCTTTGGTTCTGTGGTCTTAGGGTGATTGGGCCGGTGGGCTTTATGTCGTGCTGTGGCAGGGGGATGGAGACGTTGGAGAGCTTGGGTTTATCTACTCCCCTTGCCAGGGGCCAGGGTTTAGGGTGTGCTGCTTTCTAAAGGGGGTTATTTGTGTCCACGTACGTGAACGTATGTCGCTGGCCTTCTCGGGGAGCGGTTCTGGTCTGGGGTCAGTTTGTATTCATTCCACATTCTGTTTGTCTTTAGGAGACTCTTCTATCCACAGGCGTACTGTGGATTCAGATCCCGGTCTTTGAGGAGGAGGTAGGGGTTAGGGGGCGTCCTGCTCTTGGATGCCTACAGGTTAGCCTGCGCTGCACTCACAACCTTCGACTGGGAGTCGAGTTCCCTTACCCTCCCTTTGTGTATCGAAGGAGGTTCATCCACGCTCCACACAGTCTTCCATTCATTATGAACCCACTCCGGGAAACAACCAAGCATGGCCTTAGCTCTGAGACTCGGTGTGTGTGTGTGTGTTTGTGTGTGTCTGTTTGTCTGTGTCTGTGTTTGTGTGTGGATGGGTGTGTGTGTCAGTGTGTTTGTGTGTGTGGGGTGAGGGGGGGGGGGGGGGGGGGGGGGGAGAGGGGTTAGCTGAGCGAGATCAGCGATCAGGTCGTTGTAATCAGCAACGCATGCCATTGTGACCTCTCAGGCTCCGCCCCCCTCCCCCAGCCGGGAGTCGGTTCCTTTCAACCCAGTTGGTTATGCTCACACACGCTGGCTGAAAACACGGCTGTCAACACGGCTTCCTCTTGCAGACTGTGACTGCTATTAGCTCTTTGACTATTATTTGATCATTTAGCAGATGGTGTAAGGACTAAGGAGTGATGAACAGTGAATTCAGATGCAGGTTGTTAGAGGTGTAGTTTGTAGGAGGATTTAGTGGCATATAGCAGTAGGGTTGTAGGGTTGTTGAATCATCAAAAACAACTGGATAGCATCCCCGGCGCCAACCCCCCAGCGCTCAGTTTTCGACCGATTTAGCAGAAGCCACGGTGGTCTGTGCCAGAAGGTACTTCCAAAGGAGGTGATCGTCTACGACAGCATCGCTCAGCCAGTTTTCCAGTGATGAGGTTTCTTGATAGATTTATAAATCGTGGTTACTTATTAATCTTTTTATAATTCTGCTCCATAAAGGCAGCGGGCACTGCTACTCTTTATGCTGTCTCATCACTTTGGGTGTTGTTTTGGTGGATGCCTGGTAGAGTAATGATCTTTAGTCCTGCTCTGTGGTCGTGTCTCAGAGCGCATTCAGAGCTGCACAACAGAACCATCGCTTCAGGGAAAATCACCGGAGGATCTGCCGGTCAATATTTAATAAGGACTTCATACTCGCACTCAAACTGCTCTCTGTCATTCACACTCTTTCTCTTAGGCTGCATCCGAATACTTAGTACATACTATTTCTGTCCAGTGTCTACTACTTGACCATACTACACTTGACTGTGTAGTACGGTCTACAGACATGCGTAGAACGCCTCCGAACGCTTCCGAACATCGCCGAAACTCCACCGGAAGTTTGGAGATGACGTATCTCCCCTCAGATGCCGGCAAAATTACCTTGATAAGTTACCTGTTTTCCGTCTTGTCATCGTTGCTATTAAATTAAAAATGTCTCTTTTTACTTAATTACTTACTTTACTCTTTTTAATGTCTCTTTTTTTCGCCGCTTTCTACGACGTCTTTCTGGTGGTGACGAGTCAGCCATCTCTTCTTCGTTCGTTACTAGACTCCTGTTGCATTGTGGGATAGCGTAGTGAAGTCCGTGGTTTACTTTGGCGGTAGTACGCATTCGGAAACGTCTTCCGTACTACAGAATGCATACTGAGTATTCGGACGCGCTATATTTTTTGCGTACTACAAAATGCATACTATATAGTATGCAAGTATGAGTATTCGGATGCAGCCTAAGTCACTCTCTCTCTCTCACTCTCTCTCTCTCTCTCTCTCTCTCTCTCTCTCTCTCTCTCTCTCTCTCTCTCTCTGTGTCTATCTCTCTCTCTCTCTCTTTCTGTCTCTCTTTCTCTATGTCTCCCTTTCTCTATGTCTCTGAGTCTCTCTCTCTGTGTGTCTCTCTCTATCTGTCTCTCTGTCTCCCCTTGTCTCTGTCTTTGTCTATCTCTCTCTCTCTGTCTGTCTCTCTCTGTCTCTGTTTTTGTCTCTCTCTCTGTCCCTCTCTCTCGCTCGCTGTCTGTATTCCTCTCTCTTGTGCAGTCCCATATCTGTGTATTAAAACAGCCTTCCTGTTACAGTGGGATTTGAACATGTCAGCACAGTTGGTCCGGCCAGCTGTTCTGTACTGCACTCATCACAAACACACACACGAACACGCACACACGCACACACACACACACGCGCACACGCCCACGCACACACACAAACACACACACAAACACACACACAACCACACACACACACACACACACACACACACACACACACACACACACACACACACACACACACACACACACACACACACACACACACAGACAAACACACGCATAGACAGTCGCAACAAAATGCATAGAAATACATTACATATTTACTAATTTACTCACACTCCTACTGCAGATGGCCCATTATGAGTGGCCCATTAGGAGTCTTTGCTCACTGTGTGTGTGTCTGTGTGTTTGTTTGGGAGTGTGTTTTGTTTGGGTGTGTGTCCGTGAGTCACAGAGAGGTAGAGAGGAAGGGGGAGCGATGGAGGGTGTTACATCGGGGTGAGAGAGGGAGGTAGACAGACAGGAGAGGAGGAGGCGGTGGTCGGTAAGTAGGGGTTGAGGCGGGATGGAGATGGTGTCATGGAGGTTGCGGTTGTCAGAGGTGGGGGTGGTGATAGAGGGGTGTTGACGGTGGGGTGGTGAAGGTGGTGGTGATGGTGGGGTGGTGATGGTAGGGTGGTGATGGTAGGGTGGTGATGGTAGGGTGGTGATGGTAGGGTGGTGATGGTAGGGTGGTGATGGTGGTGGTGATGGTAGGGTGGTGATGGTGGTGGTGATGGTGGTGGTGATGGTGGGGTGGTGATGGTAGGGTGGTGATGGTAGGGTGGTGATGGTAGGGTGGTGATGGTAGGGTGGTGATGGTGGTGGTGATGGTGGGGTGGTGATGGTGGGGTGGTGATGGTAGGGTGGTGATGGTGGTGGTGATGGTGGGGTGGTGATGGTGGTGGTGATGGTGGTGGTGATGGTGGTGGTGATGGTAGGGTGGTGATGGTGGGGTGGTGATGGTAGGGTGGTGATGGTGGTGGTGATGGTGGTGGTGATGGTGGTGGTGATGGTGGGGTGGTGATGGTAGGGTGGTGATGGTGGTGGTGATGGTGGGGTGGTGATGGTGGGGTGGTGATGGTGGTGGTGATGGTAGGGTGGTGATGGTAGGGTGGTGATGGTGGTGGTGATGGTGGTGGTGATGGTGGGGTGGTGATGGTGGTGGTGATGGTGGGGTGGTGATGGTGGTGGTGATGGTGGTGGTGATGGTGGTGGTGATGGTAGGGTGGTGATGGTGGTGGTGATGGTGGGGTGGTGATGGTGGTGGTGATGGTGGTGGTGATGGTGGTGGTGATGGTAGGGTGGTGATGGTGGTGGTGATGGTGGGGTGGTGATGGTGGTGGTGATGGTGGTGGTGATGGTGGTGGTGATGGTGGTGGTGATGGTGGTGGTGATGGTGGTGGTGATGGTGGGGTGGTGATGGTGGTGGTGATGGTGGTGGTGATGGTGGTGGTGATGGTGGTGGTGATGGTGGTGGTGATGGTGGTGGTGATGGTGGGGTGGTGATGGTAGGGTGGTGATGGTGGGGTGGTGATGGTAGGGTGGTGATGGTGGTGGTGATGGTAGGGTGGTGATGGTGGTGGTGATGGTAGGGATGCTGGTGGAGGCCGTTGTGATGGCAGGAAAGAGGTGAATATCAAATCAGTAAACTGGGAGCTCCTCTCTCCTCCCAGCATAAAATACATGTATTTCGGTTAAATATTTATTATTCGCTTTGAAATGGACTGGAGGAGTATATTGTCCCTCAAATAACCTTAACTGAAGTGGATCAATATTCTACGCAGGTACTTTCCACCCCTGGTTAGGCGGCAGATGAATTATAATCTCTGGCTGACATTTTTGTCACAAAATATTAAATATAATATTGTCTGCACAAGGGACAGTCTTTTGAAGGTCATTCCATTACCACCTTTGTCCACCATTTCATTTTCCTGCCATTTTATTTTTCCGCTCTTATTCCCCCGCCTTTTCCTTGGACTATTACTAGAGGCAAAGGTATATTTTACTTCTTCCTTTATTGCCTGCTGCTGTTAGTATACTCCGACCACCAGTGGAGAATAGATATTAAACCGTCCAGAGGGATTCGTTCCTATCTAAACCTGAATTCCACAGGTGTGAACACATCTTTGTACGAATACACAACACATGCCTATCCAATTCGATTCCACTTTTGTGTGCGGAAATGCGATAGACCTCATTGTATCTCACAAGCTTGAACAGAACACAATTGGCTTTGGTTTTATTAATAAACCCTTTTATTAATAATAATAAGTGGGTTTTCCGATGTGGATTTGCTTTGAATACTGGGTAAAACTGTAGGCATACCTTTATGCATTGTGTGTGGAAACGAGAAAGACGGTGAGATAATGAATGGAAGGATAATAGTCAGGGTATATTCTTTCGTAATTTAGCCTGCGCTTTTATCCAAAGCGACTTATAAGTGAAACTGAGAACAATCTAAAGCTCCAATCAATACTGAAGGAACTACAAAAAATGTGAAAGTGCTGCATTTGCATGTTCTCAAAGAACAGCTGGCAGAGAGCGGAGGAGCTGGAAAGGAATAGGAAAGACAACGTTGGTAGATTTTCTAAGTAGTTCTATTGAAAGCCATAATGGGACACTCTAAACACGGCAAAAAACATCTTGCATTCCACGTTACTTTACTTTTCAATAGACACAAGCACACACGCACGCACGCACGCACGCACGCACGCACGCACGCACGCACGCACGCACGCACGCACGCACGCACGCACGCACGCACGCACGCACGCACGCACGCACGCACGCACGCACGCACGCACGCACGCACGCACGCACGCACGCACGCACGCACGCACGCACACACACACACACACACACACACACACACACACACACACACACACACACACACACACACACACACACACACACACACACACAGGTTTGACATGTGTACGTGTCAGTGTGACATCTTAATTAACACTGTTTCCCAAATCTCCTAAATCCGAAATTATTAATAGAAATTCAAATTCCACAAGCCTTATTGAGGCTTGAATTGAATTGTGTTTTTGTTATCTATTTAGTTAAGTCATTCATATTACTTAATTATAAATAAATTACCACATTGATTTGTCTCTATTATATCATGTCATTATTCTTGTCTCTTCCATGCCTTCTGATTTCTCTCTGGTGGCTTATTGTACGGACGTGTCACGTCGTCATGTGTCTGTCACGAAGCCTCACATGTGTGTTACCTCATGAATATGAATGAGTGAATATCACACTTCAACGGGCTGCATAGATAAGAGGCATTTGCAAGAGGCATCTGGGATTGGCTCATGTGTCTTCTGGAAGGCAGCTCTGATTGGCTGAGCTGGAACATGTCGATGGATGTTACCCAATGCTGCTGGATCTCTGGCCAGCAAACGTGTTTGTTAACTAATCTAGGATCCGGCAGTCCTACTATGTTACAGCAGAACTTCTGGAAGGCGACGGCACAGAGCCTGGGCGGCGAACCAACGCTGCAATGGGCGGAGATAAGCCTTGCTTCCTGTTTCATTACGCAGAAATTCTACTCCAGAGAACCTAAGTTGCACAAGAGGAGGACGATTTCAGATAGAGATTTTAATATGTGTTTCAACTGCTGCCAGTCTGCACAGTGTGGTTTTGAGACCTTTACAGAGACATTTTGCCACCGCTGGCCGAGTTACAGATTGCTGCATTAAGCAACACGATTGGCCAAAACACATGTTAAGTGAAAGAAAGTGTTGCACAACGTTCACAAAGATTTGAGCTTCTCTGCTTTGTGAGACTGATTCTCAGAATCAGACTTTCAATATTAATCCAACAATTAATCTAAAATGAAAGTGTATTTGATTATTATTCTAAAGTTTGATTGAAAATCAAAAATTGACACCTAAGATATTCGTATTCATCTGAAAATTAGATGCATTCAGTTTTGTATCTAAATTATAAGACTAGTAAATCAAGATGGAAAATGGTGAGACTAGTTCCAACAATCAGAATGTATATATTAATCTAAGGTGTATTCATCTGAAGTTAAAATGTAGTATATTATAAATCTCAAGTCTGATTATGCTACTAGTTCTGATGATCAGACTTGGTTATTAATATTTTTTTTACTAGTTCTATACAAATCCAAGCAAAAGTATTAAATCAGCTGCATCAAACATTATCCAAATAATTGTTGAATCAAAACGGTTCCTTCCACTTCAAACAGTAAGCTCTCGGTTAAACATTGACTGAAGGTTGTTTTGGGGAGAACTATTGTGGTAGTCATCAAGTTATTGCTTGTGGCATTTGATCTAAAGCAGTGGGAACCTTTTGGTTTTCTAGCTAAAGCAGTGAGATGTTTGTGGTCTTATAGCTAAAACAGTTAGATGCTTGTGGTTTTCTAGCTAAAGCAGTGAGATGTTTGTGGTCTTATAGCTAAAACAGTTAGATGCTTGTGGTTTTCTAGCTAAAGCAGTGAGATGTTTGTGGTCTTATAGCTAAAACAGTTAGATGCTTGTGGTTTTCTAGCTAAAGCAGTGAGATGTTTGTGGTCGTATAGCTAAAACGGTTAGATGCTTGTGGTTTTCTAGCTAAAGCAGTGAGATGTTCCTAAAGTCTTTGTCTCTGTAAGACTCTCTTTCTTGCTGTTTCCAGTCGGGGGTAAAAGGTATAATATATTTTCCCTCGTAGGTACTAAGTTGGCATTTTCTTTCGACTGCATTTTCGTAAGAAGGTATTCTTAAGGAGGCATTTCTTATATCCAACCGAAGGTATTTCTTTTGACTGTGTTTTCTTCATAATTGTTTGTCTTGAGCTTGTATTTTCTCGAGTCGTTGTGCAGCGTGAGACAGTGCGTCCCCAGAGAACAGTCTTCTCCATAACCCTGTGGGAGTGAACACCGCCCTGCCTCAGATTGAGCTGTAAACCATGAGAACCCTCTGGCTCTCCATCACCATGAAGAACTAGTGCCTCCCCTCTCCTCAGATACAGTCTAAAGCAGGGCTAGGCCTCCCCTCTCCTCAGATACAGTCTAAAGCAGGGCTCGGCCTCCCATCTCCACAGGTACAGTCTAAAGCAGGGCTAGGCCTCCCCTCTCCTCAGATACAGTCTAAAGCAGGGCTAGGCCTCCCATCTCCACAGGTACAGTCTAAAGCAGGGCTAGGCCTCCCCTCTCCTCAGATACAGTCTAAAGCAGGGCTAGGCCTCCCCTCTCCTCAGATACAGTCTAAAGCAGGGCTAGGCCTCCCCTCTCCTCAGATACAGTCTAAAGCAGGGCTAGGCCTCCCCTCTCCTCAGATACAGTCTAAAGCAGGGCTAGGCCTCCCCTCTCCTCAGATACAGTCTAAAGCAGGGCTAGGCCTCCCCTCTCCTCAGATACAGTCTAAAGCAGGGCTAGGCCTCCCCTCTCCTCAGATACAGTCTAAAGCAGGGCTAGGCCTCCCCTCTCCTCAGATACAGTCTAAAGCAGGGCTAGGCCTCCCATCTCCACAGGTACAGTCTAAAGCAGGGCAAGACCTATCCTCTCTTCAATTACACAGTCTTATGGCCGGGTTCTCAGCCTGTTGTAACTGCAGGCCTTCCTGTGTATATTTTTTTCTTTTTTCAGTTCGGAAGAAGGTGAAACACAGCAGTCCAATAAACCCTGCTAATCCAGTTGCAGAAGACAAGATGAATGTGTGATAGTGGCGGCCAGAAGACTGCAAGATCAAAGCAGAGCTAGATTGAGGAATTGGCCAGCTCCCTTATGAATAATAAACCAATGTATGTTTCATGGTCCAACCCTTGCCAAGCAAAGGTTTGGAACATTTTGGAACATTTAGTTCTGAGTATTTTGGCAGTACCTTTGGTGGAGAAAGGCTGGTCTCCGGCCTCCCCTCTCCCCTGGTGATACACTGATACACAGTCTGTTCTGGTTGAGCCCTGGGCATTAATATTACAACTGGCGTCTGATGGACGAGCAGCAGAAGCGCCGCCCCCACTAGCAGAGCATCCGGCCTGCGACCATAGGCTTGTTCTGGAATCAATCTGCAACAGGGTTTATCAGAGAAAGTAGGCAATATTATCTCGCTAAGCCGATGCAGAGTCTCATTCAATCTGAGACGAGGGCGGGGGCGGGGGTTGACAACACAGGTATGACCTAGAGTGTAATTAGACCTTATCTCGGGGGAAGGGGAGGCCTGGAGGGGGGGGGGGGCTCCTTGAGTTTCACAGATTATTATACCCACGGTGCTGCAGCTGGGGGTGGGGGGAGTAATAGTGTTGGCCATGACCCAGGGGGAGGAGAGTGTGTCAGTGGTAATGAAGTGCAGGCTGCAGGGTTCCCTTGCCCCGTGCACGCCCTCTGTAATTGATGGACATTGGATATTCTTTGAGTGGACGTGCACATGCACAGGGCCGTTGCACCAAATCCTGGGCCCCTATACTATAGGTACTGATGGACCCCCCTGCGCTAAGTTGTTGACGGGGGGGGGGGGGTATGGAGCGATTGTTGACGGGGGGGGGGGGGTATGGAGCGATTGTTTACGGGGGGGGGGGGGGGGGTATGGAGCGAGCGATTGTTGATGGGGGGGGGGGGGGGGGGGTATGGAGCGATTGTTGACGGGGGGGGGGAGGGGGGAAGACGTGGCCGATAGGTAATTTTTTATTTTTTTTTTTCATGGGCCCCCCCTCTGCCTTGGGCCCCCCCACAACTGTCCCCCTTGTCCCCGCAGTCCGTCGGCCCAGCACATGCACACTCCCTTATTGGCACACAGCTGATTTCAAGATCATTATTTTTTCCCAGTGGGCCTGAAAGGGGCCCAGGTAGAGGGATGTGTATGATGTGTGCACCTCGTAGCATTTCTAGCGTCTGTCAAAGAAGGGCTAGCGCTACCAAACAGGGTTTCTAGCGCCAATCAGAGTGGAGCTTAACGAGCATGTAGTCGTAGTGTTCACAAAGTCGTTGAGGTGCACCTGATTATAGCTACCCTGGAGGGGGTTTATTTGGCTCGAAGAGTCTTCCAGTGTTTTCTCCTAGCAGATCTCTCACCTTTTCTGCCTGTCATCTATTATAGATGCACATCTGTCCTATAGCAGCAGGAGGGGGAGGTAGAGAAGTGGAGCTTTGTTTCTGTTCTAATGGAGCGATACAGAAGATATGCGATCTTGATTGATGTGGAGTCTCTGCTCTATCTGTCTCCTTTATGTCCATATGTCATTCTCCCTTCACTTCTCTATTCCTCTTCCCTCTTCTGCCTTCTAGTTCCATCTATCCCCTTCTCTGACCCTGCATAGGTAGTGTGGAGGGTCTTCCAGTAGCAGAGCTAGCTAAGCTACGCCACTTTTGAGGGTGTTTCAGTAGCCTAGCAAACGCTAACATGGAGGGTCTTTCTGTAGAGGAGCTAGCTGGGCAGAGGGTCTTCAAGCATCTCACCACTTCTCTGTGTTTGTTGATTCCTTTACAGGAAGAGAAAGGACCTGAAGATGAAGGACGTTTTTTCTGGGCAGAAGAAAGAAGAGTTTGAAGGCTTCGCACAGACAAGGCGACGATAGATAGCAAGGGGAACACTAGGTAAGAAAAAACACTATCCTTGTAACAGTGAACAGAACATCATGTTTGTTGTGTCAGAGAATGCCTTCTTAAACCTAGTTCAAACCTTTGGGTCACTGTTACCTAAATTAAAGCTTAATACTGAACAAACGTAAAAAAAGATTTCTCAGAAAGTACCATTGGGCTGTGACCATGAGGATAACCCTTCCCCCCATCTTCTTAGAACTTTCCAGTCCAATTTATTTCTTAGTGTGTGAATTCGATTACCCTTTAAAAACGAACCAAACAATACTGAAACCCAACAGATAGTTTCCCATCACAGCCAGGCGTTGCGTCAACGCCCGATGGAAATGGCAGTAAAATACATTTCACACTCATTTGTGGCTCCTGTGAATTTTGCAATGGTGACAAAGAAATGGGGTTTCAGCGGTGCACATTTTTTTAATGTCATTCTGCATTGTAGTTTAGAGTGTAAAGCACGACAGCGGAATGTGTGTGTGTGCTTGCTGTTTTTTCATTCAGCCGACACACGCTCAAGAAGCATGGGCAAAGATGAAAGGCCTTGAACCTCCCGGTCTAAACCCAGATTGGAGGAAATCTTCAAAGTTAAACCCAGAACATATTTGTCTGCAGGACGGGCTGGTTCAGAGGTGTCTTATTCGAGATGGGATGGTTGGCACGGTGAATCGTTACTTGTCTTTCAATGTCTGTGCCGTCGTTCAGGAGGGACAGAAGGGCGTCTGGTGTTTGAGTCTGATAGCAAAATACTAAAAATCTCCACACAATACGTAAAAAAGGTATTCACACAATACAACTAGTAGGAAGTAAATGTCCCCAAATAATGTAAATGAAAATACAATTTCCAGGTCTGGGAAAAATATCTCTGATTAATAAAGTGATAACGTTATTGACAGTAGTGGTAAAGGTCAGGGATTGTAAATGCTGCATTATCGATATGGGATCTAAAGTGTCTCATGGTATTGTCTAGTGATATATAACAGCAACATTTAGTTTGATAAGGTAAAGCAGGTGGTCTGGTTCCCTTGAACAAGGCCTCATATACTCGGTGAGCTGGTTGTGGGTGAACCTGTGTCTATGAGCGGTTGTGAAGCATGACGTGCTGAAATGCAGTCTAGTTTTCGTTGAGCTAATATAGGTTTAGAATGATCAGTAAATAGCATTTTGAGGAATTCCACACTATGCTAGCCAAGTTCACCAGGCTAGTTCATGCTAGTCCCGGTAGCGACGCAATAAACATGCAGTCCTCCTAACACATGCTATAAAATACATGCTAAATCATGCTAACAATATGCTTAAAAGGCTGAATAGAATTACATCTGGGTGTGGGAGAAGTTCGGAGAGGCCATGGAGAAGGACTTCCGGTCGGCACCAAAGTGTTTCTGGAAGACTATCCGGCACCTCAGGAGGGGGAAACGGGGAACCATCCAAGCTGTGTACAGTAAGGATGGGACTCTGTTGACCTCAACTGAGGAGGTTGTCGGACGTTGGAAGGAACACTTTGAGGAACTCCTGAATCCGAATAACACGCCCTCTATGTTGGAGGCAGAGCTCGAGGTTGATGGTGTTTCGTCGTCAATTTCCCTGGTGGAGGTCACTGCGGTAGTCAAACATCTCCGCAGTGGCAAAGCCCCAGGGATTGATGAGATCCAGCCAGAAATGCTAAAGGCTCTGGGTGTTGA
>NC_082402.1:13398453-13420953 GCF_031168955.1 Gadus macrocephalus | reverse complement strand
ATGGAAACACGGTTTCCATTATACAAAATGTACAGTGTTGGCCCATTTGAGTCATGCTATCACACTGATGTGTGTAAATAATTCATTTTGGCATCGAAGTCATAGGGAGAAAAAGTATAGCCTCTTTGTGAACAGCCCTGCTGGCACTGAGCCATTCGCCTGGGTGGCTAGAGTGCTGTGTTACACTTAAGAGAAAGGGTTCTCAGCCTGGTGGTTGGGACCCCACTTGGGGTCGCCTGATTTACATATGGGTTTACGGGAGAATGTTGACTCATAATCAATCGATATTTCATGGTGCATTCTGGATGAAAACATCAAGGTTTAAAAGGTATCCTAAAGGTTGTGTACTGCCAAGTGGTTCTTAGCCACGACCTACTTAATGTGGCATGATGATTATTCACCAGGACAATGGTATTACAGGCAGGTGTGAGCTGGGTGAAAACAAAAATGTGCAGAAGCAGATGCACAAGAATAAGCTGGCCTTACACACCGAAGTGACCAAGCTTAAATTTGGCATTTTGTCGGTTCAAACTTAGCCATTCTTATCGGTTTCTAAGTGTGCTGGGGCATTAAGTTGGTATTTTCTTCTCTCTTTGCCACCCCCTGCCTCACCTTCCTCGTCGGTGTTGCCTGACGCTGGCTGGCCTCGTGCCGCTAGCCGGCCAGACTCAGCAGGTAATTACAGAGTACATTACCCCGGCCAAGTGTAGCCTAGCGCGCTAGCTATCTCCGCCTGCTGCTAACGGCTAACTGTAACAAATAGAGTTGCCAGAGAGGAAGCGCGCCGTCAGCTGAATCCAGCCAGCTGAGGCCAGCTCTGCCCTGGCCAGGCCACTCGGCCTTGTACTGAAACGTGGACAAAAGCGGGACTTGGACTGAAATTACATTAAATTTTTTTTCTAATCAGGAAAAGAAAAATTGAAACAAAGCTGCAAAGCGTTCAGCTATGTACGGTTTGTTATTTCTTTCTTAAGCAGCGTTGGGAGTGTTTGTACACGTTGCTGCGTGTGCAGGCAGATTTGCTCGGGTGGACTCTAAAGGGGTCAGTGAGTCGCTACAGTGAGCCACAGCGAGTGTTTCATCTGCCAGCACGGAAGTGGGTTTCTCTCCGCCTGTTTCCAAGAGGGATTAGAGAATACACTAAAGCATGATTAGGTTGGGGCTGTGATGGTCTATTCGGTTTATGCAACGCTCAGCCCAGCACTAGTGAATGTATAGGTGTTTAGCTGGCGGTAATGGGGAGAGGGTGTGTTTAAATTACAGAAGCACTAACGGTTATCCTTCCCCCTAGCCCTGTCTGGCAGGAGGATTGTTTTAATTTAGTTTTGTGTTTATTTTGTTGTTTCTTTACCCCTGTTCGTTTAGGAGAAAACTGTGAATGCGTGTAATTCTGGATGCTGTAGCCATTACCGTGAACAAGCAGAACAGAGATGAGTACTTTGTAAGATGGGGCCTTCCTGAACCGAATCCTCTTTTCACAACGGGGCTTGAAATCAACGGTTTGGTTCCCCGGTCGTTGTCTGTTTCAGTTCCGCATGGTTTAAATGAAAAGAGCACTATAAGTAATTGTGTTCAGCTAACATTTCTATCGGCATCAGCAGATACAAAGTATATCAACTTAGGAGTGCTTTATATTTCTCATCTTCTCCCACGGATATGTGCTCGAGACTGTGTAATTGTGTGGTTTGAGGAAAAAGCGGTTGGATTTGAATAAAGTACCACTTTTATGACAAGGAAAATGAATATTTGAGGATGTGCTGTTGATTTGCTCTGTGTGCTGTGACCACAGAGCTATTAGTCCGTGCCTCCCTCGTTGCGTTCAAGCATCATTGAAGAATATCTCATTTATTTTAGCGAGTGCTGGATATTAAACTCAGATTGAGTTGTGTGATTGTGACTTGTTGACTAAATTATCGGCCACAACTGCCAATCATGCCACTAAAATATTTGTTATTTTTCTTCTCCATTTTCTCTCGTGCATTCATTCATTTAACTGGAGGGATTCATTCAGATCTGCGATGCCTCCCTCACACATTAGCGGTGTGAATATATTCAGTGACAAGTCGAGTGATTGATACTTTATCGATCACGAGTCGATGAGGACCTGGTAGATTATGTCCATCACGTACGGCCACTTCTGTCATGGCATCGAGGAGGCGTGATTGACAGCTTATCACTTGTCTCCCCTCGATAACCTTGGCGCCACATAAAGGCTCTCCCTTGATGTCTCCCATGGAACGGGAACGTAGGACGCACCGGGGGTCCGGACCCCAGGGAGGGGGGCAGAGCTTCAGAAGCCCTGAGGAAGAGGTCAGATGAGACGAGGATACGCCCAGATGGTAATTTACTCCATCAGCCCTCAGAGGTCCACGGCTGTGTTGGCCCTTCTGCTGTACTCCATATTGGACAATGTTAAACATATGCTTAGTAGCATGACCAGAACACAAACAAAACCGTTTGAAAAATATGACATTTCATGAGAAACACAGAGAATGGTTTTCATTCACTAAAATACATTTGTACGTTTCTAAATTAAAAGCGATAAAATAAAAAGAGATAAAGAAGTTATCTACCAAACTATTCATGATCCAAAATAATAAGTACGTACGAAAATTACGTTTTTCCCTGTAAAGTCTCCTCCATTACACACAACACTTTTTACATATTAATGTATACATTTCAATTTATTTTAACGAAAGATGTGAACAAGCGTTCCACGAGTTGCTAGGATACGGTCTTATCCCCCAGTCTGGACCAGAGTGAGTGGCAGCCCGACGTAAGCAACGCGCCGGTGGGTGGATGGAGAGCCAGCCGCGGCGGGGTGAGGGTCTGGAGGGTGTGTGGGTGGGGCGGGGGGGGGGGGGGGGGGGGGGTGACGTCCTGGATCATTGCGTATCACTTCCCCGTCAGTGGTAGCAGCTGGTGGTTGTCATGTAATCTGGTCCACGGGCGTCTCACTAGGCGCTCTTGTGTCACTTTGATTAGCAGCTCAGTCAATCTCTATTTACACACACACACGCACACACACACGCACACACACACACACACACACACACACACACACACACACACACACACACACACACACACACACACACACACACACACACACACACGCACATGCACACACACACACACACACACACACACACACACACACACACACACACACACACACACACACACACACACACACACACACACACACACACAAACTCACATCGGACCCCATCAGTCAGCGTCATGGGGAAAAAAAAGACCTGTGTTTTTTATCTGATGATGGTGGTGTGTGTCTTTGCCTGCCTTTGTTTGTGGTGGTTGATTTGTTTGAGAGTCTGAGCATGGTACAGCAGCTGCTGACTATCCGATACTAATCGTAATAAGGAATATCACATCCTCAGTGGGAATATTATACAGGGTGTGTCAGGGTGTTTGGCTCCCATTCCAAAGGTTCTGCGTTCAAACCCAAAGGTCCGTCTACCGATAGAGATCCTGCAGAAACCCCTGCATGCTCCTTTATTACATTATTACTCCTTTATTCCTATTATTCTGTATCGAAAATAATTGAGCTTGCTTCGGATTAAATTGTCTGCTAAATAACTAGAAGAAAAAATAATATTGTTACATGTATCCTGCCGTTTTTCTTATGCTTAAAAGTACTGCCGGAAATGGATTAAAAGTGAAAAATGGAAAGAAAGAGTTTTCAGCGAGTGATTAAATACTTTGAAAGAGGATCACGAGGAAGCCTTCCATTGCTGCGGGGTCACACTGGGACGCCTGCTGCGCTGTCGGGGGCTCCAGCCTGCCCCGCAACCATGTTTCATATACCGCTGGAGTTTCCTCTAATGGACAGCGTTTAATTGTGGCTGAATTGATTGGATGTTGATTGAACTTCCTGGTGGAAATGTTCATATGAATACTGAGCAGTTGGAAAAGCGAGTGGTCATGCTAGCAGGGTGAGCGGGGGGCCGGCGGAGGGTGTGTGGGGGGGCTATGGAGCTGGCCTCCCCTTCCCGTTGTGCGCTGTGTACACTAATTACAAACCGCCCCAACCACTGGGGAAAACCGACGACGACCGTGATCAGAATTAAAAACGGTAATTCTGGATGGTGTTTGGGGGCTTTTGAGAAGCTGGGGCTGGCAAGTCTAGTGCTTAGGTTGGTAGGGGCTCGCCTGTGATCCCATTTCACCTCGGAACCTTCTGCAAACCCTACATCTTGCATTTTTGTGCATTTGCTTCCACATGTAACACAAATGTCCCGTAAGGCCCCACACCACTCTCCTTACATTAGGCAGTAGACAGATTGTTTGTAATATTTATGAACCTTTTAAATATGAATATCTGTTAGCTTACATGTCTGCGATCTCCAGGACCTCATATATAGCCTACATGGCGTCCGCAAATGGGGTCCCTACCCACAGCTTGAGAACCACTATGTTAGGTTGTCTGACAGCAAAACAATTCTCTGTTCAAACCCCGATGTCAAGTCTTCCTGTAGATATCGATGCCCAAGATGCCCCCTCCTGCTCTTTCATGACAATTCTAAACCTGTACACGTTCTGTTGTGCACCTGAGGTTTTACACAATTTTCTTTCGTATATATATTTTTTGTATGTATATATATATATATATATATATATATATATATACAATATGATTAAAGTATGATAAAAGTAGGCTTGTCGATAATATCGTTTAACTTTGAAAGTAAAATGGCTTATACAATTCCCTGCACTGACGGATAGCCTAATAGATAACTAACTGCTACCTTAGAGCTAACAGCTACCTGACACTATAATATCTTATTTTTGTTTAATATTCTACAATATGCAACAATACATTTACTGTAACTAGTTCTTTAGCATGCGAGTGTCTGCGGGTTCGCTAAATAGCAACCGGTAAGGACAGACCAGAATTGACTGGTAATGACAGCCCAGAGCTGACTGGTGACGATGACGACAGCCCAGAGCTGACTGGTACCAGCCTGCCACACTGAGCGCCAAGGACCCATGTCCCCCAGGCTGACTGATATACTTCATGCTGTCTCTTTAGGTTAGTTTCCATCCTGTAGCCCTTTTCCGACTGGATTTGGGTCTTTTCTTTGAGTTTTTGTCCTGAAGCTGAATCCTGTCTATGTTTTTTTTCAAAGGTCTAGTTGGGCCTGTTTCATTCAGTTATTATAGCCGCAGAGAACAGCAACCTGTCTGTCTTTCTGTCTGTGTGTTTTATCTGTGCTGCATGTAGCCCTTCAGTTCAGTGCTTGCTGGAGTGAGAGTGTCCACCCTGATGAACGATGGATCGATCCATGTCCGCCCCTTAACCAGTTGTTACAGTCCACCACAGAGGTGACCAGGGAGTTCCTCTGCACATCATACATAATTTGATTGGAGACTCCCGTTTGGGTTGTCACTAATTGCTTGAATTTTAAATGCTTGCAATGAATCAACCTCACAGCTGGTGGTAGAACCCTCTTAGCCTACTTATTAATATTGTACATTTTTGTATATCTTTTCTGTATCTTGAGTGGAGCATGAATAACTATCAAACAACAAAACAACAGTCAGGATTAAAGGATTCTGATTATCAGCAATTCAAAGTATGCAAACAATTAACTTGTACTGTTGTACAACAACAATGAATTGCATAACTTGTACAATTACAATTAGGGCATTTAGCAGACGCTTTTATCCAAAGCGACTTACATCGGTTAATACACACGTTGATTCACCGACGGCAGAGTCAACCATGCAAGGCGACAGCCAGCTCGTCAGGAGCAGTTAGGGTTTAGTGTCTTGCTCAGGGACACATCAACACTCAGCTAGGAGGAGCTGGGGATCGAACTAGCAACCTTTCGGTTACAAGACAACTGCTCTACCTCCTGAGGTAAGCTGACCCAACTTGCACAATGGTTGTGATATTTTACTTGTTCCACACCAGCTCTGCCATGTGACCTACTTCATCAAACCCCCCTATTTCCATCCCTCTTCCCATTTCGAGGCTCAGGCAGTCTTGGCATGTCAACCACAAATTTGGTTTCGGTTTAGCTTTGTATGCGCTGCCACCAGCAGCGACAGCACCAGCCAGTCAGGGTTTGTTTTCTTCATTCTCTCAGTGCTGTCTGGATTTGACGGGGCCTGGCGTCGTCTGAATCCAGTTCATGACCCGTGCAATGTTTCATCACAAATCTCATCAGTCAGAGAGTGGAGCTCTGCCTTGTCAGCACAACCCCCCCCCCCCCCCCCCCTCCGCACACACCCCCACACATGCACACACATCCCCTCGCCCCCCCCCCCCCCCCCCCCCATCCCCCACCCTGCTCAGCGCATTACGATTAACAAACGGGAGATTTAGCACGGCCGTGCCCTTGTGTATGAAATACTTTCCCCCATGTCGTGCTGTCTGTTCGGAAGGCACCTCGTGGGCCGACTGCTGCACACTCTTACCGTCTATGACTCACCCTGCAGGGAAAATACAGCGGTGCATGACTCTATCGCTGATGAGCCTCTTCAACTCTTTCACCTCGACAGAAAGGTCCTTGAAAGAGAGTTGACTCGGGGCAGATAGAGGAAGGTACACTGATTAACGTCTCAGGGGGGGTGCCAGCCCGGAGTCAAAAAGAAAATAAGACGCTATTGGAGGAATCGTAGGCAAGTATTTATATTCGCCCAATGTCTCCCGTATGTCCACAGCACGTTGTCATGGTCGTGATGAGCATCGAACCTGCGGCTTTGGAAGGAGGAGAACATGGACCGCTGGTCTCCTGGGGTGGTTCTGTTTTGTAAACTAGGGTGAGTATCCTTCCTGCCCCCATCACCTGTCAGGGACTTTTATTTTTTATCTTACATCTCTGGAGAACTTTCCACAGGCTAGTGTGAAGTCCCACGGGTTCAGTAGGGCCAGGGTCATAATCTTTGGAATAAAATGGTCCTGTCAGTGGAAATTTACAATAAGTACCTTCTGAAAGCCAACCAGTTTCTGGCCAGAGCAAAACCCCATAAAAGTCAATAATACCGTTTAAGTGAATTGGCTTATACAATTCCCTGCACTGACAGCTAATAGCTAGCTAACTGCTACCTAAGAGATAACAGATATCTAAGAGCTACCTAACAGTTAAATATATGTTCGAATGTCTTCATGCCCACTACAGCTAGAAACTGTAGTTCAATAATGCTTTGTCTATGCTGTCCAGAATTCCGCTGGCTCTCCAAACATTTAACCCTGTGGCATTTTACTTCTGAAAAGCTTGTGAAAGCTTGACTAGCATCATGGTGACAGATAACTCAGATGAATTCAATAGAGATAATTATTTTCTCGCAGGCCTTGACCTGCCTGCCAGGATCTGTTCCAGTACATAACATCCAGAACACATATTACCCCGTCTCTGACATGCTCAGCAAGGGGTTGCCTACGCAGAGTGAAAGATGACACTTAATCAATAGTTGATAATCAGCCCGACATGTCCTGCAGTCCACAGTGGTTTCGAATTGTTTTCTGTTTGTAAATCCTATTTTCAAGGTAGGAATAAACTGCCTGGTGAATTACCAATTATTATTATTCATAATTTTTTCAGTTTTTTTTATTCCTGATAAGGTAAAGGTTTCAGTAAAAACAACGTTGAGTTTACTAATAACAATGGAGTTATGCCTACGATCAGTGGCGAGAGTACAAAAGAGTAGGTAATAACAGATTGAGATTGGTCCGAGAGAGGCAGTTAAAGAAAATACCTGTCCACTCCGACGGTGTTATAGAAAATATCTTCGTCCACATGTGAACTCAAAAAGCGATTTAAAACACTAACATGAGCATGCCAGGGCAGGCCAGTAGGTGGGGATTCAACTTTATGTCAGACACTGCAGAACATGAGGAAAATGTGCATTCATAGGCATTGAGTGGCAATGACAATACAATAAGAACGATTAGGTGCAGTGTATTTATACTTGTCTGCACGGCACTGTAATAATGACGCAACGCAAGGTTGACCGATGAAACCCAACAGTAGCCACTCATAAACAAACTGGTGGTTAGCCAGCCGCCATGTGTTTGTATATTTTGTGTACAATTGCCATGTTTAAATCGAGGTCGTGATCGTTATGTGAAACCTCAGTTTGACTCTTCCACATGAAAACATCGAAAACAGAGTTTTGAAAAAGGAGTTTTTCCCAAAGCTGTTTTCGGTGACCTGAACGCCGGTTTGCTGGGAACGAGAGGCCAAATTTTCATACCCATATCACCCTCTGTGTTCCAATGCGTTAAAGATGCTTTGACCTCCTCCTACCTGCTAATTAGGATAATTATAGCCGACTCGATATGCAAATTGAGTCTGTTAATTGCTATTAGGTGTGTGTGTGTGTGTGTGTCTGAGTGTGTGTGTGTTTGTGTGTGTGTGTGTGTGTGTGTGTGTGTTTGTGTGTCTGTGTGTGTGTGTGTGTGCGTGCGTGCGTGTGTGTGTCCGTGTGTGTGTGGTGATTTCAGTGGATTGATAACCCCCTGACTAGAGCTCCTGTCATTAGCTGTAGTAAGCGGGGGGGGGCTGGCTCCCCCCCCCCCCCCGGATAGGAGTACACTGACAAACATGGCTGGATGGACCAATGAATGCAAGGTTTATTTAATGACTGAATGAAGGTATGGATGAATGAATGGTATGATCGAATGATTGATGGATGAATGAAAAGCATAATGAATTGGTGGATGGGTGAATATATGTTTGAATAAATGAACAAACGGATGGAATGAGGGCTGGATGGATGAATGATTCAAATATTTAATTGGTTAATGGATGTATTGTGTTTGAACGAAGTGTACAATGGATGAATGGAAGCACGGGTGTGCTTCAAAGTAAACACAATCATAGCATGCTCTGTTTGGAAACGATAATGTTTAAAGAACCCTCAAATCCAAAAAAAGAGTGTACTGCATAGTTCTGCTATGCTATAAATCACGCTAAACACTCTGCACACTATTGACACAATAAATATTACATCCTAATGGGGTTTTGAAAAACATGGGATGCTTCTATTCTCCATAAACCATTCATTAGTATTTTTCCCCTCCCCTCCCCCATTCTGTCTCTCTCGCCCCTCTGCGCATCCTGTTTTCCTGTAGAATACAGATTAAATATTCATTGAGACGATAGAGAGAGAAATGAGCGAGGGGGAAATGAGAACTTGCTGGGTCTTGTTTGCATTTCCCAGCTCTGAATATTTCAGTTCATGTTGTCAAGTCAATTCTACTCCTATAGTAGCCCCTTCATCCCAGTCCCAGCCTCAAAGGGCTTTGCAGGCCCCACATTACTAACCCACCCTAACGGCTGAATTACATGTGACACAGACTCAAGTTGCGGACAAATTGCAAGTAGACAGGGCAAGGCAGGATTTTCACCTGCTACACAGACTCCCTCTTTGTAGCGTGTGATTTCGTGCATTGCCAGTATTTTTTCAGAAATGACTGTTTGCATATGGAGATTTGCCACGGGAGAATGCAGTTGGTTATGTAGGGCTTGGCCTCTGTCCGTGTAGCATGGTCAGTTGATCATAATGGACACGCTCCACCACGGGCGTATGTTGGCAGAGGTCTGCCACCACGGGTCTTAGCGGCTCAGAGTCTCATGTATCTAGACCGTATGCCCTCTAACAGACAGGGAGAACCTCCCCATAATGCCAGGGGGAACCAACTGTGAGACCCACCTCCAACTTGATTCCCAACGCATTCCGGATCCTGACCCATAGTTTATGAAGCGCTGCTTTAGAGCAAAGCTTCCATTAGTTGGCCATTAGTCAGGTTATGATGCTCATGATGGGTAATGCGTATTCAAACAACGCTTAAACGGCTTCAAGGGCAGTGCATCTCTCAACCTGCGAGGATAAACAATATTCAAGAGAATTTCCTGGCTTTAAATCTTTAATCGTTGTCTTTTGTTCAAGTGCCAGGAAACATAGTGAACAGGGCAGCAGTGGAGAGGGATTTAGCGTTGAATTCATGCGTGAGGAGGGAGAGATCTGAGAGATAAGGAGTGGCGCACGTTTTCTGGACTAAAGACAGATTGAGGAGACTATTGCTGTATGTGTTTAAAGGAATCGTTCAAGGTAGTTATCACATTAAATAATATCCTTGTTGTAATGGATGCCACCTCAGTCTGCGAAAGAGGCTGAATACTCAACACATAATAAAGTATGAGCTGTAAAACGATATTGCCAAGCTCATATTACATACCTGTATGATCTTAAAGGCTATGTTGAATGGGGAAAATGCCTCATAAAACCAATAATATGTTTTCTTGGTAGAGACGGCAGAAAAAACGTTTTATATTAAAAAGAAAATGGTGTTTCTATCTCTCTATTCTTAATGATCTGGAACATCTGAACCCTGTTTCAATAGATAATATATAAACAAAGTTTTTATTATAATTAGATTTATCTTGTTTTCTGTGCTAAGACACACTTCATGTTTGGCAAACATGAAGAGCCACGGAACGGGTCGGGCGTGAAACGCAAAGGCAAGAAGGGAGATATGCAATAGTTATAATTGAATAAGCTACTACCTTCAATGCCATTATAACTTTCACTTTCACTTTCCATTTGAGCTTCTTCAGCATGAGACTCTCCCTCATATCAAAGCACCGAACCCTGCACTGAAAAAAACCCTATGCTATAAGTGGTGTAGAGTTGATTAAAGCTTCCAGATACTCCATTCATTATCGCAGATGTGCGTTAATTCACTGAGTTGCTCTCTCCATAACCCAAAGCTAATGAGATCTGCAGGTGTACAACAGTGTCATTACTGCAAGGAGCTTATTCAATATTTTGACGCTGCAGCAATCTTTTGTGTGTCAGGACAGATTAGGCTGATTCCTCTGAGCAGCTGCTGTGATGCAGAGGATGGGTGCTTTTAGAAAGTTGCTCATGCAGCACTTGGGATTTTTGTAGTCGCTCCATTATTGATTGCATGCTTTGATTAGTCTGAGCCTCACCATCACTTTAGATAAAAGCAGCTAATAGCTAAACGTCAAAAATGTATATTTTAACCAAAGCCAGTGCTCCATAAACTTTGCTGTAGATTAAACAGTATGTGTATACTCACACATGGGCTCTATTTACACCTTCATATGTAAATTATTCTGATGATGAGGTGTCTGCATCTAATTGGCTTGGTCTCACCTACAGGAAGTGCCTACTGAGGGAATGTTGTTTTCATAATTGGTTGAAAAACAACTCCTCTCTGCCTTCGACCCCCACCTTCTCTCCTCAACCGTCTCCTCACCCCCACCTCCTCTCATCTCAGTGCCTCCACCTCCTCTCTCCCACCTCCTCTCATCTCAGTACCCCCACTTCCTCTCCCCCACCACCTCTCCCCCAAGTGGCCCCCCAACCCCAACCTCCTCTCTCCCACCTCCTCACCTCCAACCTACTCCCCCAATCTCCTCTAAACCTCCTCTTCTATAGCTCATCCATCTTCTGTCCTCCACCTCCTCTCTCCCCAGCGACCCCCATGCCCCACCTCCTCTACCTCACCTCCTCCCTACCCCAGCGCCTCCCAGGGGGTGGAGGAAACATCCATCCTGGGGTTCATTTCAGGGTGAAACCCCCTGCTGTGTAATCAGTAAGACCAGGATATAGAAGGAAAAAAAGCTCAGCTAAAAAATGTCTCTCGGGCTCTTAAATAATATCTATTGCTCTTCTGTTTTATGTATTGTACACCTCTGTATATGAAGCTTTTACAAAGTAAAAGTCCCGCCCCTGTTGTGCTCTGGTGGCTCACAGCTCTCTCCGTCTGTATCCCTCTGTTGTGCTAATTAGCTCGCGAGCGCAGATGGCCTCCTCCAATACTGATGAGGGCTTTTACTTTGTTAAGCTGACGGTTCCACCTGCCTGGAGACCGTCCACCGCTGCCTCTGTGTGTACAGGCTTGTCTGTTAGATCTCCAGCCAGAGCGTGCAGCGACTCTGTTAGCATTGCCCGCACGTCATGCTAACGAAGCGCTGCACTGCAGGTTTGGGGGATCTGGAGACGGTATCTCTGTGTTCTGCTGGGGCTCTCTCTTCATTTAGACCAGTGTGGGTTCCTCCGTGAGATAATGGCTTGAAATGTACGATTGCAATTTGCTGAAACGTAAAGGTTATCCTGCGCACTCTAATTCTGCCCTTTAAAAGCATCACACTCTGAATTCGCTCTATGTCTGCTGTAAGTTAGTTCATATGGTGTTTTTTTGTTTTTTTTGTGAGCCATGTCAAAGGTGATCCACTGTTGGATGGACAATAATACTCTGAGTACAAATTTGAACTTTATGGTCATTTATCAGACGCTGTTCTGCAAACAATCTTATTTTGTTAGGCACGGCAACAAGGAGGAGGGAGGTTCAACGTAGGCATCCTTCTCAACGGTGTCCACGTTGTGGTTTGAGCCCAGAAGCTTGCAGCTGGAGGTCAAAGCTCCTGGCTAATAGACCAGTGGATCCTTCCTAACCCTTTTAAGTTCCATGACCATTTTTTGCGGACTTGATCCCGACTTTTCATCGACATCCCTATTCACCGTTGGTCAGCACGCCAGTGGTCACTATGTATGTTTATATATATATATAGGGACTGAAGTTCATGAGCCAGCAATCCTCCTGAGACCCAAGGCCGCACGAAGTGGGCCCCCGACCAACATGTCCGGAAACACGCTCTACACTTTTGAATCAGATGCGAAAACGTCATGAGGAAGAGACAAAGGGATTATGATCTGTCATAATCTGGCGATGGAAGCGCCGCTACATACCAATAAAATATCTTTCCAGGATTTTCTGTTACGTATTTAATCATATCTGGACAATGACCTATTTCACCAGCACGTTCCTCCTAAAATCGGTCCTATGAACAAATATGCTCCAACTGTACCAACCAAACAGCACTATGTGTGTGTGCGTGTGTGTGTGTGTGTGTGTGCGTGTGTGCGTGTGTGTGTGTGCATGCGTGCGTGTGTGCGTGTGTGCGTGTGTGTGTGTGTGTGTGTATGTGTGTGTGTGTGTGTGGGTGTGTCTGTTTTAATAAGTGCTCAGAAAAGTATTTTCTTTATCAAAATATGCAAACGTGTGCCCCTGGTAAAAGTGTTAAGTGCGACGCTCGGCCAAATGTTGGAAAACAAGCTGCGTCCAGCTGTCTGCCACAACATTTAATCCGTTAAATATTCATCTGAAAAATGTCCACAAACATAAAACAATTTAGCAGCTAATTCTGCTGAATCCGTTCGGCAGCTTGGGCCGGTACTTTTCCTGAAGACTATAATGTACTAGTGTGCAGCAAACATTTATGTAGCTCTGTCACTGCCATAGCTATGGTTTAGCAGTTAGCATCCAGCTAACTCTGGCCCAATGGTAGCTATGGCTATATCAGTTAGAATCTGTCTAGCTCTGGCTAACAACCTCTTCTCCCTCTTCAGAGACACTGATTGGCTTGGAGTAAGAGTTGAGACGCTTTGATTCGCCCACTGAGACCCATCAGTGAACCTATGGCAGAGAGACTACACTATACAGGTAAGGGGGAGGGGGGGGGGGAAACTTGTATTCACCTGCACCCACAGCAGGGGGGTCTCGTGGTGGAGGGGGGTGGGCGTGGAAGGTTCCAGGAGGCTGTTCTGTGTTCACACTCATCCAGCATAGACCTTACTCCCTAAAGTCTTACTGATCATGTTTGGTGGGTGGGTGGACTTAGAAAGTGAGACGGAAATAAACCAACATCATACAACTTGAAGTGTAGAAACAACATAGCAAAGTAGTGCAGGTCCAGGTTTCAAAATGTGCGACAGGATCAAGGTAGTAGTGGTAAAGAGAAGGAGTTAGTGGGCTTTCAACTGTCTACGTCGGTGCTGTACGTCAAAGCCAATGTTGTGCTCCAGATATCTTACCGGGGAAGATTATCTGTGGAGGTCTATCCTCCTACGTCTTGTATTCACAGGTAGGGATTTGAGGAGTGAAAAGAGACGGATACCAGGACTGTTGGAATGTAGAAAGTAAATCCATCGAAAGGTGTCGCAGACTACATATTCACTAATCCACTCTTCTTCTTCTGAATGCATTGTAGAGATAATCACCTTGGTTGGAGATTTTTTTAATTCAGCTATTCTCTGTGAATGTCTCGCTTTATGGTTTAGAGCCCATATTTAATAATGTAATGGCCCTAAAACGGAAGTGGGACAGAATATGTTGTCAGGGACCACACACATTAGGTTTTATATCTGATTTGAGGAGTTAGCGAGCAGATAGCTTTATTCGGTTTGCATTCTACCACTACATTCCACGTTGTCATTGGAAACGTCGCATCACTTACATGACTGAACTTTCGCGTATTTCCGCCGTGAATATATATCCTGAAGGCTATGTTGGAACTGCTTGCACATAGACTGGTTAGAGACAATCAGCTTTACTTAAGGACAGCTGCCATGGTGCTCAGCAGCCCACCGGGTGGGAAGGCTGCCCCCCTCGGTTCTGCCTCTCTTCGGCTTCCCTTTGATTCGCTTCTTTATGTCTTAGCATTTCACATGAAACTTGAGTGGGCTGTTATGACACATGGTACCCTCCCAGGCTCTCTCTCTCTCTCTCTCTCTCTCTCTCTCTCTCTCTCTCTCTCTCTCTCTCTCTCTCTCTCTCTCTCTCTCTCTCTCTCTCTCTCAATGTGAGAGTGTGTGTGTTAATATCGTGAATTCCTGTGTTAGTTTAGAATAGGTGTGTATATGTCTGTCTGTCTGTCTCTCTCTCTCTTTCTCTCTCTCCACCCCCGCACCATCTTCAGCTGGTCTCTCTCCATCATGCCCGGCTGCGTGTGTACACCTCATGTTCTCTCACCTGCAATTCAGCGTTAAAGATGGCTCACACTATTTCTGGCCGCTGAGCAGCTGGTCACAGACCAGGAAAAAAAGCACCATGGAAGGCACATAGCTGGAAGTATGACTCATTCATACATCAGTCAGTCAGTCAGGAAATCAGTAGTGGACTAAAGGATTTATTGTTAATCACTTAGCAGTTGTTGTATTGCGAGCAAAATTGTATTTTTGTAGGAACTGTCGGTGTCACGGTCCTTATGACGGGGGACGGGGTCTGACATGGTTAATGTAGGGAACTGACTATCAGTGTGTATTGACTGGTGGATCCGTGAATTGTTTGGGTGTTTGTACCTCTGCAGGAAGAGAAATAATCACATTGTTCATTATCTGTGAATAATTCATGACCTGTAAACAATCTAAAAAGTCATCCGTGCAGGAAGGCAGTCCTGAAGGAGTTGAGAAAGAAGTTTCTCTTGACATTTGTGTACGTATTGGATTAGACAAACCAAATCAAAGTGAGATGAAACAGAATAGAAAGAGGGCTTAATGAAAGACAAGCAATGAAAACAGTAATTGAGAGAAAATAATTGAGCAAGCCAAAAGTATACGTTTGGATGCATACGCTCACTTGATTCTGGATGTATCAGTATGTCTTTAGTGCCTTGCACAAGGGCCCGGTGGTAGGGTGTTTGATGATATCAGATCAATCTTAGGACCCAACTCCATATCACAGGCTTTGGTCTTCAGTAATCTGAAGTCTGCTTTTATTCGCCTATCAAGCACATTTTCAAGTCCCATCCTCTTGGAAAAAAAAAACACATCTCATCAGAAGATAGGCTTTGAACGGGCGAGATCAGCTACTCAAACGTAATTGGATTAGAATCAATTAATTTGGCAGACGGTCGCGCTTCCGCAACTGATCCCCTGGTGTCACCATGGAAACAACTGGAGTGTGATTCTGCTGCTGCCAACGCCCCCTCCCCCCCCCCCCCGTCCCCCCTCTGAGAGGTCTCCCCTCATGGACCTCTGTCCTCTGGTGCCGACCTTGATTTGTGGTTGGTTGTGGTTTGGCTTGCGCTGCGTTCCCTGATCAGGAGCCGAGGCTACGGAGCGGCTCCGGGGCTCTGCTAGGGTCCACATCACCCGGAGACACTCGTCGCCGCTGCGATGACGGGATCGAGGTTGACAGCCCCGGTAACGCTGCTTGACGACCTGAAACAAGCAGAGAACACGCACTCCCCCCCCCCCCTCCTCTGCCTCCCTCCTCTGTCCTTCCCCTTCTCCCCTCCTCAGCATCCCTCCTGTCTCCTCCTCCTCCTCCTCCTCCTCCTCCTCCCACTCCCCCTCCTCCCTCCTCCACCTCTTCCTCCCCCTCCTCTCTCCTTCTCTTCCTCCTCCTCCTCTCTCCACTTCCGCCTTTTCTCTCCCCTCCTCTCTCCTCCTCCTCCTCTTCCCCCTCCCCCTCCTCTCTCCTTCTCTTCCTCCTCCTCCTCTCTCCACTTCCCGCCTTTTCTCTCCCCTCCTCTCTCCTCCTCCTCCTCCCCCTCCCCCTCCTCTCTCCTTCTCTTCCTCCTCCTCCTCTCTCCACTTCCCGCCTTTTCTCTTCCCTCCTTCTCCCCCCTCCCTCCTTCCCCCTCGCTGAACTCCAAGAGGAGTTGTCACCTGTTCGCCCCTCATCTCGACCGGTATCCAAGGTGACATGCGCACCCTCGTTGGTCAGTGACACGCAACCGTAGGCGACAAGCACTTAAGTACCCCCCCCCCGCCCCCGCCCCCACCCCCGCCCCCGCCCCCGCCTCCTCTCTCTAAGGATGTTTGTGAAATTGGCCAATCGAGGAGAAAGCCACCTGGAGTAGGGGGTAGTGTGGATGAATGGAGATATGATGTGGTTATTCAAAAGTAATATTTTTAATCTCTGCAGCTTAATATCAGCTAGGAGTTTACTCCGTCTACAGAATATACATTTTTTGAACTGGTTTATTTTTTTCGCCGGGTGTGAAATCCCTTCCACACCCGTGACACATCATCAGGCTAGCTTTGGGCGCGATTACGCTGGCGAATTTCACGCTCGGCTCGGAGATTGATTCCGTCGGCAATGCGTCCGTCACTGACGCTCCTTAAGGCGGGCGTTCCTTGAAGCTGGCGGCCCTTAAAGCTAGCACCCCTTAAAGCTAGCGCCCCTTAAAGCTAGCTGTTATCCATCTCGAGGGAGGATATGCATCCCATAATGAACTCTTTCACTACCCCCCCATCATTGTGACATCGAGGAATTATCATCCTCCCGTCGCCTGCGGACGTTTCCGGATGAAAAAAGCGATGTGTTGCTCGCTCTGCTTTAGGCCAACTCCATAGGTCTGAACTTGAGTGTTAAATCAAATTAATTTCTTCAGTACTTCATTCGATGATCGATTTGACAAACCTTAAATTAGAACCAGAATAAAAAAAGAGGGTTTTGGGTGTGCATAAAATAGAAACACTTCCCAGTGGTCTAAAAAGGGGGGTTGTTCTGCTGACTCAACATGGAAAATGCTGAATGGGTTCTGGCATGAGCCGGCTCTCACTACACCTGCAGGTGTTGTGGTGGAGCTGGACGCCTGCAGAGCTCTGTTCCATGGTTACTTGGGTCAGTTAATGTTTAATGAACCGTCCAACAACTTAGTCTTTCTCGGTTTTATCCTCCCCTGTCGTCTCCAGGCATATCTGTTGCCGCAAGTTGTAGTGTATGTTGATCCCCGTTGGTTGGAGTTGGGGTGTGTATACCCCAAGTTATATAGTTGGGTGATGGTGTTTAATGTTGTTAGGGGAGAGATGGAACCTCACCTGCAAACATATGATAGCTGCTGTGAGTGCATATTGGTGGTAGGGTGGGATGGTTCATCACAGTGGCTCGATATGGTTAGCCTCATCTAATAACCCAACACAACTCTATGAGAGGTTTTACTGTGTGTGTGTGTGTCTGTGTGTGTGTGTGTGTGTGTCTGTGTGTTTGTGTGTGTGGGGGGGTGTTTGTGTATGTGTGTCTGTTGCTGTGCGTGTGTGTGATCATATTCTGCACAAAAAATGCCATGTTGGAGTAATTTGACCCTTCCGCCGCTGTAAAGAGAGCGAGAACAGAGAAAGTCAACGTGGAGAGAGGGAGATAAGAAAAACAGGGAGAGAGAAAGAGAGAGAGTGAGAGAACAACAGAGCAGTAGTACGACAGAGCTGAGTGTGAGAAAGAATTTGTTCAGCCCCTGTGAATTTCTTCGTATTTCTTTATGTACGTATGTGTACCAGCTAGTTTAGGTTCAGTATAGTTGTATCTAATCTATTCCTTATAGATATAGAAATCTAGTTTATAATCTAGTTAAGTTCTTTGAATTTAATGTAGTGTAGTTTAGTGTATTGAATTGACTTTCATCTAGCTAGTTTTGGGTTCAGCCTAGTCAGTCTATTCTAGTCAGTGAACTCTCTCAACTTTTATGCTAACTTTAACACCAAAATTATGTTCTTTTTTTTTACTAATTATAAAAATGCACGCGCACACACACACACACATACACACAGGCATCACGGCATTGAAATTACTTTCTGATTGAAGTGAAATGTTTGCCGTATCGGTAAGACACAAGGGTCTCCTCCTAAAGATAAGCTACAGTACATTGTGTTCTTAACGCTAATTAACCGTCCGTCTGGCTGGCTGACAAGTCATGTTGTATTGAGACAGATAAAACGAAACGTCAGTCAAAGTGAGAGCTCACTCACAGACTCTCTCTCTCCCCTCCCACCCAGGCCAGAAAGGTTTGTGTGCGTGTGTGTGTGTGTGTGTGTGTGTGTGTGTGTGTGTGTGTGTGTGTGTGTGTGTGTGTGTGTGTGTGTGTGTGTGTGTGTGTGTGTGTGTGTGTGTGTGTGTGTGTGTGTGTGTGTGAGTCTTCATGCTACATCCCTGCCAAACCTCACACCAGGCGTATCAGGTGTTCTGGATGGCTGCGGCGTTCGGGTAATCTGTTATTCTATCGGCCAGCCTCCCGGACCCCTGGACGGGCTCACCTGGCTCGCCGAACAACAGCACTCACACAGCTAAAGAAAATATTAATTACCCTCCGGCGGCTGTTCACTATCGCCCCAAAAACATACAATTCCGTATAAAAGCAAGCCCATCCTCCTTAAAGGAGATTTTTGAGGACACAGTTAGGAAGCAAGGTTCTTAGATAGCCACAGACCCAACCCATGTCCTAAACATGGAGTATGAGCTGTTGCCTCTGGGCAAAAGATACCGGCTCCCATTTTGTAGGTAAAATGGATTAAAGTTCTCCCTAGTTCCGCTATCAATGAAGCTACTTAATGGAGGGAGCATTCCGTGAAGGAACAGTGCAATAATGGGGCAATAGTGCAATAACTAGTGGGCAGTGCATTATCCTTATGGATACTTGTACGCGCCTGGGTAGTGCCTAGACTATGTTTTTTATAATGGGTTTCAAGGTGGGTGGGAGGCCATGTGTTTTGGTAGTGCAATGTGTTTCATGTTTCATGTTTTTATGGTTGTCTACAGAGGTTAAATTGGGCCGGGGCTGTCCGGGGCAGAGCCCCGGCACATAAGCGGCCGGGTCTGGAGTTCTGCGCAGCAAATCAGCTCCAGCCGATTTTGGCAGTCTGCCTAGTCCATCACGAGCAATGTTGTCCTACTCATTTGCAACTTTTCCATTGCAAATCTATGTTGTTTTAAAACACAATTCTAAATAATGGAGTAGGGATAGGCTGGCCTAGACATCTGGAGCAAGTTTGAGAAGTAGAAATATCGCGCACGAAACTTGCGCAGCAGCTCCTCCTCCCCCCAGATCAGACAACGCGACGTCAAATCATTCATTCAAAAGTGTTTTATTTAAAGAACGTTTGATTACATCATTAGGCTATGTAATATGAACCATTTTAAAAGACATTCTATCTACTTCTTAACTTAGGGTGAAAGTCAACAAGTGAACATTTCAGAGATAAAAGGTAAACATGAGTGGAACAAAAAGGAGGAAGCTTACAGATTTCTTCAAAAGGTGGGCAGCTGCTATCCAAGACATAATTTTGAAATAATTAAGCTAGGCCCGTGTGCAAAAGTCACTGTAACCAAGCTGTGATTTGTTGCTAGATCTTTTCATCCTGATAGTGTGTCTGTCATGTCTTAAGTGCTGTCTCTTCCTCCACTAAACTAAAAATGCAGAGTTGAACAGAACAGGGATGAGGATGGAGCTGAGGGCAGAGGAGATGAGGCTGGACAGGGCAGAGGAGCTGAGGATGGACAGGGCAGAGGAGCTGAGGATGGACAGGGCAGAGGAGCTGAGGATGGACAGGGCAGAGATGAGGACACTGAGGGCAGAGGAGCTGAGGATGGACCGGGCAGAGGAGCTGAGGATGGACAGGGCAGAGATGAGGACACTGAGGGCAGAGGAGGTGAGGCGGGACAGGGCAGAGGAGCTGAGGATGGACAGGGCAGAGATGAGGACACTGAGGGCAGAGGAGCTGAGGGATGGACCGGGAGGGACAGGTGCAGATGAGCATGTAGGTGCAACTGACAACTTCCCTGACTGCTGGAAGAGACAGCAATATGATTATTTAAAAAAAACCTACGCCCACCAACGGTGGGCTTGTTCATAACTAATTTATATAATTTCTTTAATGTACTAATATAACGACTATCACAGATTTTTTTTTTTGCAACCTTAATTTTGGCTCTGCGTACTCTGCGTATGGGGAGCGGCGGCCCCTCCGGATCAGAGCCCCCCCACATAGAAAATCCCAATTTAACCACTGGTTGTCTATGTAAAATCTCTATGTATGTGTCGCCGATGCTCTCTGTTTGCCCAAAGCAAATTTCTCTCGTGAGAGAGACAATAAAATACTTACTTACTTACTTACTTGTTCTTCTAGAAACGGGGGCATGTCCACGTCTGTCTATATCGCTCTATTCATTTTTTATTCCCTTCACGTATTTATTTATTTATCTCTCCCTGATGAGAGTGTGTGAGAGCGTGAGTGTGTGTGTGTGTGAGTGTGTGAGTGTTTGTGTACCCGCGCCACTGTTTCCAGGGCAACCGTCATGGCGGTGTGTCTGGAGATGTGATCTGTCTGTCTGGGGGAGTCGAGCCCTGGCCTCTCGGCACTGGCGTCCTGTGCTCTCGGGTTGCGCCGACGCACACATTTCCTGCCCGCGGATAGGAAGCGCAGTAACCGGGCAGGAAGCGGGGCAGGAAGCGGGCAGTAACCGGGGCAGGAAGCGGGCAGTAACCGGGCAGGAAGCGGGCCAGAGCGCGGCTGCACAGGAGCGATGGTGCGACGCGCTATAGGTTGTTTCATTCATTGCTTATCGATCGGCTCCGTCCGCCTTGTGTCGCTGTACGTTAATCACGTAGAATCAATGAGACTGATCGTGAACAACGTCGTTCTTTCATGAAATGACAAAAATGGTGGTTGAAAATGGTGATGTTTTCTTAAGGCCTAACAGGTTCCTCGTACTGTCGGTTGCCTCCAATAAATTGTTCTAGAAGTGCCCTGCCCACGAACTGTGTCTCTGATCCTTCTCGGACAGACACACACCCAGATCAAGCTCATGAGATCAGCTGCACTACTCAAAAGATAGATAGATAAATACTTTATTGATCCCCAGGGGCAAATTCAAAGTCACAGTCGCTTGAAAACGTCACACACAGCGTACACATAAAACATAAACAAGATCATAAAGTAAAATGAAATGTCCACATGGCAAATATGGAGGATAAAATAAATATAACATAAAATCAATATTAGGAGAATTGGCTTTTATTCAGTCATCAAGCAGACGTTCAGGTTCTAAAGGAGCAGGACAGAGTGTCTTGGTCTAGCTTTTCTCTCCATCCGACGCTTATGTCAGACTCTTGAGAACTGAATACCTGCTCGCTTTTCTTTTACACTCTCAGACACTACCCTTAACTGCCGCTTTGTCCTGGGATTGCTTTCTTCTTCTTTTTTATTTTGGTAAGGTCTTGAAGCAGCGGTCTGTACCTAATACCCACCCATTACCCGATCTGTCACATTATATCGTTTCGAAGATCATTCAGGAATGTTAACGTGCTTTCTTGACTTCCTTCGTCTCTGAGCTAAGTAGTTTGACACTGAATGTTCGGTGAACCTTTATCCCGGGACCGGTTCTGTTTCAGACCGATACTTTCTTCCTCTTCTGGGTCACACCTTGGTTCTCTTCCGCACTGGTTTACTTATTGATTGCCAGGAGTGATGTTTACGCCAAGCTGTGATAGCCTGGTGAAGCTAGTCTCTAAAGTTGAACCGTTAAAGGCCATGTTTCCTTCAATCTTCTACTGGCTGTGAAGTACTTTTCCCCACGGCCACCACAACACTGTGTTTGTCTCAACCCTTTTATCTTATTTCATGCAATCTAAATTGGCCTGAGATATAATACAACTCAGAACAAGGCCTAATCAAAACTATTGATGTGTATTCAAGTGAATTGCGCTAGTTATCTTCTTTAATCCACCGCAGAGCAAACATTAGCCTGCTAATGCCTGGTAAGCATCCAGCCCAGGAGAATACCACTTCAACAGATTCCCACGCAAACACGACCCCTGCTCCGGCCAATCACAGGTCACGGCTTCAAGGTCACAGTCAGCCTGTATGTTTATAAATCCCCCTCTCGCTGTTCACCTCTCTAGCCCTCTCTTTATCTCACCTATCTGTGCTGAAGGC
>NC_082402.1:13391251-13398353 GCF_031168955.1 Gadus macrocephalus | reverse complement strand
CCATTATGTGAAATATTAATGGTTCATCCTGAATATTAGGAGATATCTTATAGTTCATCTGGAGTATTAAGAGTTCATCCGCTGCTGTAATACATGGAGATGGGAGGGGCCTCGACTCTTATCCCCGCTCTCTCAGCATAGATCCTCTTCCTCACATCCTCCTCTCCCTCACACCCACCTCTACCTTATCTCCTCTTCCTCACAAACTCCTCTCCTCATCTCCTCTTCTTAACCAAGTCATCATCTCCTCATAATCATCATCTCCTCCTCCTCATCATCATCATCTCTGCTTCACCCTCTTCCCCTTATCTCCTCCTAATCCCTTTCCTCTTCTTCCTCGCCTCATCTCTTCCTCTTCCTCCTCCTCACCTCCTTCTCTTCTCCTCCTCTTCCTCGCCTGATCTGCTCCTCCTCCTCCTCTTCCACCTCCTAAATCCCACTGGATTTGTTGATTTTTCTTCTCTTGTATAACACGACCATTTGGGAGTTTAGTTCCGTCAGCTAACAACAACAGTGCCCCTCTTCTTAATATTTGACTTCCTGAGACAAATTATGTCAATTTAGCAGAAAAAACGGTCGAAATGGAAATCCAATTTGATTAATTGCGTTTAATCGGTTGAAAGACTGCAGACGCCTCACAACAAGGCCTCATCAAAATCATTTCAATTGGTGCCAGTTAATTGAGCTAGGATCTTTAATCTGTCGGTCTATCTCTCTCTGTCTCCACTCCTTTTTTGTCTTTTGCTGATAACGACAAAAACTCAAATTAAAATCCAATTTGATTTGATTACATTAAATCAGTTTGTCAACTTGAGTCACGCGCACCAGATGAAACACGGTATTTATAGTCTCTGTTCCCGTCCCCTGGTTTAACTTTTGTCTCTATTTGCGGTGGAGTCGGTGCGTCTCAGAGCCTCTTCAACGGTCCTGCGTCTCCTTTGGCTGTCGCCGTTGCGTCAGACACACTGTGTCGCTGTGTTCTGTTTGCTGAGCACTGGTGTGGGTTGGTCGGAATAGACGATAAGTGGGCGGGAGACGCAGCACCGAGAGGGAAGGGTAAGTTCGATCAACACACTATCCCACAGTCAAGATTGATTCATAATGACTATTGCTACTATTTTCTCTCAGCGTTCGTGTGTGCTTTGTGTGTTGATTTAATTACACTTTTGTCTGTTCAGAGGGATCCCTCTACGATGTTGCCTCCTCAGGTTTCTGGAAGTACTTCAGTGGTCTTATGGTTAGAGGGTGTTGGTTATGTGTTCAAGAACTGTGATTAAGGTCCAGACTAATAAAGTTTCCCTGAATGGACCTGGGCACTCAAACCACAAGCCGCAGTGCTCTTATACGTGCACGGAAAAGCTACCATGTTGACACTCACACAAATGGTGCTGCATTACTTTGCATCAAGCCTCAATCACTGTGTACATGCTGATCACACACCTAAGACACAATGCCAAGCACACACACACACACACACACACACACACACACGCACACACACACTCACACACACACACACACACACACACACACACACACACACACACACACACACACACACACACACACACACACACACACACACACACACACACACACATGCGCACACACACACGCATGCACACATATTCATGCACACTGGAACATAGATAAGCGTGTTGGGGGAAACTAACTGATGTTTATTATGGGGTCTCCTGAGGCTTTCTTTCAGATCATCTGAACTCTGACAAACCAGAGATGATCTTAATCAATTCATTACCTCAGCCCCCCGTATCTCTGCGCTTTATAATGACTCCAGGATGCTACGTTAAGGGTGCTACGCATGCTAAAGAAGCATGCAATGCATTAGCTACAGAGCTAAAGAGGCTTGATTAATAAAAATGACTTTGCATAAAAAGCCAATGGCAATGCCTTGTTCGAGGGAAGCTACGCTGGGAGAGCTACGCTAGCATGCTTAATTAGCATGCCAAATTAGCGTGCTAAACTAGTGTGCAGATGCACTAGGTACAGATAAACAGGTTCAATCGATAAAAGGGATGTTTGAAGATCTTTTAAAAAACATTTATTGTTGAGAGGAAGCTATGCTACGCTCAGAGTGGTACGCTACATCAGCTGCAGAACTCAAGAGCCGGAATAGATAGGAAGCGATTCCACATCAAACAAATAATAGACTAAGCCATTGATAAAGCATATCATTGTAATGGTTACTGTCTCACTCTTCTATTTAAAGCCCTTCAACCGTTCAGTGAGTTTACTTTCCTTCACGTCTGCAGAATACACGTCTTTTAAACCCAGCATAGGGGTCAGCCTCGCACACACATGCGCACGCACGTACGCACACAAACACACACATACACACTCACACACACACACACACACACACACACACATACACCATACACACACTCTGTCACTGACATGCACATACGCCTCAACACACACATAGCTATATGCGCACTTCAGCAGACAGATGGGCAGAGATAACTGCTAAGAAGTGCACGGTGGGTGTTCACGGTGGGTGTGCACGTTGAGTGTGCATGTCCCAGCAGCCTGTTAGCTCATCCCGGAGGTGTCCCCAGAGCTGCTTTGCCATGAAGGTCAACGCTCTGAGATGTACAGGAGTGGGAGAAAGAGAGTAAGATTACTATATATGAGAGACGGGGAGAGATGGGCGAGAGAGGCTCACTAGATACTGGAGAGAGAGAGTTAGATTACTCTACAGGAGAGAGGGATGGGCGTGGGAGGTTCACTATATGCAGGAGAGGGAGATGGGCTAGAGAGTCTTACTATACAGACAGGAGAGAGGGAGTTAGATTACTATACACAGGGGAGGATTTCTCTGAGAGAGAGTAAGCTTACCATATTGGAGAGAGAGGGAGACAGAAAGAGAGGCGGGGAAAGAGTAAGCCTATATAGAAAGGAAGACAGACAGGAAGACCCGGTCAGATCTACTGAGTCTCTTCCTGTCTGTCTCTTTGCCTGCCTGTCTGTCTGTCTGTCTGTTTGTGAGCCCAGGAGGGTGAGACACCAGGGGCTGTGTGTCTATATTTCTGATAAAAAAACATTCCAGAGAAGGGTCCTCGTGAATTAATTTAATATAACGTGAAGAGCTTTCCTCCTCCTTGGCTTAGTCCGAAGG
The DNA here is from genome assembly GCF_031168955.1 of Gadus macrocephalus. NCBI lineage: Eukaryota > Metazoa > Chordata > Actinopteri > Gadiformes > Gadidae > Gadus > Gadus macrocephalus. The sequence continues at coordinate 13,395,214 of NC_082402.1, read as the reverse complement.
GACACACCAAGAGGTTAGTCAGGAAAACAAAACTCCTTCTTGAATTGTCTCAACCTCTCCTCATTGTGGTTCTTGTCTTTGTTGTTTCAAAAGAGATGACCTTGTACCTCATTTTAGTGAGTAAAGAATTTCGGTAATTTAAGCATACCGGTACTTAAAATACTTTACAGGACCCCTCTTTCAACATTGGTGACTGCAAGCTTTTTGTAATCCTCACACTAATGACCTGAAGCGCTGACAGACTGAAGCAAAGCACCACAGCTTTCAAACAACCTAACGTGTCCAGCCTTTACACCTGTGAGGCTTGAGTGCCATGGCACATAATCTACACTCAGTAAAACATATACACCACGGCGGTAGAGCTGTAAAAAGCAATATCATTTAGAAAAGATAAATAAATTGAATGACAAAAATACAGAATTTCAATTAAATGTAAGAGTCAGTATGTATGACTTAAAATGTTTACCTGAAATAAATGAGACTCCCTGAATAAATAACGGTCGAATACAAAATAGAACAAAAAGCAGGTCAACGTGTACAGTAAATAGTTTCCGATTTAGTTTATTTCGATCAAATGTATTCACAACATTACTTACATACAAAAGTAAAAAATAAAAAGAATGCCGTGGAGATATGATTTCACATTTGCCACACACACTCATTGCAGCATCGCACCAGGTGAATAAAAAGGTAATTGAGAGTGCTGAGAGGCCTGCATCCAAACCCTTCCCTCTCTGGGACTGACAGGCAGAGCTGGAGTGAGAGCGCCAGCAGGACTAGTGAGCAAGGCAGCGAGGCGGTGTGCTCGTGTCACGAGGCCGCAGGTGGGTTCATTATGAGGCAACGGAGCCACAGTGGTCTGTGAGGAGGGAGAGGGACAGAGGGAGAGAGGGAGGGAGGGAAGGAGGAGGGAGAGTGATGGAGGGGGAAGAGAGAGAGAGAGGGAAGGAGGGAGAGAGGTGAAGAAAGGGAAGGAGGGAGGGAGAGAGATTGAGGGGGAAGAGAGAGAGGGAGGAAGGGGCAGAGGGAGAGAGAGACCGAGGAGAGAGAGAGAGGGAGAGTGATAGAGGAAGAGAGAGACCCAAACTATACTAACATAGGCATACACTATATTAACACACTAAAACACATACTATCCTAACACGTCACGCAGTCCCGCTGTCACTGGTCATAAATGAGAACCAGAAGGAACCACACAGTAGCACGGGGACAAGTGTCTACCTAAGATGCACTGCAGCAAAGACCTGTGTTTGTGTTTCTGTCGCGTTCACGCTTGAATGCGGAAATGAATGCGGTAATTACACAATCAATGAATCAGAGGCCTGGCATGTAGGCCGGCCTTGCCCTCACCTTTCACCTGTTCAGCCCTCACACCTGTCCCAATAGACCACGCCCCCTCATCCATCCATCTGTTTCCATGACGATCTGCAGTCACATTCTCAGGTATGAATGGAGGTGATGGAGAGGTTCTCAATCATGACCAATATTTGCATGTGCGCAAATGGACAGAGTGAAAAGGAGCCGTTACAACCAGAACAATCATGGTTTCACCAGAATTGTTACATTTCACAGATAGAAGTATATTTTAACTTTAAAAACAACCAGGTACACCTCAACAAAGTGCGCTCTATAAATAATCCTTCGCAGTTTGTGAGCTGTCATGAGTCCCCAGTCTCATACTTTGAACCCAGTGTTCCAATCATCTTCTGCCTCCTGTTCCTTTGCGCACAGAGAATTCAGATCAGAAATCTGTCGTTTGCGACGGAGGCCAGTTCGAATTCCACTCAGCAGTGGGACCTGCCCTAGCATGCATTTTATGGGGGTTGAAATGGAGCAGGAAATGTAATGGGAAAAGAAAGGCTTTGAGGCACTTCAGTCGAGGCTGTTGGCGCTTTGGTTTCAGCATTAATGCATAGCGTCAACAGGGATTGTCATGATTGGTGTTTTGAAGCATCTAGGTTTGTAGGTCATCGAGCTTTTAGGCTTCAATCATTGCAGCTGTGCACCAACGGAAAACAATAAATATTTTGTCAATTATTCACTCAACTTGGAATAGATTATGGCTGGAAGAAAAACGCTGTCTGAATAACCGACTTTAAACAGATTGATGCTCAAGTGTTTCTTGCCTTCCCCATTCAAATTCTGTCTAATATCTTTTTGGCTGCTGTATTCACAACGTCACGAGACCAATGAGCTCTCTGGGTTTTCCTTGAAAAACGTTCTAGAATGTTCCAATTACTGAGCTACACTGAATTTAGAGAAGAGATCAAATAATTGCGATCCTTCTCCCCCTTTCCCACTATTTCCGAGCTCATCCTGCTAATTATGCTAAGTATAAACTAAGAGAAACCGATTGAAAAAATGCCATTAGCATGGAACAGCCCAAGTAATCTCGCACTGTGTTCTCAGGCCGTGGAAAGCCCTTCGTCAACATCTGGACAATAATTCCCCCTCAGCCCCCACATTAATATTTGCTATATAAAATATATGGAGAGAGACACACAGATCATAGGCAGCTATTGCCCTCTTACCCTTGGAGCTTTTTTTTTTGCGTTTTACTGTCAAGAATTTCCTCCAATTACATTGCTCTTACGTCATCTGTACTCACGGTGATTGACAGCTATCTTTGGTTTCCAACATTTTCAAATATATCAAAGCTCTGCCCTAGCCACAAATCTTCCCATTTTTTTTAAAGCCGTGTCCCTCCCCAACCTCCGGCCTTAGGCTGGCGCCTTCCTCCTCTGACTGAATCGGGCCGTTTAAGGGCATCAGGACTAGTGTTGCATGGTTGTCCAGTACCTGTGCTGTCCGGAGCCGTGATGAGTGGGCACATCAAGGCCCTTTCTGCTGATTACTCCGTCCCAGCGGGAGGCGCTGGGGAGGGGGGGGGCCGGCGTGTGAGCGAGTCACCTACAGCAGGCTCCGCGCTCCGGCGGTCGACGGGGACCTCGTTTTCTTAACTCGCTGACCCCAGAACCCATCCATCCTCCACTCACCGCGTCCTTGCCGTTGACCGAATGATTTAGGGGGCCACCGCAGGCCGCCTCCTCCCCCACCACCATCACCTCCACCACCTTGATGGAGCGCTCAACGGCTAGCCCCCTGGAGGCTAACAATCGTATTCCCTCCGCCCGTCGTAGTGGTTTGATGTGACATGTAATTTGTCTTCCTGGACGTACAGGAGGTGTGTGTGTTTGTGTGTGTGTGTTACATGATACGCTAGGTGGGTACAGAGCGCCTACAGCATGGGATAACATAGTATGTGTGAGGAAATGATAGCTAGGCTAATGTAGCGTAGCATGCGCTAAACATGGGTGTCGAAATCGATCGGAGCTTAATGGTTAGATGCCTGGTCAGCCTGTAGTCTTCAGTCTCAACTGAGTTCCTTGAGTTCTCAAACGTCTTCTTATACTCTTCTGATGACCCTAGTACTGACCTCTCCATGCCTGCTGTCAAACTCCTGGTGGTATCAAGTAGGAGGGCAATCTTCGGCAATAAGCACCAGTTGTGTTCAATTCGATAATGTGGTGTAAGATGTGTGTGTGTGAGTGTGTGTGTGCACGCGTGTGCGGGCGCCCGTGTGTGTGCTTGCTTGCGTGCCTGGGTGCCTGCCTGCGTGCGTGCGTGTGTGCGTGTGTGTGTGTGTGTTTTCTTGTGTGTTCTTGTGTGCATTGTGCTAATGTTCCTTTGATCCTCTGTGGGGCGACTTGTCAGTGGAAAGTGTGTAGTGGTTTGTTGCGATGCCTTGAGTGTGTGCCCCTGTGTTGTCATTAATAGAAGCCCTCGTAGCGGTTCGATTTAATTGTCTGTTTGCCGCGGCGATAGGAGTGCAGGCGGATGTAAAGTTATTCCAAGGCTTCTCCCGTCCACGTAAATATAACGAGGTGAACTAACACTCCCAGAGATTATTCCAATCTGTTCAGACGGCGCCTGCATTCACACCAGATCGGAATCTAAATCCCA
>NC_082402.1:13383751-13388751 GCF_031168955.1 Gadus macrocephalus | reverse complement strand
CCAGGGCTCCATGTCTCTGACTGTGTCCTCCTCCTGTGTTCCTCTCCAGGTTCCTATGCATGACTGGACCATGGAGAGCCTCCTCTGCCGTCTGCTGGTTCTGGGGGCCACGTTGGCGATGGCCCACGCCTGCCCCAAGTACTGCACCTGCCAGAACCTGTCAGAGTCCCTGGGGACCCTGTGCCCCGCCAAGGGCCTCCTGTTCGTGCCCCCGGACATCGACCGCAGCACGGTGGAGCTGCGTCTGGGCGGGAACTACATCCTGCGCATCACCCAGCAGGACTTCGCCAACATGACGGACCTGGTGGACCTGACGCTGTCCCGCAACACCATCGGCTACATCCAACCCTTCTCCTTCGGGGACCTGGAGACGCTGCGCTCGCTCCACCTGGACAACAACCGGCTGACGGAGCTGGGGCCCGACGACCTGCGCGGGCTGGTCAACCTGCAGCACCTCATCCTCAACAACAACCAGCTGGGCCGCGTCCACGACAAGGCGCTGGAGGACCTGGCGCCGGCGCTGGAGGACCTGGACCTGTCCTTCAACAACCTGCCCTCGCTGCCCTGGGACTCGGTGCGGCAGATGGTGAACCTGCACCAGCTCAGCCTGGACCACAACCTGCTGGACTTCATCCCCGAGGGGACCTTCACCGACCTGGAGCGGCTGGCCCGGCTGGACCTCACCTCCAACCGGCTGCGCAAGCTGCCGCCGGACACCATCTTCGCCCGCGCCCAGGACTCGCCGGTGCTGACCACGCCCTACGCCCCCCAGCTGTCGCTGAGCCTGGGCGGCAACCCGCTGCACTGCAACTGCGAGATGCTGTGGCTGCGGCGGCTGGACCGCGACGACGACCTGGAGACCTGCGCCTCGCCGCCCACGCTGAAGGGCCGCTACTTCTGGTACGTCAGGGAGGACGAGTTCACCTGCCGGCCGCCCCTCATCACCCAGCACACCCACCGCCTCCTGGTGCTGGAGGGCCAGACGGCCAGCCTCCGCTGCGAGGCCGCGGGGGACCCCGTGCCCACCGTCCACTGGATCTCCCCCGACGACCGGCTGCTGGGCAACTCGTCGCGCACCACCCTCTACCCCAACGGCACGCTGGGCATCGGCATCACCACCTCCAAGGACTACGGCGCCTTCACCTGCATCGCGGCCAACGTGGCGGGCGAGTCCACCGCCTCGGTGGAGGTGTCCATCGTCCAGCTGCCGCACCTCAGCAACGGCACGGGGCAGCCGGCCCAGCCCAAGTCCCGCCTCTCCGACATCACCGGCACCAGCCGCGTCACCAAGGGGGCCCCCAAGGGCCCGCCGGAGAAGGTGGTGTCGGCGGCGGAGGTGACGGCGGAGTCGGCGCTGGTGCAGTGGACGGTGAGCACCACGGCGCCCAAGGTGAAGATGTACCAGCTGCAGTACAACTGCTCCGACGACGAGGTGCTCATCTACAGGTACAGCCGCTGTTCAGAGTTCACCTAGGCTATGCAGAGAGGTCTTAAGTCCCTCCCCTCCGACTTTGTTGTATGTTGTATGTCCTGCCACTTAATGTACACACTTATTGCATGTCGCATTTAGTTTGGAGCACTTAGATATGTAGCGTCTTATCATAGCTATCTATGTTGAATACGGGGAATGGGTTAACCTAGCGGTTGTTGTCGCTTGGCACTTGGTTCTATTGGTGTGTTCCTGAATCCTCGGACGCCCAGCCTTCCGAGTTGCACGTTTGACGTCACTTCCCGTCTCGGAGCATTCATAGCGTTCCTGTTCGTCTTTGTGATTGTGGCATGAAATTGTCGTTGTTTATTGTAAGCTACATTAGCCTCTTTAGCAAACCAGCCCGAAAACAAACAACACAACTTTGCATTGTATGGCACTCACTTTGTTACGACAAATGAACTTTGGATAAAAGCATCTGCTAAATGCCCTAAATGTTAATGTAAATGTTGTTCACTGGTTTAGCCGCTTGGCTTGTTGAACAGTTCAGCTGGTGCTGGTTGTCTGGGTGTTCTGGTCGAATGTAAGACACAGATGTTGGCTCTAGAAAATAATGATAATAAAAAATAGATGCGCTCTAAAGCTACAAATTGTGGACCAACCGACAAAAATAATAACATGATCGATCGTGACAACACAGAGGCAGCCCTTGTGGTGTGTTTTTACACTGCTCTTACAATAAAACTGGAGGCTTAAAAAACCCTCCTGGGAGAGGAGTCCGGTCTTCTCCTGTTCTGGTTATGAGATTGTTTACAGACCGGTACGTTCAGGTTCCTTTGAAACACCTCCCTGTGGGTCCTCTCCTCTCTACACCCAGAACACTGCTACTCTACGCAGCAATGCAGGAACCCCAGAGAGGCATCCATCCCCTGATTCCTGTGTGTGTGTGTGTGTGTGTGTGTGTGTGTGTGTGTGTGTGTGTGTGTGTGTGTGTGTGTGTGTGTGTGTGTGTGTGTGTGTGTGTGTGTGTGTGTGTGTGTGTGTGTGTGTGTGTGTGTGTGTGTGTGTGTGTGTGTGTGTGTGTGTGTGTGTGTGTGTGTGTGTGTGTGTGTGTGTGTGTGTGTGTGTGTGTGTGTGTGTGTGTGTGTGTGTGTGTGTGTGTGTGTGTGTGTGTGTGTGTGTGTGTGTGTGTGTGTGTGTGTGTGTGTGTGTGTGTGTGTGTGTGTGCGCGCGTGTGTGTGTGTGTCCATCTCCTGTCCCGACACATTTTGTGGCCGTGTGACATCTTGTTTGCTCAGAACCGAGGCTCCCCGCCAAAATGTTCTTGGTTTAATCCCCAATATCCACAATCTACCTGTGGGCATCCCTGAGCAAGATGCCCCCTAACCCCTACCTGCTCCTTAATGAACTGGATCTGACTTCACTATGAGTGGCTTTGAATAAAATGGCTGCTTAAGGACTCAATAATGGTGGTAATGGCGGTGTTACAACCGTCGTTCCTTTAACGGGCAAGGCGGCCACAGACTCATCGACGGATGGCTACCCGTCTTAATTACCCGCTGTATCCGGCCTTCTTCCCGCACGGTCCCTCGGAAGGAAGGTGAAATGAGACGTTATGAAGAAGCCCCCCCGATCCAATTACAGTGAATTAGTCAGCTCCGAAATAATGGAGTGGAGGTGCGTAATTACAAGCGTTGCCCGCGGCGACGGCGATGGGACACCATCTTTTTGTTAGATGTGTGTCATCCTCGGCCACTCGCGTTACTCCACTAATGACTTTGGGAGAATGGCTCTTCTCATACGTCTACTGGCTCTAATTCCGTGTGAAGTGCATGAGCAGAAGTCCAAGGCGTGTGCACGCTACTTCCCACGGTGCCTCTGGTGCTCAGAGAGAGAGAGGCAACACTGCAGGGGAAGAGGGGAGATAAATTGTAATATCTCCCCGCGTTAATATCTTTATCATTCACAGCCCTTGTAACAATGTACTCCGACAGCACTTGTTATGTGAGATTACCTCGTCGAAAGGTTCAGGGTTTGATCAACAAAATGTCCCAAGCAGACCTGTTGTCACCACGAACAAAATGCTCTTTCCAATCGCTACCTGGTCCTTATTGAGATGTATCTGTATTCAACGTCAGTGGCATTGGATTGACGTGCGGGCTGAATAACTTTAAAGTGAATAAATATTTCAGCTGTACTCTGAGAGCATGATCGTTCACTAAACGAAGTACTTGGACGTTTCCTGAACCCTTCACACAATCCTCTCTGCTTTGTTTCCCGGGAACTCGAACTTGTCTTGAACTTGTCTCCTTGACCAATTATAATATTATCTCTATTGATGTTTATCTGAGTGGGTTGCCAGATTGCCCAGACTGCCGTGTCTAGCCCGTAAAACATCCGCCTAATCTTCTGCTTGAAGTGCCTCCTGCCTCTTCCACCTCCAAAGCACCTGTTAAAAACTTGCAAAAACAATCACAAAGACCGTGCGATCAATATCCGAGCACGCAGACGAGACTCTCCGCCACTTCCCTACTCAGGTCTGAAGTGTTTGAGCGATTTCAACGATTTTCATGTGGCATTCTTTTGCCTGTCCTCTGGACCGGGGTAGGAGCCGCCGAAGCAGAGTTCTCCGTCAATAGAACAAGCTGCATGTCGGCCGGCGACCTTCTCTCATATTTCAGAGGCCGAGCCAGGCTTCAGAGCCTTGCCTGGAACATGTAAGGGGTCAAAGGTCGTTCCGGGTACACGGAGCCTGTTGGCTATCGGCGGTTGGTTGAGAGGAATGGTGGACTCGAGGCTGAGGGCCGAGTCGTATCGATCGCAGCGCAGGGACGGATGACCCTCACTCCGAATCCCATATTTATTAAAGCGGAGTGATTATTTTGTAGACACCGTGTCACGGAACGTTGCCAACGCGGGCTACGGTGAACAAAATTCAATTTTCACCACTTCAGAATGAGTGTTTTTCAAATCCATCACACACATCGTCAAAAAAGTGTGATGGATCTGGAGACGGGGGAGGCGGTGGCCTTGTGGATCATGAAGTGGATGAGAGCGGCTCAGTGTAGCGGCGCGGTCAAGGCCAGGCAGAGCGCAGGGGTTCTGGTTCAGTGCGTCAACCGGAGCGTCGTTCACCTGGTTGGTGCGTTCCGTTTTGTGACCCGTCGGTCCCTCTGCGTTAGCTTCTGACGTGCTAGCTCCCCTCTCGAATCTAAGCTTTGTTTATGTTAGCTCAATCAACCAAAAATGATACTACAGTAAAAAGTCGATATAATAAAATCTAAAAGGATAAAGAAGGCCTATGTCAAAGGAGAGTGAAATTTCACTCTCTTAGGTTCTCTTATCACATTCAATACAGGTACAATGTTCCCAGTACATTAGAGTAGTTTGACGTTTGAAACATTTCATGCCAAGTCCTCTTCCCCGGGCCTGAGGGTCCGTTGGCTGTGCACGGGGCTCTGGATCCTGTCAGTCCTGGGTTTATGTGAAATCCCCCTCCACCTCTGTGACGCCTGACTTTGATCCCCACGACTGAACCCAGCCCTGACCAGTGCTGTGGTGCGGAGGCAGT
>NC_082402.1:13276251-13381251 GCF_031168955.1 Gadus macrocephalus | reverse complement strand
AAAGGGACAGAGGAATCACAAATTGAATGAAATAATAGCAACGTTCCACAACAGAATAAAACAAATTAAAAAGGAAAATGTTTGACAAAAAAAGCATTCATAGTGCTCTATTGAAGAAAGGAATGGTTCATGCTGCAGATGGTTCTTAAACTCTGTCCGTCCTATGTGTATGTGTTATCTGTAGGCCTACTTCTATAGCTGCATATAAATATCGATTTTTATATCCCTCAGGGTTGAATCTCATTGAGATAAAAAACATTCTTCCAGGAGCGTACGAGTCAAGTCAGCAGAGAGTTAATAATTCAAACAAACAAAACAAAATTATCTGTCTGTCTAGTGGAAAAGTTGGTGATGATGTGACCTGATTGATATTAGCCTATATTAGCCTATCCTGTAACCTGTATGCTTTATTGTCAACTTTTTTACAATTTCATTTATTTATTTTAAAATAAATGTACAATTCTCTCTCTGTTTCTGTCTCCCTTTCTCTCCATCCTCTCTCTCTGTCTCCTTCCCTCTGTCTCCCTCTCGCTCTCCCCCTCTCTATCCCTTCCTCTGTCTCTCGCTCTACAACCCCCTCCCTCCCACACTCGCTCCCACTCTTTCTATCTCTCCCTCCATCCCCCCTCTCTGCTCTCTCTCTCATGCTCTCTCTCTTTCTCTCTCTCTCTCTCTCTCTCTCTCTCTCTCTCTCTCTCTCTCTCTCTCTCTCTCTCTCTCTCTCTCTCTCTCTCTCTCTCTCCCTCCCTCTCTCAGGATGATCCCGTCCTCCAGCAAGGCCTTCCTGGTGACCAACCTGGTGTCGGGCACACGCTACGACCTGTGTGTGCTGGCGGCGTGGGACGACAGCGCCACCACGCTGACCGCCACCAACGTGGTGGGCTGCACCCACTTCTTCACGCAGGACAGCTTCCCCACCTGCCGCTCGCTGCCCAGCCAGCTGCTGGGGGGTACCATGATCCTGGTGGTGGGCGGCGTGATCGTGGCCACGCTGGTGGTCTTCATCGTCATCCTCATGGTGCGCTACAAGGCCACCGACGGGGACCCCCACCCCTCCCCCGGGGACGACGTCGTCATGGCGACCGACAAGCTGAGCGGCGGCGGCGGGGTGAGCGCCAGCCACTCCCAGACCAACGGCGGGCGGCTGGGCCACAACGGCGTGCTGCTGCCCCCGTCCCAGAGCCAGACCCCCCCGGGCAAGGAGCCCGCCCCCGAGCCCCCCTTCAAGGTGAAGACCAAGGTGAGCCTGCAGGACGAGGTGGTGGAGTTCCGGTGCGGCTCGCTGCAGAGCAGCCTGACCACCTCCTCCTCCTCCTCCTCCTCGGCCGCCTCCTCGGGGGGCTCGCTGCCCCGCGGGGGGGCCGGCGGCGGCCCCCGCAGCCCCAACAGCACGCTGGCCAGCATCTGGAGGGCGGCGCCCGCCCGGGCCCGGCCCAACCTGGACCACCTGCTGGGGGCCTTCTCCTCCCTGGAGCTGCGGGGGGGGCCGCAGGGCCGCGGGCCCCACACCGCGAGCAGCCCGGCGCCCGCGGTGTCCCCGGGGGCCGCGGCCGACGGGAAGCCCCCCACGGACCGGGACCCCCTGCTGGGCCGGACACTAGACTCGCGGCTCAGCCGGCTGCTGATGCTGGACCCCCGGCCCCCCAAGAGGAGCCAGTCCTTCGACATGGGGGACGTGGCGGCCGCTAACGCTAACACAAACGCAAGCAGTGCGCCGGCTAGCAGCTACCCGCGGCGGCTCAGCAGCATCTGGACTAAGAGGAGCCTGTCGGTGAACGGGATGCTGCTGCAGTGCGACGAGGAGGCCAGCGGGGACACGGGGGGCAGCAAGGGCACCATAGACAGCAACGACTGGGTCATGGAGAGCACCGTCTAGGCTCTAGGACTTCCCCCCCCCCCCCCCGCCGCCCTGACCGCCGCTCACAGCGGTGACCCCGAAACACTGCCCAGTACCCTCGGCCCGTCGGTACCTCCTCACCCCGCTGATGCATGAACCAGCACATGGATGTTTGTCCCACGTTGTCATCGAGCCATGCTAGGCTACGAGCTACGTGCGACAAGCTACCTGTTGGCGAGCGATGTGCTGTGAGCTTAATGCCATGGGAAAGGAGCTAGAGTGACATAACTCGTGCTGCGTGCTACGAGCAACGTGCCTGGACGCTAGCCGCCGTACACGGTGGCAGATGTGACATGATAAAGGGGGGGGGCAGATCTTTGGCCAAATCGTTACCACGTCCAGGCTGCTGACTCGAGGTATTTGTACAGAAGTCATGTTTAAAGAACGGACATCACCATGGAAACGAGCCCAGAGAGCAGCGCCTCGGCTCTCTGAAACGACACCCTGATGGACTACTGCTATACGCTGTGTACATTGAATATATGTGATGCAGATAAAGTTTGTTATTTTTTCATTTGAACGGTCGAAGCACACGTCATTCCCCCCCCCCCCCCCCCCCTCTCGAGAGAAATCTAGAGACTATGAAAAAATACAAATTCAGTTGAATCTGAATCATTCCGTCGTACGTCCAGAGGTCACGCGGAGGTCCCCGGGCCGACGTCGCGTCGCAGTGTGTGTGTGTGCTTTGGTGTGATGCTACGAGTCGTTTACGTGTGGCAACAAAGATTATCGTTGAAAAAAAAAAAAGTGTTTGTGAATATATTTACTTTGGACAAAGAGTATATATACTTGAGGGTTCATCGAGTGACCCTGGGTAACATCCCTTTTGAAATGTTGAAAATGTGCATACAGGACGACCCCCAACACCTACCCCAAAGCCATAGGTCTCTGAGGACCGCCAAGCGGTCGACAGGGGGACCTTTTCATTTGTTTGTTTTTTACATCTTATTTTCCACAACCATATCTGCGTGTTCATAATCAGGAGGCAGCCTTGTTTCATTCAGTCCGTCTAATTCCTCATGGTACTACTGCTGTGACGTTTGACGGCGCCGCAGGTTTCCCAACATGCAGCGCTCCGTGAGACATCCGGTCTGTGTGGTGTACGTCAGTCCCCGCGGTTTTGGATGTTTTTTTACGGATGGTGTGTTGTTGATCAACCATCACGAGCCATTTCAAAATGTATCCTGTAGTGACTTCACAAGTTGGAGTGTCCACCCATGGAGCAAGCCCATCCCCATCCCCAGGAAGTGACCCATTCACACATCTGGGTAGACACTCCCAGTTCATCTTTCCTCCTGCTACATCTTCCGGTTCATGTATGACTGACTACTTTAGCGAGGTTTGCATCACTTTCATTTGTATGAGATGTCACCTTCACATTATGAAGACCACAGAATCTGTCGGCAGAAATCATTCTGGAAGCCTCCACTCCGAACTATAAATGCATGGGAACATGTTCCTGTACGGCGGTTATTCAACACAGGAGGTGAACTCGCCCTCTCTCTACAACTTGGGCTGCCACCTGGGTTAGTCTCTTCCTCCATTAGTCCATCGTCAGAAAATGTATCTAATCTAGTTTTGATTATTTATCAGTACGAGTGTGATTTATCAAGAAAAAATACAACATGTGCTGCTATGGGGTCAACAGTCTCATTAATAATGAATGCACAGGATTCACAAATGTATTTTGTGATTTGTATATAAATTACTCTCTTCTCACAAATACTTTTCAATGCACACACAAATGGATATTGGTATGTATAAATGTAAAATAAATCCATAAACAAAAATAAGTTTCACGAACACATTTCTGATCCACACACAAATGTGTCTTGTTTTAAATAAATGTGATATAAATCCATAAATATATGAATTAATTTTTTTTTTGCAATTTTCATCAACATTTATTTGGATGTTGTTACATTTATATACAAACTGTTAAACTTGAATTTACAAGATGCTTTTCATTTGTGAACTTATTGTAATTTGTGTGTGAACTGGTCTGTATTTATATGTGGATATTTGAGACTCTCCTGATGTGGCTAGATTCACAAAAATGTGTTTGTGAAACTTATTTTTGTTTATGGATTTATTTTACATACATACCGATATCCATTTGTGTGTGCATTGAAATGTATTTGTGAGAAGAGTGTAATATATAAATCACAAAATACATTTGTGAATCCTTCTCTGTGCATTCAATATTAATGCGACTGTTCTGACCCCAAATGCTGCTGAATGCTTCTGAAATTCCAATATTTGGTTCATGGATCTTTATGAAATTAGTACTTTAGTATTTCTCGGCTGCCTGTCAGATAAAACAAGCACATTTAATACATCATGTTGGACTCTGGTTACTTGTGATGGGCATTTTCTATTATTAATGACAATATACAGACAAAAACAAACCAACGTCCAAAATAATCATTAGTTGCAGCCCTATGCACAACGTTTGAGTTGTTGTGTTGTCCATGTCATTAGTATTTTGTCCGATGTTAAATGAGCATGTTCCCAGAAGACCAGCGGGACAAAATGGACCACGCTCTTGCCGCAGCGCCCCCTCTGGTCGACGAGGTATTGTCTCTGTATTACTGCTGTTTTTGTATCTTACTTCCAAAGGACTATGTTTGACTGGACATTATGACCTTGACCTCCTGCGGCACAGACAGGAAGCAGTTGTGACTGCAGACAGGGGTCATTTCCTATTTGGGAGTTGTAAAAAAAATAACAAGAACATGTTTGTGTGGTTCAAACGGTTGTTTTTGCTACTAAAAATATAAAAATATGAAACAATTTATTTAGTCCAATTTGTATTGAATGTGTTTTAAACTGCTGTCGGTGTGATTCACCTCAACACACACGCACATTTACTCGCTCTGTGAAAGTGTGTGAGAGTGTATGTGTGTGTGTGTTTTTATGTCCGAGTGTGGTCATATCTGTGTGTGTGTGTGGGGGAATTTGAGTGTGTGTGCCAAGTTCCATATCGAATATAAAACCAAAGCCCATGTTTACCAATCGTAGCATCAACAGATAATGTAAGGTCAGGTCAGGACTGACAACTGACCTGATCTCACACAGTGTTTCTCCACCTGTGGGCCTGGACCCCATGTAGCGCTGCCTGATTTGCTGATGAGGTTGTCAGAGAGGTGTTTTATAAACGAAAGATATTTGATACAACTTTTTTGATTCAAACAAATAATGAAAGGTATAAAAGGTATCTGTTTGTTGCCCTGTCACACATCCCCTACGTGGCTTTTGGCTTGGTCAACCTATTCTACTATTCCCACCACTATGCATTGTAGATATCATTTATTGATGTAAAACCTCTAAGTTGCAAACATTATCTTGATGAGTTGTGTTGCGTTGGAGATGTTGAATTAATATAAGCTTGTTTATGTGAACAATAGATCTATTTCAATATATAAGCACCAGACGTCCATTAAAGTTGTTGTTGGGCTGGATCTGGTAGGCCCGTCATGGCCTTTCGGAGGCCCAAAAATAGTTGCTCAATTTGGGCTGCATTTAGCTGCTCTGATTTGGACCAAATTTAGCCCCAGATGGACTTCTGTGTCAGACCATGGATCTCCAAGACAATTTTATGTTATTAGACTAAAAACAATGCATTTTCACGTAATTTTGGACCAAAAATTACTATAAAAACACAGGTTGTCGTTTTTAGAATACATCGCATCCCCCATGGCAGGAGTTACTGTAGAACTCCATACCAACTAGCGGTGGGCGGTACTGCAAAGCTTTGTTTCGATCCGATACAAAGTAATCAAACCAGAATCGCCGATATCAATAGATGTTTCCTATTATTCAGAGCGGCCTATGTATTTTCATGCAGGGGAGAGCAGTGCGTCACGATTCCTGAAGGAAATGCATCATCAAAACCTGAATACATTTTTCATGACCACTGAATGATATGCCAATGATAGCAATCATTATAAGGTGATGCCACCTGTGACACCTGAGTTTGATTCCCAACTGATTTTGATAACCCCCCCCCCCCCACACACACACACACCAAAAAATAGCACTACTACATCCCTATATGCACCAGCCACCGGCACAAACTACAACCAATACCACCAGACTCCTACATGGGGGCAATTGATTGAGACACCTTTTTGATCAGAGTAAAATATACGTCAGTATAGGGCTGCACGATTCTTGGTCATATGATAATCAAAGCTGGTGCTACACGATGGCTGTCACACACTAGGGGGCTTTTCTGGGCCCCTCCAGTCAAAGGACACAGGGTGGTGGGGTTCAATCGGCTATGCTGTTTAAGTAAATTAACATGTCAATGGTGCTGCACTGCCATGCAAGAGCTGTCCCTGAGTGTGTTTAACCCGAGTGTGTTTAACCTGAGTGTGTTTAACCCGTGCACACTGATCACTCAATGTTTAAGGTGTGCAGCCTCACCCAGCTCCAGAGTCCAAACAGACAGGTTTGGACTGGCTTGGCCAGGTAAGGCTGCTTAAACCAGCCATCAGCCACACAAGCTCCAACGTACTAATTTAGCTGATACAGAAGGAAATGCGACAAAAAATATGACGTTAGCTGATATAAAACCGGCATTTGAACTTTGGACAACAGAAAGGGAACGCTCCTGTTTTTAAATTAATTACAACAGCTTCATGAATCAGACTCTGAACATTAAAACAATCAATTTCAGTCTCCTCTTAATTGCACATCCTTTGAACAAGATTCTTTCTCTGTGTTTTCTGTGTGTAAGATGATGCAATACGATACAAAGTACTTTATGAAAGGTAGGTATGCTTCTTAAAATGTAAACCACATTCAATGCCTGTCAATGCCTGACAACATTTGAGCGAGTAAACATTAACGGTGGAAATATTTTGTGATCGATCCCCCCACCTCTACTGCCTGCTACAAACTGCTACCTCTTTGTAGAAAAGTGTTTCAGTTTCAGTGGGAGCACATGACGATGGTCAAACCAGAGTTGGGGGTAGGTGGATTCCCCTCCTATATACGTGGCTTTACTGCGCTCCTCTGACACACGACTTTGATTACCTCATCTTCTTTTTGTAGATGAAGTGCGTTACTGGGGAGGTGGGGGCAATTTACATTTTAATTGGACTTTATGAGTGCTAAATGGAAAGAAAAAAGGTGCCCAAAGAAATGAAACACTGCAGACGACACTGAAAGTTGGAGCAGGGTTGGACGCTGAAAAAAGACAAGATTGCAAACAGGATAGACGTTAACAAGATTGTCATGTATATTGTACAGTGTAGGCGTTATGCTCATCAATTAAAATTAATTTAAAATTTTCTTAAAATCCATTTTAAGATAAACTAATTGTATTACTTTATTAAGAAATTTAAGAAAAATAGGCCTGAACAGACAAAAGGCTTACAAGGGCAAGGAATCTTCACTTGAAGCATAATCAAACGCTATTTGATAGCCTCTGTGCGATTTAGAATTTATGCCGAACCAACATGTTTCTAATACGTGTTACAGATTCGATTTGAAACGGGGCCATGGAAAGCAAACTATTTTATTTAGGATTTAGAATTCTGGCTCCTGGATATCCTCATCTCAGCTACAAAAATGTTTTCACTCCTTGAAACCAATGTCTGAATCCACAAATAGGGTTTGAGTCAGAGGATTACATTTGAATTACAAATGTGACCCTTCAGCGGCAGACGGGAACTAACAACGGCCCACTGGGGGAACGCCTCAAAGTAGGCCTATGTGCACTTTCTGGATTAGTTCATTATCAGTTTAATTCAATACGAGTTGCTGTGGAATGGACCAGGCTGGCGGTCTGTGATCGTCCAGACTCAGAGTTCACAGATGAAGAATCTGGTTAGTTAGATGGTTTTAAGTTTGTTTTTGTGATGAGACCAGCGAGATAGAAACATAAGCAATGCCATAATCAAGTATTCATTCCACTTTACCGGCATTATGGGTCTAGTAAATGTAATTACATTAGTTTTATTTGCATCATCTCAATATTCATGTTTAATTTTAAGTAGTAGTGTTCCCCCTATTTCAGCCCGGTTTTAGGTTGCCTGCTACTTTAATATCGGTGAATAAAAATGAAGTATTATAATAAATGATAATATTATAATACTTTATTATAATATTATAATAAATAAATGAAATCCTAGTTCATCCTCAATCCCCGCCAGCTCCCTTACTTCCCACAGGTATGCTGTGAAATTAGATTTCCATAAAATCCACATTATTGAAGCTTTTAGTATTATTATGTGGTAATTAAGGAGAACCTAGATAAGGAGAAACACTTTTTATGGCATTATAGTCATTTAATATTTAACCATCTGGTGATTAATGCTTTTTTTATTCGATTTCAGTCATTTCCTCAAGAATATTAATGAAAGCACTGCTATCCATGCCATAGCCGCCAAATATTGTTCATGTGCAAGCTGTGTTCACCGAAGACATGATAGCTGACAAAAGTTGCCGAAGGAGAGACAGTGTGGTGTATGAGGACCACACGACGGACGCAACTCAACAACTGGTCCGGAGCACAGGAACCAGGGACGGACCCCGCAACACTCCACTGAGGGACTGGTCCAGAGCACAGGGACCAGGGACGGACCCCGCAACACTCCACTGAGGGACTGGTCCAGAGCACAGGAACCAGGGACGGACCCCGCAACACTCCACTGAGGGACTGGTCCAGAGCACAGGAACCAGGGACGGACCCCGCAACACTCCACTGAGGGACTGGTCCAGAGCACAGGGACCAGGGACGGACCCCGCAACACTCCACTGAGGGACTGGTCCAGAGCACAGGGACCAGGGACGGACCAGGCAGCACTCCACTGAGGGACTGGTCCAGAGCACAGGGACCAGGGACGGACCCCGCAACACTCCACTGAGGGACTGGTCCAGAGCACAGGGACCAGGGACGGACCCCGCAACACTCCACTGAGGGACTGGTCCAGAGCACAGGGACCAGGGACGGACCAGGCAGCACTCCACTGAGGGACTGGTCTGGAGCACAGGGACCAGGGACGGACCAGGCAGCACTCCACTGAGGGACTGGTCTGGAGCACAGGGACCAGGGACGGACCAGGCAGCACTCCACTGAGGGACTGGTCTGGAGCACAGGGACCAGGGACGGACCAGGCAGCACTCCACTGAGCGACTGGTCTGGAGCACAGGGACCAGGGACGGACCAGGCAGCACTCCACTGAGCGACTGGTCTGGAGCACAGGGACCAGGGACGGACCAGGCAGCACTCCACTGAGCGACTGGTCTGGAGCACAGGGACCTTATAGACCACTGGTCAAATGTATAAACAGGTCAATTAAATAGTCACATGCATAGATAAATAGATGGATGGATCGATAGATAGATACATATCTACAGACAGATAGAAATATATATCGATATACCTACAAACATAGGTTAGGTGACCCTTTACCACACAAACTGCAATATACAGTGCAACAATAAGAACACAGGCATAATCTACAAAAGAGCATAATAGACAAGGGATTATGATCTCTGACATTCATTCAGCGAACAATGTCGCCAACGCATCCAGATAAGGCACAAGATGGATTGGGACCACAAAGACCCCCCCGCAGACCCCTCGCGAGATGGTCCGGACCACTATAGCCTTAGGGCCCCTAGTGGTAGTAGTGGTCAGTGGGAGCGACAATGGTCCACTGAATTGGCTACAACCCCTGTTCACTGAGGGATAGAGGGATTACAGGGGTGCTTTGTCCGCTCTCCCGCCAGGTGACAAGACGCTCCTGTTGTCCGTGGATACGCCTCACTGCACTGGACCCCCAGTCGACCCCCCCCCCCCCCCCCCCCCCCCCCCCCCGGCTGACTCTGACTGAGGACATCGAGGGGAGGGTTCGGACACCGGGGAGGCTGAGTGGTTTTAGGCCTATATATAACGGAGAATTATGGGTTTATAAATGTAGTTTACTTACTTAAATTACCATATATTGAGAAACATAGGCGGTTACTTTCACAATGTTCTACTACATATACATTGGTCATGGTACAAAGTTCCCAATTGTGGATTGATTGAGCCGTAAAAAAACGCCCTTTTTGTGAATGCAAACAGTAAAAAGTAAAAAATGCAGTTGCGGAGTAAAGAGTGCCAGCCTGCACTCGAGACACACGATACCCAACATTACTGCAAGAAGGCATAGATGGGGCAAATTGTGGAGAGCAATCGTCAGAAAGATGGCTAATGCTCCCAGTTTGTTCACTTACCAACCAGAAAGCAACAAAAACCAATGGAAATCATTACAAAGGAAACATGGAAAGGAAATATGATGGAAAGATTACAAGCCATAATTCTATATTTACTGAACAGTAGGCCTATTTATAATTTATTTATTATAAAGCTCAGTTCGTATGAAGTTCCCCCCCCCCCTCCACCCTGTACCAACACACACCTCACCCTCCTCCAGCTACCAACATTTGTACTAGACGCCTTTGTCCGACTGTCCGTTCATCTCTCACCTATTGTATTCATACTTATACTATACTGTAACATCTGTGTCTACACTGTGCCTATACGGTACAATACTCACTTATAGTGCATTTTTAAAACAGTAATATGTGGTTCATGGTGTATTCACCATATTTGTATCATACCTCGTATCTTATTCTGTATATAATAACGTTTCTGAGGTTAGCTAGCTGTAGCTTCAGGACAGTTACTCTGTGTCCTTGTAGGCCCTTTTTTCCTAGCCGTATATGTACAACAGGCCGCACATCGGCTATCGTCTTCGCCGCCGGTTCAATCCAGGAGGCGCACACAATGTTTCGTAATGTTAAGTTTAATCATTCACTTGTAGTTGTTGGTCATAAGCATCTGCTATGGTGCCATCACCCGGGCTGTGGTTCACTGCCTCTGTTGAACAGGCAGTAGGATGGGTTCTCAACAGTTTCCCTTGGTTCTGTTTTGTGGTATTGATGCCAATCAGTTGTTTTAGTCTTTCTTTACATCCTCAAACCTACCATCAGATTTTCGTTACACGGCTAACTTTTGATTTTTTGGGGGGGATTTCTTTCTTTCATTCACTCAGCTTTTTTCTTAACATAAAGGACCAGTCATATACTATACATTTGGAGGAAATCCTAATGTTTTCTCTCGTTGTAGTTGTTGTATTGTATCAGACTGTGTTAGTCAAACAGCAATTTTGCAGTTTCCTTTAAACAAAAATTTGTTTTGTTAACATTTACCTTCTGGAACATTTCTTTAAAACTGTCTTTCCTATTTATTAATAGCTTTTCATTATTTTGGGAAAACCCATAGTCAGATTTATATTTAAGTGTTACAGGGCACTGTTGTGATGTTAACATTGGATAAATGAAAAGACTTTAAAAGTGCCGGTCCTCAAATGTGTAAATTATAAATGAATCAACAGCCGACTTAAGACATTTAAAACATGGAAAACCACACTGTGGGATGTGTAGTGTGGATGAAGGCTGGTTCAAGCAGCCTCACCTGGCCTGGGTCACCCTGCATGGAATGGAATGGAAATTATGATAATCTAACAACTACACTGAGTTCCTTCACTTAATAGTCTTTAGACAGGTTGTGGTCTCCCTATCGCCCCTATCGGTAAAAGGGGAGCATGAGTTTGTAACTGCTGGCGCATGCGCAGTTTCGTGATACTGCAGAGGAACGACCTGTTTACAATGCAGTTCAATGTGTGTATGTGTTAGCAGGAATGTATGCTCGAATGAGTTTATAAAGGGTGTGTCAGCTTTCCATGTCCTCGCCCTGCTTGTGCAATCGTTAAAATAGCAGTTATTCGAGTTATCATGTCGTTATAGCGCACCATTAATATATTTCGGAAAGTTTTAAGGACAACTCCAGAGGCGGGTCGCTGGGCACAGCAATGGCGTTGTCCACCCACATCCCCGGGATGCAGATCAATGACAACAAGCCACGGAAGTACTTCTCGCTACTATTCTACCAGGCCGTGCGGGACCTCAAACCCGTGTGGATGTTGGAGGACATGCGGACCATGGAGACGTTTTACCAGGAGGTCGACGACACCCAAAGAACTTACAACCCGTCCGAGGCACTGCTGTACGCCATAGTGCACGACCACCAGCCGTACGCCCGTTACTTGCTGAGCCACTACACCGACGAGGCGCTCTCTCGGCCCGGGGAGCGGTTCTGCTGCTGCCCCTCGTCAGCCCCACATCTGGCAATGACTGTTCGCTACGACAGGCGGTACATCTTGGGTCTCATCCTGCAGGAAGTGCATCGCACCAAGCCGAGCATCCCTTCCTACACGCGCCAGGGGGGATGTCTGCACGCAGGTGACGGCAAAACGCCACTTCACTTGGCGTGTGAACTCGAGCGCCCCGAGGCTGTCACTATGCTCCTCGGCAACGGTGCGTCCCCGTGCGTGGAGGACCACCAGGGCAGGACCCCGCTAGACGTGCTGCTGGCACGCTTCAGGGAGCCCAGCAATGTGACACCGGCGGAAAGAAGACGAACTCTGGACAACTTGTTGATGTTCATGCCCGCCGGGTGTCACTTCAAAATGAAAGGCGTTCTCGGCAAGGAGCCGGACTTCTGGTCCAAGGCTCTCGGCGAGGCCACCTTTCAGTACCTGGTGGGGAAGACCCCCGCGGCGCTGGTCCTCTCCGCCATGCAGACTGTTCTCAGACAATTGAGCCCCGCGAGGTTTCCGGACAGCCTACTGGAGCTCCCCATCCCGTCCTCGCTGAAGCCGCTCAGTTTAACCCCCTGTTCCGGTCCTTCCCGCGAGAGATCGAGGATGAGATTTGTGTAGTATAGTGTTGTCTGTTGACATTTCAGCAGAGGCAATTTGATGTAGCGTTCATAATGTATGCCTACCATACGGCACTGTAGCCTACTGTAGGCCCACAGTCCCAAAGCCTGCAATCAGCATGATGCTAGCCTATACGACCAGCGTCATGGGTTCATCGTATGATAAATTAAGAGTTCAGCCATTGGCAGGCCTATTTACAGAGATGGTCTCCTTGATTATTATTTTTAAGCCAGACTCTTTTGTGATGTCATTGATCTTAACAATGGTTCCCCCTAGCTTGTGTTGATGATGGATAAAAAAACGATGCAAGTGGTTTCTCTCATAAATCCCTTTAAAAACAAAGTGATCTGAAATGTATTTAACATGAAGCCTTCATGATATCACATTGTAAGATTGACATAGGCCTAATTCCAGTTTGTTAGGTGGTATGCAGCACAAGTCTTCGGCTAGTAATAATGAGAACGAGGCATAGAGAGAGAGATTCAGACAGACAATGTAAGAGAGAGAAAGAGTCCCTGAATAATAACGTAAGGGAAACAATTGAGACACCTACGATACACACTATACCTTAGGCCCACCAACCAACAAGGCAAGACAGAGTGATTAACTAGCACATAACTTATCAAAAAAAGTACAACACATGCTCACATAGGAATGGGTCGGTACCTTGTTTAAAAAAAACAAGCATTCATAGATGTCTGTGCACTAAAGGCACAACAAAAGACGATGCATAATCAGGTATTTCGAAACGCAAGGAAACATGGCCTGCCTCCAATGGGTTTATTTTGCATAAACCAACATGGAAAGTAGAAACGGTTTCAACATTTGAAGAGGAACGTAAATCCCTAAAATAACTTATTGAAAATACAACTTGATTAAGAGATTCACTAGTGCTCACCACAGAAACAGGCATCAACAAAACATGGCAGAGGGATCAACTAGTATATACTGATCACAAAGAGTATAACACAACACAAGGAAACGCCCCAGGGATGGGGCGTTTCCTTGTTTAAAAAAAGGCTGAAAGGCACCTGAGGACAAGCCACGGCTCCGGTTTCAGGGAGCCATTTTACAGGCCCATTAATACCCTTTCCATTAATGTTTGGAATCAGGTTGTACGGTTTACTTTCGGTGCAAAAATAATTTACGTTTTCAATCGAGCCAAGTTTATTTATGTTTAATCGATAGGGACAGAGCAGCCATCAACATCAGTAAAAACCTACAAGATGTTAACATGGCAACGTTTAGCAAAAGTGCTTACATCCAGTCCTAGTACCAACAACAGAAACATTAAAAGTAAAAATATATAGGCCTACAGTACAAAGTATAGACAGGTATGGCATGACAATGAGTGGTCAGTGATGTCCTATGTAAAACCTTTCGATCTCTTCATACTTGCAGATTGATAAAATAATTGTTGATGACTTTGATTTCATGGCAATTTAATTAAGAGATTGTAGATCTATTTTAGGAATAAATGAAAGCCAGGAATAAATATAGGAATATTGACAGGACTCATTTACAAACGAGAGACATGTTCATTAAAAAATAAAACAATCCAAACGAATACAATGTTAATTGGCTTGATATAGATATGTTCTCGTCCTCCTCATTACAGGCCGCTTGGTCAGCTTACGGCGTCAAGCAAGACGCAAGAGTCGCCCAATGGCTTCAGCTACTTTCGTGTAGGTGCTCTTTCGACACTAGGGGGTGACAAATGTCCTATATTAAACACTTCTTGTTTTTTGTTCCAATGCATTTTTTTTCAGTTGTAAAAAAGGGAAATACCATTAATAAGAAAGATAGAGTAAAAGGGTTTAAATAATGAGTGAAGAAGTTAAAAAAATATTTATTTGAATGCATTTTGATATATATTGATATATATTCTTTTTCTCAATAATTAGGCATGATTTGTTTTAGTTGGCTGCCATGCATCACCCAAGTGGGTGCTACCAACTGGTTGTGGATTGGCTACTAAAACCAATAGGACAATTTATCTTTAATATATGGTTAGCGAAGCCAAACAAAACAAATTGATAAAATGCTTCCATACCTTTGGCCCTCATTAATATGTTCTTGATTCCTCCACCGCTTGTTACAGAGTCTAAGTCTTGAAATTATGCATCCTGCAGAACTCGTTTGTCATGTACCAGAAATCCCTCCACCTAGCAGTCCCTGGGCTGATAATAATTTGTATGGTTTCAACAAGCCATCTGCAGTATGCAACAAAATGAGAACCTGTATGATCAGGATAGTCTCACAAGACAAGTTGAACAAGACTAACGAAAATACCACTTGTGCAGATGACGAATGACTCTGTAGTCCCTGTTCCTCACTGAAAAGTCGCACGCGGTGCAGATGGCCTTCAGATACTTATGGTTATCTGTAACAGGGTGGCGGTGTGCGGAAAAATATTGACGCCACAGAAAGTAGCGGCTGTATGCGGAACCCTCTTCAGGAAGTCTGCAAGGGAACTGGCGTTAGGGAAATCATTAACGTGGACAAATGAGTCGCCCGGCACAAAGTCCTCATAGTTTAACCTCGGGGGACCAAGTACCACAGGTACAGTCCCAACTGCCAGCGGTCCGTTCAGTTTCTCTGTGATGTAGTCTATGTAAATTAAATCCTCAAAGGCAAGTTGGAATTTGCAGCTGCTGATGGCGTCAAAACTGGTGTTTTGAAACCAAGACATGAAGAAACCGCCCAAGACCTTGATATCGATGTGCTTGGCGAGTTCTTTGTAATAGCTGTGCCCCGTACTGTTGTCTGCGACCTTGTCACCTTTAATGTAACACACCAAATGCTCCTTCTTGGGCAGTGAAGGCCCCTCGCCCAGGATCTTATTGTAGGTAAGGTCCCAGCGCACCTGAATATCGGCGTCCTTGCGAAAGTTCAGACTGAGGTTAAAAAGATTGTCAGCGCCTTCTATTCTGCGCGTGTTGGCCGGTGGTTGCAGGTTCAGCCATATCCAACGCTGGAAGGCCGGCCTTCGTCGTCTGGGCAGGTTGGACAGATCATCTTTGATGGCATCGTGAAAAAAAATCACTTCCTTTGCTTTGAGGTATAGGGATCGGTCATCAGTGAGACGGCAGCCATCGATGTTGAGGTGTTTCTTGCAGTCGTGCAAGTCAAACTTTAGGTCTTCCGGCCAGAACCATATCAAAATGAGGGGTTTCTTTGCGACTTTTTGGACTGGATTGTAGTGACGATTTGCGTAACTGGGGAGGGGGATGCAGTTACCATTCAGAGTTGACTTTATGAATGTAAAATACAAAGTCAATAATGTCCCCAGTGTAAATATCACGCCGCATAAGAGCCTCAAACATCCGGTCACTGTCGGTTTGGAGGGGTTAGTCTCTGCAAAACAATAAAGGAAAATTAACATGGTGTCATAAATATGTCAAAAGGGGACATCAGGCCTTGTCTCTTCAATTTAAATACAATGAATGCCTGACTGATGAAGATTGATGGATTCGGTTCAACAAAGCAAATTACATGTCATGTAGTCCGAGAGTCCTACACGTAGCCTACTGCAGAGAACATTTTTCTCAGTTTCCATGAAGAGAAGTTCTGGAGTAGTTAAAACCAACCGATCTAGAGAATGCCAGTTACAGACAATTCAAGTCAACTCAAAGCCCGAAGAACCCGGCCATGAACCGACATTTGAGCGCTCTGTGCTTTTGGCCATATATTGAAAATACCTGAGCTATTTAACTATATGGCATCCAATAATCTGTCCAGAAACTCTTATAGCATTGTGTATTTAACGTTGAACTTGCCAATAAAAGTCAGTTAAGTACCAGTTTCTTTTAAGAACTTACATTGGGGGGATGGATGGACGGACGGACGGACAAACTAGTTATATTTTTTGTTGGCTACCTATTTGACCTTCAATGCGTCTACCTGGGACCCCTCTTTTGCTATAGCCACCCTGGCCAATTGGTGGCAGGGAGATTTGATGGCGCATTTGAAAAAGCCCTTTCAGAATATATATTCTTATTTAACGCAATTAAACATTAAAATAAACAGACTAATGCACTGTCAACCCTTCTTGGCCGTAATCATGACCATCTAAATCTTGTTTGACGTAGTTTTAACCACCATCTAGCCTCTGCTATGAAAGTTCAACTGAATACAGTGTGATACTACTTTAAAGGCACAGGTAGGTGAAAGAAAATTTACTATGCCTACTGCATCATAAAATGAAAGTTAGCCTAGGAAACCAGACAAAGCTTATCAACAAGGTATCTTTGTGTTTATTTCATGAGGCCACATGTGTGAAGCCTTGATTAATTCCATAGATCCGATAGATTTCATGCCTGCATCATAAGTTTAGTTCAGGAGCACATGCGCCGTCTTGACCACTGTTTGTCATTGTATGTTTGCATATTTTAAAGGCAATCATGTGCTTATCCTTTCTGCACACCAAAGGGTGGGTGGTGCACTGTTGACTGTTCCTGCCTTTCATAGCTGTTGAAGGAACCCTATATCTACCACTCTGGTCTAGGCCTTCCAGCTCATAGACATCTTATATGCTATAAGATGTCCATGTTCCAGCTGGCCTTGTCGTTTGGCGCCATCAGGAGGAAAACAAAGGAATTACAACTTGCTAGCAGCGAAATTATATAGATTTTTTTTTTTTATTAGATTCATTTTAATTACGATGGATGACAGAGGAGAAGGAGTGGATATTGTGGCCGACTTGTTGAAAAAGTATTTTTCGAGAAGAATTTTCTCAGAAATTGTGAAACAGGGACGACCAACACCGCAGAGTCTGAGCCATGAGGCAGTGGCTGACTAACCGAGAATCAATTCATTTACAGAATAGGCAAGGCTGCATTCTGGTTTCAATCCAATACGCTTGCACTAGGAGACAGAAATATATTGAATCAACAATTATCATCATATTATTATACATGCATGACTATATGTGGCCAAATGTGGTGAGGACATGAAATCTATAATTACAGATGATGATCATCTATATTATTGCATTGCATTTTAATGACCTCCCCATCAACAGGTCATGTTGATGGAAAATAATTGAAACTTTCCCTTTTATCTGCTGAGACAAAAATAACCGAAGTTCTTACTCGTGACGGTTATATTCTGCTCTCTTCCATATCCCCCAGGATAATTATCACCTCTTAAATGTCTTTGGAACTGGCCTGCTTCTTCTACCTTGGTGCTGTTCGGTCTTTAATATAAATCAAGATGAAACCAGAGAGAAGGGGGGTACACACATACACACACGGAACCCAAGTGATTAAGGGTGGTGTACCCTTAATCAACATGTGCGGTCACCGCACATGTAGCTCGACTCGACACGACTCGACACACACGACTCGACACGGTAGCAGCACGGTTCCTTTTCCACCGCAAATAGTACCTCCTGGACGTGGGCGGGGTCGGCTGCGCGAAAGGGCCGTGAAGTATTTTTGTACGCGACGCAAACAACACCTACGCAACCCACACATGAGCTGTGTTCGAAATCGTTCCCTATACACTCGTTCCCTATTCCCTATATAGTGTACATGATTTAGTGCACTATATAGGGAATAGGGAACGAGAATTCGGACACTACGCTGAACATTTCTAAACGTCATTTGCGTCAGTAAATGCGCCGGGTATTTGTGTGACGCAGACAGATGCGCCCACATCATGTAAACATACCAGGCACTCACGAGGAAAGTTGGAAGTTGTATTGATGTTGAATGTTAAGGTGCGGCCACACCGGAAGCGTATCTCGCGTACTTCGCGTATGAAATCGCCATTTTTTCCATAGGGAACCATTGGTTTACGCGCGTATTACGCGTTTCATGCGTATTACGCGTATAAGCAACATTTTACGCGCGTATTGCGCGTATGAGGCGCGTATATTTACGCGCTATACACGCGTATATCGCGTGCATCTCAAGAGTTCAAAAAATTTAACTTTTTACGCTCATACGCATGACGATTAGCCGATTAGCCCAATCAGCGTTGAGCTTGACCCAACGTCACTGGCAGAGAGTAGTGAGCTTGGACAGAAGCATACGGCCGACATCTTTCTTTATTCTGTGTGGAAATAGTAACATAGTTACGCCATTAAATGCTTTTATGGAAACATTTCTAGCGAGAAATGTGCATTTTACTTTCATAATGTTCGCTCGGTGAATGTGAAGGATGTTTGGTTTGATAGTTATGACGAAGAGGGAACGCTCCGTTCACTTGCATGGACAGAGTCTAAGCAACCTCAATGTCTTGGCGGACTATTTCTCTGCTGATCAACACAGACACTACACGAACAGAAATGGAGGTGGATCAAAATATCATCGTCGCCGTGTGCGGCCGTCCTGTCCTGTACGACACCACGATGGTGTCGTACAGGGACAGGAACAAAACAGAGAGGGCGTGGGTCGACGTGGCAGAGGATATTGGCGTTCCTGGTAAGATTAGTGAATAATGTGTGTGTGTATTTTGCTTGGCTTGGCGTATAGCGCGTATTGCGCGTATGCGACCATTTTTGACACAAAATGGTCAAGCAACATTTTACGCGCGTATCTCGCGTAAAAAGTACGCGAGATACGCGTCCGGTGTGGCCGCACCTTTACATTTCCTTGTTCAAGTATTTTTTTTATTAATTTTGAATGTTAAATATTCTATGTTAAATCCCAAATAAATTGTTGACATTTCTAAACGAAAGCCGGAGACTCCATCATTAAATGTATTTGTTTTCGCGGTTATTCAGCTTCTTCTTCTCCTCCGGAAAAACACGACCGCATTGCATTGTGGTATACGGGAGTAACATGTAGGGAACATCGTATGTACCCTATTTTAAGTCCACTATATAGTGCCCTATATAGTGGACCACTGAGAATTCGAACACCCTACAAAATGGCGTGCACCCTATTTAGTGCACTACATCCATGATAGGGAACGATTTCGAACACAGCTATGGACAGAACCCACATAACAACAATGGAGGACATCGATGCGATGGTATTCGTGTTCGTATTATTAGCTGGCATGTTGAAGAAGTTGAAGAAGTGGAATATGTTGGCTGCGGCGCTGCTATGGCTGTTACCAGCATGGTTGCCATGTCGCTCTCGTGACTTCGTCACACTCTCTGGCCAATCAGTGGCCGGCCGTCTGCCGACGTCACCTTTTAGCATCGGCTCAGCTCGCTTGGAACCTAGAGCGAGGCGGTACTAGAAAAAGCAGCCACTTCAGGTACCAGATACCATGTTTTCGCGGTGGAAACGCAAAAAATGCGAGCTGAGTCGAGTCGAGTCGAGTCGTGTCGAGCTGGTACCATGCAGTGGAAAAGCGGCATTAGCTGCTCTGACCCAGCCGGGCAAAGGATTTGTGCGGCACTTTCAATCCAGCAACTACGAGGTATAGTTGGCTGACATCGTCGAGTGTGGTCATTCTAATCTGTATTGCTGGGAATGCTTGCTATTTGCAACGGATCGATGTGGTGTTTGGAGCCACGGTGGGTTTCCAACCTGAGTTGTCTTACAAAGGCTGCATTTAGACACCAAAGTACTTGTTGGCATCAGAATCAGAAAGGATTTAATTGCCAAGAAGGGTTTTACACCAACCAGGAATTTGGCTTGGTGATTAAGGTGCATACATTAAGACAATAACAATGAACAATGAAGAAGAGATATATAACACCATATAAACAAGCAGGAACATAAGCGATCAATTAAAAAAGGATAAAATAGAATAAATAAATTAAATTAAAAACTAAAGTAAAAGATACAAGAATTTAAGAATTTAAGATACAAGAATATAAGAATTTACAAATTGGTGATGGGTATGAGTGCCAGAGTCAGTGTCAGTCAGTGGGGGTGGTGGTCCTGGGACTTGTTAAGGAACCCAACTGAAGAGGGGAAGTGGCGGGAGGTATTGGTCCTGATGGACCGCAGCCTCCTGCCAGAGGGGAGAGTTCCAAATAAACTGTGACCAGGATGGGAGGGGTCGGCCATAATCTTGCCTGCCCGCCTCAGAGCCCTGGAGCTGTGCAGGTCCTGGAGGGATGGAAGGTTGCAGCCAATCACCTTCTCCGCAGAGCGTATGATACGCTGCAGTCTGCTCTTGTCCTTAGCCGTAGCAGCAGAGTACCAGACAGTGATGGATGAGGTGAGGATGGACTCAATGATTGCAGTGTAGAAGTGCACCATCATAGTCTTTGGCAGGTTGAATTTCTTCAGCTGGCGCAGGAAGAACATCCTCTGCTGGCCTTTTTTGGTGAGGGACCTGATGTTGAGCTCCCATTTTAGGTCCTGGGTGATGATGGTGCCCATGAAGCGGCAGGACTCCACAGAGTCGACTGGGGAGCCACACAGGATGATGGGGGTGGATGGGGCTGGGTTCTTCCTGTAATCAACAATAATCTCCACTGTTTTTTCATCTTGTTGTTGTTGAAGACGTTCGGAGACACCCGAGTGGATCTTCAACTCAATGAGCAAGTAAGAAGGGAATCAGAGCTCCACAACGAAATCGCACTTTGGTTGATTTGTAAAGCCTATATTAATATTATTTTGGTTTAAAAAAACAATCTAGGAAAGAAGCACGTACTTTACAGCCTTTTTACTAAATGACGGAAGATTTTTTGCTGCATTCACGGACAGTCGGAAATTGTAGAATCAGACGAATATTACGTTATTTTCAGCTTCTGACTCGGGTAGGCTACGTGCGTTTTGTTGCGGTTCATCTCATCTCATTTTCGTCCGCTTATCCGGGGTCGGGTCGCGGGGGGAGCAGCTCAAGCAGGGGGCCCCAGACTTCCCTTTCCCGGGCCACATTGACCAACTCTGACGGGGGGATCCCGAGGCGTTCCCAGGCCAGTGTTGAGATATAATCTCTCCACCTAGTCCTGGGTCTTCCCCGAGGTCTCCTCCCCACTGGACGTGCCTGAAACACCTCCCAAGGAAGGCGCCCAGTGGGCATCCTTACCAGATGCCCGAACCACCTCAGCTGACTCCTTTCTCAGTAAAGGAGCAGCGGCTCTAATCCGAGTTCCTCACGGATGGCTGAGCAGTTCTCACCCTATCCCTAAGGGAGACGCCAGCCACCCTTCTGAGAAAACTCATCTCGGCCGCTTGTACCCGCGATCTCGTCCTTTCGGTCATCACCCAGCCCTCATGACCATAGGTGAGGATAGGAACGAAGATCGACCGGTAGATCGAGAGCTTTGCCTTGCGGCTCAGCTCTCTTTTCGTTACAACGGTGCGGTAAAGCGAACGCAATACCGCCCCCGCTGCTCCGATTCTCCGGCCAATCTCACGCTCCATATTAGGCCTACCCTCACTCGCGAACAAGACCCCGAGGTACTTGAACTCCTTCACTTGGGCTAAGGACTAATTTCCTACCTGGAGTAAGCAATCCATCGGTTTCCTGCCAACTTTGCTAAGAGTCATGGCCTCAGATTTAGCGGTGCTGAGATCCTCATCCCAGCCGCTTCACACTCGGCCAACCGATCCAGTGAGTGCTTGTTGCGGTTGTTTTATTATTATTCTTAAAGCCCGTTCAGTTGTCAGGGTTATATTGGGTGGTTACATCATCATGGCAATAACCCTGACGTCATCATTAAGCCATTTGAAAAGCGGTTTAATTCAGGATGATTGCATTGAAGGCCTCATGGTAAAAGTCTGGGCCCGCCATCGCCCATGGTGCGGATCTTGGGTGGTCTGAGGGCCTCAGACCACCCAAAATCCACACCATGGGCGATCGGGCTTTCTCCGCTGCTGCTGGCCCAAGACGATGGAACGCCCTCCCTGACCACCTGAAGGCCCCACAGACTACAGCTGTTTTAAAAAGAAAAACGTAAGACGTAAGATTTTTTCTCTCCCTTAAACTCTGTAGCACTTTGATATTTCTGAATGTAAAGTGCTCTACAAATTAAATATATTATTATTATTATTACTCTCAGAATTCCTCCGAGAAATGCCGACTTCCGACTCAGAAGGCTGGCGTCCGAGGATTCAGGAACACACCATAATAGTTTGTTTGGGAAGTGGATGGAAACGCAAGCAAGTCTATGCATCAAGACATTTATCAGGCCATGAAACAATTGACAAGCACCACAAAGCCAATCACTCACCCTTTAACGCCATCAGATGGATAAGTACAGCCGTGTATCCACCACCCTATGACCCTCGACGCATGCTCTGTATCCCAGGGCTGCGAGTGGGAGCAGGCTTTCAGGAACAAATGTCACACTAGTAGTGGGGGTGGTCTGTGTCGCCCATGGACATAGGTGTCGCCCAGGGCGAGGCTCTGTCACGTTAAAATTGTACCGGGGGCGAAAATTGTACCGGCCTACGTCATCGTTTGTTTACATCCTGACAACCTGACAACCTGCCCGGCAACAGACGACGCGATGCAGAAAACATGTTTCCAAACGACGAAATAACATAATACAGATAGCGGATCGCTATCTGTATTATGATAGATAGCGATAACACTTGTTTTTACTTTATATTTGTATTGTATTTAATTGATTAATCGAAACAATAAAAAAAATTGCCCGCAAAACGGGCGATCGCGTCAAATGACGCGTCAAATCACGTAGGAAGGTTCTTGAACATTCTAGACTATGAAACCTGCTTAAAACACTCAGTTTACTAGCTAAATTCGATTAAACAATTCAATACAATACAAATATAAAGTAAAAACAAGTGTTATCTAGCGATCCGTTATCTGTATTATGTTTCAAGAACCCTCCTACGTCATTTGACGAGATCGCCTGTTTCGCGGGCAAAACATTTGTCATTTGACGCGATCGCCCGTTTCGCGGGCAAATTCTTTTATTGTTTCGATTAAACAATTAAATACAATACAAATATAAAGTAAAAACAAGTGTTATTGCTATCTATCATAATACAGATAGCGATCCGCTATCTGTATTATGTTATTTCGTCGTTTGGAAACATGTTTTCTGCATCGCGTCGTCTGTTGCCGGGCAGGTTGTCAGGATGTAAACAAACGATGACGTAGGCCGGTACAATTTTCGCCCCGTGCCTGTGATATCCGAGTACAGAGGCATGTTGGCGATAGGAAAGACTTACAGCCGAGGACCCAAAAACGAAAAAAACGCACAATCATTATTAGAACCATGGACAGTGACTTAGCATCCCTACATCACACAACACATTAAAATCCGAGCAAAGAGGGAAAAGGACGGACACAATAATTATAACTGTAGCGCCCCCATGCCATGGCTATGGACATAATCTTCTAATTAACCCAAAAGTTAACTGGGACGCTCCCAAGTTCATGACCACACCCTATATGTGGTAATCTACACGATTTTATGTTTAGTTGTATTGTAGTGTCTCGTAGAGTATTTTAGAACTAAACCCCTAATGAACAGGAATCACTGGCATGGTAATTACAATAAAAACACATAATTTACGGCTGGTCGATGACATTGATTCATGACATAATTATGGGTCTGCTGTAGAATTATGAAGTGTCATCCTGTCCCGCGTCTGCTGATCGTAAACAGAACCGGTCCGGTCGCCCAGAGGACAGCAGATGGCAGGAGGTTGGGTAAATTCACTGTAAAAAAGACTCGAAAGCACAATATAGAATCCGACCAAAGGAAGTCTGATATAGCTTTTGAAAAATAAGAAGATGAAATTTGTTGTTTTAATATATCAGTGGAACCGACCCCCCCCCCCCCCCCCCCTACCGATTTATTATTTTAACACATTGACTAAGCTTTTGCTCCCCTTTTGTTTTGTGATAACATTTCAGTGACTCAATAGTAGTAGCCATAAAACAATTGACATGGTTTCGCCTGACTTTGTTGGATAAATTCAGATCCCAGTAAGTTACTCATGAATGAAGAAAAGAAGTGTGGATTGCTTCTGTCATAAGGGAACTTGTTGCCTGGAAACCATTGTAATGGAGTCAAGCTAAAAGAGGCACCTGGTAAACAAGCTTTAAATACAGTAATGAGCTTAAAGAGTGTGTGTGTGTGTGTGTGTGTGTGTGTGTGTGTGTGTGTGTGTGTGTGTGTGTGTGTGTGTGTGTGTGTGTGTGTGTGTGTGTGTGAATGCACGGGTAGCTGATGGACTTAGCGTGAGCATCTGTGTGTGTCTTCTATCCGTCTTATCCTGTGAGCTCCCGGCCGAGGGTTCTGCATCGACAAAGCCAGAACATCGGGCAGCCTCTAGAAACCAGCCCGGCTCGCAGGAGCCAACGACAATATACAAAAGGGGTTAAATACCCATCTTTCGGGGTCCTCCCAAGTCACACTCGGCAGGAGACCGGCCGGTGAGTGAACATTGTTTGTGAAATATTGTTGTTGGTCTGTGGAGCTCGGCTGACCTAGCTAGCTAAGCTAGCACGTTGGGGTGATCGGGAGTATAAGCTTTTTCAAGTTTTCCTGTTCGGAGTCGTTAGGAAGTGAGAATGGGCAGTTCTCCCTCCAAGGGAAAGCTACTCCCGGGACCAGAGGCTAAACCGGCTATTCAGGCTGTAGAGGATGTGGAACAAGCAGAGAAGAAGACATGCTTAAAGACGGACACACATGATGAAGAGGTTGAACTACCCCACACACAAGATGTGCTACTCTTGACGCCAGAGGATTCCAAAGAAGAAGATCCACCGCCCTCAGCCGACCCTGATGTTGCGGCCGTCGGGACCACGGAGAGCGTTGCAGAGATGGACTCGCCGCCATCGGGAGAAATCGTGTGTCAGGAGATTGTAACCGATTCCACGCCGGTGAAGACGGAGAAGAAAAAAAAGCCTAAAGGCGCCGAGAAGAGACCACAGACAGAGAAACAGAAGGCGGCGTCCTGTGGTACGAAGGTGGACCTGCCTCCGCACATGGTGCGAGCCCACCAGGCGGCCTACGCCTACCTCAACCCCAACATCGCCAAGTACAACACCCTGCTGGGCCTGCTGGACCAGGCCGCCCAGACACACCTCTCCCTGCAGCCCATGATGGGCATCCTGGTGCATCGCTTCGAGGAGATCAACCAGGCTCTGGAGGAGATGGCCGAGGAGGGTGAGCTGATGATGAGGGAACACGGTGACTATATGGCCTGGCCCGCGACCGGTAAGACCGCCGGCCCATACGTCACGCCCGCCGTCGCGACCAACGTCCCTGACCCCCCTCCGGACCTCCTGCAGCAGCTGCTCCAGCACTCCACGGAGCAGATGAAGCTGGAGGGAAGCTCCTTCCAGGCCATGGGGAACGCCACCCTGGAGGAGAAGGTGGATTACTTCGCCTCCCTCTCCAGGCTGCTTTCAGACAAGCTGCGCACCAAGCGGGCAGCGGAGGGACGGCTGGTGCAGGTGTTGCTGCACGTGGAGCAGGCGACCATGAAGGGCTTCCACGGTGACGACATCACCACGACCAGCGAGGACAGCGGCATCGGCGGCGAGAACGAGTCCATGGCAGGGTCGGAGAGGCACCGCTGCCGTCACCGTGGCGGCAGCACCGGCTCGGGGAGCTGCGGGTCTGTGGGAAATGTCCGGGCCTTGCTCGACAGTCCGCCCAATCCATTCCAAAACCACTGGGGCCTTGAAGATGAAGAGATGGAAGAAGAAGATGAGGAGGAGGAGGAAAATGAAGAGGAGGAGTATGACAGGCCAGTGAGGAAGAGGTCCAACTCTTCGCCCCCGGATCCCAGCCGACCGCTTGCCAACGTGGCCTCTGAACACCCTCAGAACAGGCGACCCCTGACCGCGTTGAGCTCCACCCAACCAAAACGCTGTGCATCCGCCGGCGGTTCTGAGCCAATCAAGGAGCTGCAACAGAGCCAAAGAGACTTGGACCTGCGGATGAGGAACAGGAGAAGGGGCAGGGGAGACGGTGGATCTACTGAGCCTTACTGTAACTTGTCCAGGCGACAGCGACAGCGCTCTCTAAGTGGCTCCGGTGCCGATAGGGGTGCCTTCCAGCTCCCTGACGGACTACCAGTGGCAGGGTACGCCCCCCGTCCCCCAGGACGCAACTCTGTGAGGCGGCTGATCAACACGTTCAGCCAAGGGGTGGACGGGCGGCCGGGTCAGCAACTGGCCAACATCCCGCCTCACATCAAGAGGCCCAGGAGGAGCGGTGCCCTCCTTCTGCCAGACATAGGAACTGCAGACAAGATCAGCAATGGCAACAACAACAACAACAGCTGGCCAGACAGCAAGGACGACCTGGACGTGGACAGCCTACCGCCCCCCCCACCAGAGGTTCTGATGGATGACTCCTTCCAGAGCACCGGTCAGAACCCCGGAAGACCCGTCACGTTCCCAAGGACCAGGCTGTCCCAGCGGCTGAGGGCTTCCGGGCAGAACGTCAACGTGCTTCCAAACCGCGCCACCGTGAGTCAGAATTCCGCCAAATCCACTAAGGCCACCAAACCGGACCCAGAGCAAGACCTGGACGACGACGACGTGGATCCAGAGAGAGCGACGTCCTCCACTCTGTACCAGCAGGCCCAGAAGATAATCCATCTGCGCAATGTGGCCGGTTCCCCCACCAGGAGGCGCCAGCACCTCCGTCAGCTGGACGCAGTGCCTCCGCATCACCACTGCACAGCAGCCCCCCTGCATGAGACCGGGTTCACTCAGTGCACCCCGCCCGTGACAGCACCGCCAGTCTCCAGGGTACGCCTACCGCCATCATGTCCCTCTGTGCACCGCCGGTACCCCAGCTCCCCCCAGACGGCGGGGTTGTCCCGACCGAGCTCGCCCAGAATGGCGGCCTCGTCAAGGCCGAGCTCCCCCAGGACGGTGGTGGTGTCAGCCGCGGACAACAACGACAGCGAGGAGATCGTTCCAATGGTGGCCTTCAGCACCGCCCGCTCCATCTTCTGTCAGAAGGAGAACCAGAGTGGACATGATTGGACCCCCTCCTCCGGCTCCACCCTGCCCAGACTCTGGGGAGACCCAGCCAGGGGCCGGCAGGCCGCACGGGTGGAGGCTGGAACAGGCTCCAGACGCACCCAATCAGAGCAGAGATCCAGTGTCAATAGCCAATTAGGGATGGACGCTAGAAGGTATGTTGAAGTGAACAAATCGAAACAAAGGGGAATCACTCCCTCATTAGCACTATAATCATACCAGATGCCAGCCATACTAAAGTGGATCAGGATGATTGGAGCTAAGAGAATGGTTCATGATAAGATAAGATACACAGACTTACAGGACAGTAAAAGATTTAAATCAATATTATATTTTATTCTTATATCTTAATAATGTTATTATTCTAGAACTTCCTAAAATATTCACGTACTTCGAATATATGTAACTACAACAGTTTGATGGTGTATTCTAAATGGTTTAACTGCCAAAATAGAAGCATGCGTGCATGGCTTGCCCTGCCTTTAGTATGTTTATATTTCCAGGACCATAGGTCAAGATGGAAAGAGAGAGAGAAATCAATACCTGAACAATAATCTGACAAATCCCTGAGATAATTTTGTAACCAGTTCCTTTTTAAATGTGGATACGAGATCGGCACACTACAGGCCGGGCCACCACCACCACCTCCAGCCCCACCACCTCCACCTCCACAACCACAACAAACTCCACCACCTTCACAAAACAACAAATGTCTATTGTTTGCTAACATTCCAGAATATAACAACAAATTCTTTCAATTGTCTTCTTTATTCCACGTAGGCTATTTAGTTCCTAATTACACAAGGCCTTTATCTGATCACATGTGTTCACATAGGTCTTCCAACAAACGTACTAGTAACAGTGAGTAACTAAGTAAACAGAAGATCAACAGCTGTTGGCTATAGTCCTGCCAGTCATTTCTTTGAAGTGTTCATTAAGGCTATCGGAGACAGAATGCGCAGTAGAGTTTCGCTTCATGCCAAGGAGGGATATCAAATTGTAATCCAAGACAGATTAGCCCTGTTCCCCCACTCACCCTGTAATCCTCTTTCACTAAACCCACTTCCTGTTACCTTGTCTCTCCCGTAGGACCAGCAGTCCTCCAGGGAGTGGAGGAGGGTGCCCTTTGGATTTTGGTGCCTTTTCCTGAGTATCCTAGAGAGCATACACCTGTATGCACACCCATACGTGTCTACGTGTGTCTACGAGTCCTTGTGTATGCCTGCGTGCATGTCTGTATGTGTTTGCGAGTGCGTGTGTTTGTGCTTGCATGTGTGTATGTGTGAGGGAGCGTTCAAAGAGATTATAGATTAACAGTTCTTTGAAGTTAAAGTCCTTTCTCTTCCACTTAAGCCTCCTTCTTGACACATGTCAGAGAAACACAGAAACCAACGTTTGAATGGGTTAGGGTTAGTGATTATTCACCATGTACACACTGAAGAGACTGGAGAAATTAATCAAATAACGTCCATTTTATTTGTTATTCAACATGATATATACAATTTTGTAACCGTAACTCTGGTTCACTTTGTTTATTTGTGTGGTTTTGGGATCATGTTGAAGCCCATCTCAGTTTTTTATCATCCCCTCCGGTTTGGACACATTAGCTTGGATTGTTTTGGTTTGTTTGTTCGATCGTTTTACTCTCTCACACAATTAATTAAAAACGAA
The DNA here is from genome assembly GCF_031168955.1 of Gadus macrocephalus. Taxonomy (NCBI): domain Eukaryota; kingdom Metazoa; phylum Chordata; class Actinopteri; order Gadiformes; family Gadidae; genus Gadus; species Gadus macrocephalus. The sequence goes on along the minus strand of NC_082402.1, from coordinate 13,352,061 downwards.
GGAAATAAAATGTCAATCCTACTTAAAATGTCTATGATAACTTCTGAGATTGTTAGTCCATTTTCAGGAAGTTGAAAGGCGAGAGACATTCAGCCTTACCAAGTATTCTAACGGAACAGGTTCCATAGCAAAATATCTCATTACAACAACATATCCCAGGGAATTTAATCAAAATTGATCTAATCTGAAAAATTTTGGAAAGTACCAAGCATTTCACAAAGCCTATGTAGGCCTTTAGTGCTAAAAATACACAAATTGTAAACCACTTTAGAGAACTTATCAGGTCAACTCCCGCCACCTGCATCGATGCTCCCATAATTGCCAGTTATAAAAAACCCTCTTCTCAAGGCAAAACACTTAAAAAAAATGCATGGTGATGCGAATAATAAGCTCACAATGACAACATACATGATGGTTCAACAACGTAAACAAAGTCAACATTTTGAGATTCAAATCACACGAGTGCCCCAACCAAGAATGCATCAAAATGTAGTGATTAAAACGTTAGGCAGTTATCCATAAACAGTTAACATAATAATGATTCTGAGTCGACCACTAGTGGCTAGATTCTGGTTCTTTAGCTCCCTCTGTTGGCCTTTTCAGGGACTTTTGTCTCTGGATAGCCATTTAATAAATTAGGGGAAACTAGGATGAATACATATACCGAGGTGGTTCCATAGAATTCTCAAAAAAAAAGAAGAGGTTTTCTATATGCATTGCATTTATGTATGCTGAGAAAATATGTAGGCCAAACATATCTAAACGTGTGCGCTTGCATGAACTGCAACCCATCGTAGCACGTCGTTCGTATTCGTGCCTACATATTTCGTATTCGTGCCTACATATTTCTCCTCTAGATGGCGACAAAGGAAAAACAAAAGGTTGCAAGTTTCAGGTGGATGAAGGTGTAGGGGTGAGAGGAGAACTCCTCGCGGCCAAGGTTATTCGCACACCTTTTATGTGGGTGCATTACAGCTACTTGCTACTTGCTCTAAATCCTTTTGACCACCATCTTGTTGAGTTTCCTTAAGTAAAGTTTTGATCGAGCATGGCAGCTTGTTAAAATACCTAGCAAGGTGTAACACATTGTAACGACTATTAGACATGGTATTTAATTAAGGTTAGCAGACTATTCTAATGAAAACAGGAAAATGTATAGTTTGACGGTATTCATATCCACAGAATGCCTTTGGACCCTATGCCTACCCTGAATTATATCAGTGTATACCCCGACTGCAGAATATCATGGGTTCTCCCTAAATGTGCATTGTATTTTGCAAATATTGTGATTGTTTGAGATCTTAGACCAGAGTACACGCCATGAACATCCAAGATATTACCCCTGCGGATCTATTTCTCATCCTACTCACATCTGTAAAGCGGATCTATTTCTCATCCTACTCACATCAGGACATTCTGGTCCAAGGTGTCCTGTAATTTGTGCGCACACTGAGCCTCCACAAATGCAGTCTTCGCACACCGCTACCGGCAATGATTCTCTCTAATCTTCATACACTGGATGTACTCAACTACTTTTTTGGGTTGATACAGAATTTTTCTTCATCTTCTGTTTTGTGCTTCACTGAGATGTCGCATCATACTCTTTAGGTTGGCTCGTGACAAAAAACTTTCCGGCAAGACTTAAGGTGGAGGTATTGGTTTGTACACGGTGGCTGGTGCAACGACATGACCATGATCCTACAGCTGTATTCCCCTCTATTCTCCCCTGTAGTTTGTATTATTCGTACTGGCTGATGATTACATTCCAAGTCAGGTTAAAGTCAAGTCTTTGTCTCCCAGGTCGAGGCTCAAGTCTTTTAATCAAATTCCAAGTCAAGTCTCAAGAGTTATAGTGGACACCGATAATTGAAAGTGGATGCTGATACATTTGCATAAAAAATTAAGCACATTTGGTTGAATAACTAGATGATGCATTGGGAAGGATGGGGATCTAGACCAGGTTCTATGCAGACCTGGTTCCACATTTCTCAAATCAACCTTCACATCATGGTCCAGCTCATCCCTGCTTACAGGCAAAATAAATCTCTGCAAACCTGTGGTGAGGAAAAAAAAGCAGTGGAACAGTGAGGCTGTGTCCCATCATTTGCACATTTCTGCTCAACCTGAACTGCTGTTCAATTAGTTTTTTTATGGTAAATGTTTCAGTTTCTTTAACTACAGTACTTGCACGCAACTTTAATTATTCTTTGTGTTTTGTGTTTATGATTCTTTACTATATTTATTACTATAGTTGAGCACCAAATACGATTACAAATTCTTTGTATGTGTTAAACTTAGTTAACTTTCACAATAAAGTACATTGTGCTATTTATTCTGAATGATGCATGAGGCCCTTTGTTCAGGGCTGCATCATCCTCTATGTTGGAGATGAATCAGCGGCCAGATGAAAAGGAAACGGTGGGACACGCCTGTCATTTTGAACCCAGTCCAACACATCAAACTCTCCTCTCTCCAGCACTCCCTCACGTTTCCACTGTTCTCTTCCTGCAACAAATTAACTCAACCTCTCGTTGAGTGATTCTTGGTTGGACACAAACAATAAAACGAACAGACCATGATCAAGGGAAATGTTAAGAAACAAGTGATTTCTCTGTAGGGATCCTTTCCATGATGATACAATATAATCAGAGCCTGTCATTGGCAAAAACAAAGATAAAAGGTACAACGCTGGTGATAAAAGAATGTGCTGCCCGTATTATGAATTCTCGTTACCTTGAATTCACCCACGCACCACAGCATAATGGACAGGAATTAATTTATGTTATTCCATTCATTTAAGTGTGTTCTCAAAGCAAACCTTTTGGGCTCCATAACTTTTATCACTGCAAGTTGCAAACCTACATTCCAAACGTGCATACTCTTCAAAGAAAAAACACACGTACCCACATGCATGTTTGTCATTATGTACCTCTCACCTGCTGATATAGGCAACATGAATAGGTATAATTATTCTAGGTTGGACCAGTTTGTTTGTTTCACCATTGAGACTCACTTAAAGGGCCCCTATTATTTTCCTCATATGGAATGTTGATTAGTCATCAAGCGCCTTTCTCTACCCTCTAGTGACATCACAAGTGGGATTTTTCACCCAGATATATATAAATAAATATATAATAATAATAATAATACATTTAATTTAGAGGCACCTTTCAAGACACCCAAGGTCACCTTACAGAGCATATAGTCATCATTCAAAACTATGTAAAACAGACTAGGAATAAAAGGAAAACAGAGGTTAAACATGAAGAATAATAATAATTAATAACACTCAAAGACGCCTAAAGTGAAGGGGGGACCTCACTAACCACCACCAATATGTAGCACCCACTTGGGTGATGCACGGCAGCCAATCGGTGCCAGAACGCTCACTACACACCAGCTTGAGGTGGAGAGTTAGGGATGAGGTGGAGAGTGAGGGAAAAGAACATATTTAAACACTGTCGATCACATTTAAACAATATCGACCACATGTAAACACTATCGACCACATTTAAACACTATCGACCATATTTAAACACTATGGACCACATGTAAACCCTATCGACCACATGTAAACACTATCGCCCACATTTAAACACTATCACCCACATTTAGACACTATGGACCACACGTAAACCCTATCGACCACATTTAAACACTATCGCCCACATTTAAACACTATCGCCCACATTTAAACACTATGGACCACATTTAAACACTATGGACCACATGTAAACCCTATCGACCACATGTAAACCCTATCGACCATATATAAACACTATCGACCACATTTAAAAAACTATCGACCACAATCAAACACTATCGACCACATTTAAACATGTAAACCCTATCGACCACATTTAAACACTCCATGCGACTTAATGACTCATGCGACACCATATAATTGTGGTCGATAGGGTTTACATGTTTAAATGTGGTCGATAGTGTTTATATATGGTCGATAGGGTTTACATGTGGTCGATAGGGTTTACATGTGGTCCATAGTGTTTAAATGTGGTCCATAGTGTTTAAATGTGGGCGATAGTGTTTAAATGTGGGTGATAGTGTTTAAATGTGGTCGATAGGGTTTACGTGTGGTCCATAGTGTTTAAATGTGGGTGATAGTGTTTAAATGTGGGCGATAGTGTTTACATGTGGTCGATAGGGTTTACATGTGGTCCATAGTGTTTAAATATGGTCGATAGTGTTTAAATGTGGTCGATAGTGTTTACATGTGGTCGATATTGTTTAAATGTGATCGACAGTGTTTAAATATGGTCGATAGTGTTTAAATATGTTCTTTTCCCTCACTCTCCACCTCATCCCTAACTCTCCACCTCAAGCTGGTGTGTAGTGAGCGTTCTGGCACCGATTGGCTGCCGTGCATCACCCAAGTGGGTGCTACATATTGGTGGTGGTTAGTGAGGTCCCCCCTTCACTTTAGGCGTCTTTGAGTGTTATTAATTATTATTATTCTTCATGTTTAACCTCTGTTTTCCTTTTATTCCTAGTCTGTTTTACATAGTTTTGAATGATGACTATATGCTCTGTAAGGTGACCTTGGGTGTCTTGAAAGGCGCCTCTAAATTAAATGTATTATTATTATTATTATTATATATGATGTATAGATCGGCCTACCAGTTTGTATAGTCCAGGCTGCTCTTGTTGTGCTTGCTTTCTTCCCCTTACTCTCTGCAAGATAATAAAAAACCTTAGGTCTTTAGAAAACGTGAACTACACCATTTAAGGCCCTGGAACACCGGCTGGTCGATGTTTGTGGCCCTGGTTTTTGCGATATAGCGGGACATATCGTTTTATTTTGCCCTCTGCTCCCCAGAGGGCAAAATAAAACTCCCTTAATAAGCATGGCATAAATATTGACAATGAACACAACTAACAAGCAATCCAGTCACAGTCACCACAACATGCTAAAACAGATGGCATTATGAATAAAAAGGAGCAGGGTGCACAGATACATGTAGGCATCATCTAATCCAGTGTCCATCAGCAGCAGCAATCTCAGCTGGTGCCAAACAAAAGAGTAAAGAGGTAGGTTTTCAGTTTTGATTTGAATACCGCGGCAGAGTAAATTTCCCTGATCACAGGTGGCAGTCTATTCCATAGAAAGGGTGCTCGATATAAGAATGCTCTGTTTCCTGCTGATTTCTTCTTAGCCTCTGGTACTCATAGAAGGCCATTTCCCCAACTCCACAGGGGCATAGAAGGACTATAAGGAATAATAAGGTCCTTTAGGCAGGGTGAGGCTAATCCGTGCAAGGCTTTATAAGTAAGCAGAAGCACCTTTAAATTTGATCTGGCAGTTATTGGGAATAAGTGTAGATAAGCAAGAATAGGAAGAGATGAGATTTTTTTTTCATTCCAGTTAGAAGTCTAGCCGCCGTATTTAGCACAAACTGGAGGCTTTTCGTGGTAGAGTTTGGTAAACCAGGGATAGGTGAATTGCATTAATCCAGTCTAGACAATATATAAAAGCATGGATCATTTAAAATATATTGTTGTTATAATAAGAAGATATCCTATTATTGTTGCAATTGGATTTAGTTTGATTGACCTGGATCGTGCATCTGAAACCCACCTCGAAATGTCTCACGCAGCATCTTGAAAAAATGGAGGACCAGCTTTTGAAACAGCGTCTCTACATCTGCTGTGGATAACATTGGTCTGATTTTAGCAATGTTTCTCAGATGAAAGAATGGCGTTCTTCTTTTTACATGTTCAAAAGACGAAGGACACCATCATTCCTCACATAAGGTTACACAAGATATTTCACATGGGAACTTTGCGGCAAAACAGTGAAACATTTTCGAATTGTGTTCTGCGTTGCTTTGGGCCGATGACTATCAGCTCCCTGCGTTAACCTGCTATCCAAGTACTTCTTGGATATCCATCTTGCAGTCAGGTAAGATTCGACCTTCTTGATCTGGGTGGAGTTCTTTGATTTACTAGGGATGTAGATGTGAGTGTCTGATAGTTACTTCCTACTTCAGGGTCCAGGCCAGGCTTCTTGAGTAGCAGTTTTATCACAGCAGCCTTAAAACTAGAGGGATCTGTTCTAGTAGACAAGGAAAGCGTCATGACGGTGAGCATAGCAGGTCCCACAGTTTCAAATAGTTATTTAGAACCTTTGCAGGGAGCGGATCCAGCATAATGTTGTGGGTTTAGATGCCTGTCCTCGTTTTGCAATTCATCCACAGAGATTGTGCTGAGCTGCAGGAAGGTTGCTTCGAGGTGGATACGTGGTGATGCTTTTGTAGGACGTTCAAAAGAGAGAATATATGTAAAGCATCAATTTATTTTCTAACGATGTTAACATTGTTGACACTGGAGAAGTAGGTGCGTCTGGAAGTAGCAAATGCAGTTTTGTAGAGGAGGAGGCTGTTATGCCATGCAAGATGCAAGACTTCAGGTTAAGTTGGGTGCTGGTCTTTTTGTCATTCACATTTGGATGATGGATGTAGATAAGGCAGTGTTGAAGTCCTCAGTGAGACTAGCCACAGAGCCCCTTACAGAGGGGAGCAATTGAATTGGGTAACTCTGTTTATCTTTCAATTTTATCAATTGAATGGGGTATTTGCCAAGGCTGTGGATGCAGACGTCGGGTTACCACCACCTTGAAAGTGAGCAGAAAGTGTTCTGATAAAGCTGAGGTGTACTGGGAGACAACCAGGTCTGAGATGTCAACACCACGGGTAAAGACAAGGTCCAGCGTGTGACCAGGTGCTGGAGGAGTTGAATTACTATTACAAGACCTCTGTGGAATCACAGCGGGAACCACCCATCATAGAGCTGCATAGCATTGTCCTTCCCAACAAACGCAGAGTCAGCTGCATTCTGATGGCTGACAAAGGGGCTTCTTTCACCTAACCCTTCACGTTCCAACACACATTTATAGGCCCTTTTGTAGGCTTTATTTCCTCAGAAAATATTTTCTTTAGAGGTTAATATTGAATATTAAAATATTGAATTAATAAAATACAATTTGAATTTCTAGAATAACTTGTCCTTGAGAGACTTTCCATGAACGGAGAAGATGGGGTTGGTCTCGAGGTTGAGGAGGCTGCAGGTTAATCCCCGGCCTCCTCCATTGGAGGCTAGGGGACCAGAGGAAACCATTAGCAAGGACGTGGCACAGCGACACTTGAATTTAATTAACTAAATCATACTGGAACGGGAGAGAGAAAGCAGAGGATTAATACATCTTATAAGGCCAATTACTAATAAGGAATAAGATAGATAACACTTTATTAATCCCCCAGAGAGGAAATTCTTTAATGAGTGAGGGGCTCATAAAAAGAGGACAAACGTTCTGGTCCTCATCGTTAAAGCCTTCAAGGCAGAACTTCAAACTTGCTGGTGGTTAGGAGACAACCGTTATGTGACATAATGTTTTATTCATCCAAAAGACAATTTTTTTTTTTTTTTAATTAGCCAGCTAGCTAAGCATTGTTTGTTGGTTGAACATCATTTAACACTCTTTACAATTATACAATTACATTTAAATTGTAAAAATATATAGTAAGGTATTATTGCTTCTTATGTGTAGATATATTTAAAGCTGCTAAAGACTGTGAATTAAACTGTAGAACTCTAAAATAATTACGTGATACTGACTGTCATCATAGTGAGCCAGAGCTGCTGTAATAGATCACATGCCACACGTCAAAATGTACCATATGATAAATAATTGATTTGCCATGTTAAATTAGCCCTTTTGTGGCCATTTTCTATTGACCCATTCTTAAAGTTATTCGAATTGGTGGTCCAGGACAGTCCTGGTTGAGGGTGTTGGACTCCCAGCTGAAGATGACGGGGCCACACTCAATATCAGCGGACGTTATTAACGGCTATTTAACACTATGGCCGTGCTCTTCGTTTAAGCATCTCTGAGCAAGATGTTCTACCCTACCGGCTCCATAGTGGTAGTAGTTCAGTGGCTGATGATGCATTTATGACTCCAGATGATTCTTTGATTGTTAATATGTTGTTCTCCAAGGGTAAATGATTTATCGTTCTGCTCTATGTAAATGATTTGAGTTTATTCTGTTTATCATTTCCAGAACATCTCATTTATCTAGCCTACTCCTTGTTCTTTTCCTGCAAATTTGAGAAGTTAGCTGCATGCAGCTTACTTGGACGGGTACTTTTTGTTCAGAAGCAGACAATGACAAAGTAACAAAGTTAAATAATATATAGGAAGTTTACCAGGGTACTGGTGTGTATGCAATCTGTTGGATGCTTCTAGTTTCAAAGCGTATTAATATACAGAGTGTACATTCTTAGCCTGGTACACCGTAGGCCTACACTCATGGTATAGCATGAAATATACAGTATAATATGCACAGTACTGCCATGATATTCTGGTATAGCAGTGTACCCGTTATTTTTGGTCTGGTAGCGTCCAATGTGAATTGTAGTATATTAGTAGTAGCATGATGAGCACCATGTTGCTGCTGAGAGGTCCTAACATATTTGAATACATTCGGTTTAACCCATGTTGACTCCTCTTCTTTCTTCTGAATGAGAACAGAAGAGGAGGAGAGGAAAGACCTCTGGGACGTTTGCAGAAGACATTAAGGAGGGTACACTCGGTTATATCATACATCCCTATCTTTAGCTGGGAGCCATGCAGTAAAACTAATGATTTTCGAAGTCTGAGTTGGCCTTTTTACAGGGGTTACTAATGGCAATTTCTCCTTGACCCTTATATCTCTCGTACGGCGACCATCTGCCTGAGCTTACCGGGCGGTTGTTTACGCACTTGAATAAAGCAAGGAGACAACGTTGATGACAACACAAAAATGTGTCCACACTAATTGTTTTCGCCCTTGTGCATGTACTATGGAGACCTAAGGCTGGTTTATACTCCTCCGTAAAGTCTGTAGACACGGAGAGCCCTCTCCGTCGTCAGAGACCCTCTCCGTAGCTCTACGTGCACATCCAATCATTTTTAACTATCCATCAACGCTATTTTGCCTATTTTAACAGGTTTGATGTTGATTATCCATTACCAAATCGACGCTCTAGATACATCACAAGGGAAAGTGTTGACCCAGATCGGTGATGGATGGATAGGTGGATGCTGAAGGAAGAGGATGACCTCGTGAACAGCTAGGGAACTTTGTGGACATCTGAAAAACTAGGAGTCCAACATAAACTATATCACCCTAGGTTTTGCTGATTCTTACCATTCCAAACAGATGGACGATAAGGGAAATAAACGGAGTTATTAAACACCTGCATATGAGCTTATGGGTTTATAAAACGTATGAGGCAATTAAAGGGGCGAACTGTGCAACTGAACAAATGTTTAAAAATAGCTTCTGACCACTGTTTGGGTAGTCTTCTATACCTATATATCTTAAACAGAAACCAGAGACAGTTTGTATGGAAACAGCTGAACAATTCTCTCAACGCCGCGTTATTACGAGCGCATGTTCTGTCACGGGTGCGTGCACAGGTAAATGCGCTTCCGCGTGAGTGCACGGCGACGCGGATAGCGTTTCCGACACGACAAGAGACGCAGCGGTGGGCAGCGGTAATATAACGATGATAAAATAATGTGAAGAAGACACATGAGGAGGATGGACCGTCAAGGCGGAATGATTTGCAGAAACCCCGTCAAAGTATTCGCCTGCGCCTCTCTATGTCTCTCAGAGCGCTAAATACTTTGCACCGAGGGACGAACAGCGTGGACACCAGGGAGGATTAACACATGGTAAGACCCGTCGAGTAGGCTGCAGGGAACTAGGGGTAAAACAAACCCAGAGACATGACTAGAAGAACAGGGCTTAGTTTACGTGCATTGCACTTTTTCATTGTTGATTGAATACCTGTTGTTGAGTCAATTCAACACTTTACAACGTCTTTATTTTTTATTTATTTTCGTTTAACTTTATCAAACGCTAATGAATAAATCAATATTTTAAATGTCATGACCATTGACTCGGCCGGTATCGATGTTAAACCACACATTGGCGGAAGTAGACCAGATTGGTATATTAACTATTGATTTTGTGGGAGTGTGTGTGTGCATGCACCTCTCTGCGGATCTCATGATAAAAGTCTTCCTTTCTGCTTCTAGTAAAACCACCTGCTGATATCTTTACTGTATTTATTTTCTGAATGGATGAATCTTGTAGAATACATCAGGCATATGTAAATTATGGCATGCATATATACGTACATACATTTGTATACATATGTATACATCTGTTATAATAGATGTATGTGTTTCTATAACGAGACATCTCCTGTAATTGTCTGCTTCTTGTAGCCAAAGTTGATTCATTTGATTTGATTCATATGTTTTATTGTTTCAAAATCCTCGAACCACCCCAGTGCAATTTGAGCATTTTAAATGGTTTTATTGCACGCCACAATGCTAAGTTAGAGTGTGTGAGATGCCTTGCATAAATGTTCCATACATTTTGAAAAACAATGGTAATAACACGCTGAACGAATGGGTGTGAGACAGGTTTAAACATTGAAACGGCAGAAACAGTGAGACAGGTGTAGACTGTGAGACATGTATATAATGTGAGAGAGGTATAAACAGTGAGACAGGTATAACGTGACACAGGTCAAGAGACAGTGAGACAAGTATCGACATTTAGTAATCGTTTTACAATGGTTTAAAAAAACATTGTTTCTTCTGTTTTGTGCTTCCATTGTATGTCTTCCCGTTCAGCACCTATCATCCTCCTTACCATCTCTCGAAGGAGTGAGCCCTATTCTGTGTTCCTTCTTAAGGTTGCTTCCCTCTGGCACTGAAGAGTGAGACTTTCCTTTTCCTTAAGGGGGCTCAGGGTTAGATGGTGTCTAATTGTAGGCCTGTGAAGGACTGTGATCAACGGCTGGACTAATAAAGTTGATTTGACTTGAATAACAGACTTGTCAATACAACAACAAGGCTTAGCTGAAGTGATGAGCTGTAATGAGGAGCCAGGAGGTAAATGCTGCTCCATGACAGGGATAGGGATATCTGGTTATACCCTCGGGCCACTAGTTCCTCGTTCTAGATGTGGACAGAGTCCAGAGTGTATTTGATCAAACTTACACTCTTGTCTGTTGTCCTTGAAGTTGTAGTTGGGGAACAGATTCTCTGGGCTATATTTCAGTTTCAGGCAATTAGCAGAAGGGGATTTGGATTACGGTAATCAATATAGTTGATCAGAATAGGATAAAGTTATACAGCTGATTAGAATAAGATATGGATACAGTTAGTAATAAAGTTGAACAGAAGGATACAGTTATCAACTGTATTGATCCGAGGGGGATAAGGTTGTCAATATAGTTTACCAGCAGAGGATAAGGTTATAGATATAGTCTACCAGAAGGTGAAATAAAGAAGGTTATCAAAAGAGTTGATCAGAGGTGGAAATTGATAACGTTATCAATATAGTTGATCAGAAGGGCATATGGATAAGGTTATCCATACAGTATATCAGAAGGGTATATTGATAAGTTTATCAATACAGGTGTTCAGAAACGGATATGATATGTTTGCAACAAAGAAACCTTAAAGAAAAAGCGTGTTGTGTTTTTAGAAGAACCATGTCTGCCCAAACCACACATGGACTGGGGAGCTGTGGAAGAGACAAGCGGAGGCTGAGGCTTTACTGGTGTCATTAAAACAACCAAACCCGGTGTAATCCAACATGAGAAATGGTAGGAAGGAAGTCCGTTCTGGTGGCCTATTGATTTTTGTCGTTGCTGTTGTTTTCCAGCAGCAGATAATGCTGTGTTTAATGTTGTGTTAAAGTGAACATTTATTCACTACAGCTGTGAACATTTAACAGGAGGTAAGATAATTATACATTTGCTTTATGTCTCTTTGTCTTTGTGTGTCTCTTTATGATTTGCTGTTTTATTTTTCTCTCTCTTTCTCCTTCTGTCTTCATCTCTGTCTCTCTGTTATAAATTAAAAAACTAATATTTTCATGTCGATTACTAGTAAGCTAACTAGCAGATTTAACACCATTAAGTTGCCCGTTAGCGGTATTTATTTAAAATTTAATTAAACTATCATCAGTCAAATGCACAACAGCGTGTATCAGGTGGTGGGGTTGACCGCTTCCCCTTTTCAACAAGCCTAACAATCTTCTCTTCCTCCTAGTCGACATAACAACATGACGGACTGGGCCAGCGGATGACATCATGCACATCACTGTCCACCCTGGCAGACAATGAGGCGACTTTAGGTCTGGAAGATCCCAAGTTATAGACTGGGGGAAGTCGATTCATGTTAGTATCATCCTTCTTCGCTTCTGGCGTGATGCATCTATTGTGTTCGTCAATTTGAATCAAGTATGTCTTCAAAGGACTTTTGAACACAAAACAAAATGTTAAAAGACACAAAAGATACCATCACTGAAAATAATCGTCATATCGCGTTTAATTTTTACAGAATTGCATTATTTACTGAATACATAACGTATTTGCACTCTAAACATCTCTTGTTATATCATATTATGAAGACCCTGCCATTTCTGGTACCTAATAAAGACTTAAAAGAGCAGCCTTGACCTGCTCTTTTATATATAGTCGAGTGGGCTAAACGCCTAAGCCGCTGACGTAAATGTTGGGGGAAGGACAGAGGAACTGTGTTCGAGTCCTGTGGATGTGAACTCGGGAGCGGTCAAAATATTTTGCCAGCATCAATGGAAGCCTACCACTGTCGGTTACACTGTGAGACAGGACATGATCAAATAACCTTCAAGTTCAACTCAATTTAGAGGTGATGTAAGACCCTGAGGGGCCATCCATTCAGGCCATGGTCATGCAAGTTGTTTTGCTGTCAAGATATTTTACACTAGCAAATATGTCAACATAGGGGCGAGGTTTATGAATAGATGGACTGCTGAACATAAGAACATCAGTGAACGAAAGGTCGCTGATGCCTCTACCGAAAGGTAGAGGCTTTGAACTGTTGTTTATGTCATTGTAACAATGTCCACGATACACGCCACCTGCCTTTGCTCACCTCTCTTCTGCCCCTCTTCCTCTCCACCTCTTTCCTTTCCTCTCTCCTCTTTGTCTCCATCTCTCCACCTCATATTAATGTGGGGATGGGCTGGGGGTGTGGGGGGGGGGGGGGGGGGTGTGGGGTCAACACTAATGCCTGGCTCCTTAGAAGTGACAGCTCCTCCTTGCTTAATAGACCCAACGTGGCGATAGCATGGGACGTAATTGGCAATGAGAGGGAGGTGGGAGGGCACCAGGCGAGTGCTTTCCTCCGCTGAAGGGACGGCCTTTGGCTTTGTTTCGTTGGGCTCTGCGGCCTTTGGTGGCGTCAGTGGACGGCTGACCGGGCTAACTGTCCGACGTTTGACTTCATCTCCTCTTCCTTAACTCCTCATCATCCCATTCCCCGGTTCCATTATTATTCTATGCATTATTCAAAAATCCTTTTATACTGTTTATTAATTGATGAAACACTCCCATGCATAGTGACCGTAGTGAGTTCAGATCCAGCTCATTGAGCCGCGGGTAGGGGTTTGGGGGCATCTTGCTCAAGGACGCTCACAGGACATTGGGGTTTGAACCAAAAACCTTTCGGCTAGGAATTGAACTAGCCAAACTATTTGAAGCGGAACATGTCTGATCGTCCTGTGACAACTTCCACATCCTGTTTGAATCCTGGAGTCTCTCTCTCTGTAACTGTCTCTCTCCCTGCCTCTATTGGTTTATCTGTCTCTTTCGTTCTCTGCTTCTCTCTGTCTTTCCCTCTATCTCTCTCTCTCTCTCTCTCTCTCTCTCTCTCTCTCTCTCTCTCTCTCTCTCTCTCTTATTCTCCCTTTCCATCTCTCTCTAATTCTCTCTGCGTCTCTCTCTTTATATATATTTCTGTCTCTCTGTTTTCGTCTGATATATTTGTTCTCTACGTTGGGGTGGTGGGGTGGGGCCGTGTCCTGAATGTTGGAAGACTGACAGCTCAGCAAAACCAAGCACTCACCTTCTCTCTCGCTATCTCTTTCTCTCTGTATTTTAATACAATTATTTTGACCTTTATTAAAACCTTCAATCCTCTATTGTGAATTTCCCCCAATAAATAAAGCGGCATGGTTGTCACAGCTGGCAGCTTTTATTGCAGCTCTACCCCTTAAAGTCTTCGGGAAAACCATTTTGAAGACATATTAAGAGTTTACCGGCTCACTCCTAAAACGCACACTATTGTGTTCGGTCAAGGGCGATACCATGTTGGGTAAGCTACCTTGTGTATACTGGTGTTGTGATACCGTGTGAAAAGCAGTCCATTAGTAAAAATATCAGATTCATTTAATCATGTTGTGTTGCCGTCCCAATGTCTAATTTCCACGTCATTGTGTTATTTTTTATTCTAGTTGCAAAAGGGTTGGTGAAGGTGTCAGCTGGGGGGGTGAATATGAAGGGGTGAATAGTTCCGGTCTCCTCCCCTCTGGTAAAGTCATACAGTAGGCCGTGATCCCGTCACACCAGATTTTCTGTTTTTATTCTGCCTGTTACGACAGAGGGCAACAGCACCCGCCCACGTTAAGTCCTTTTCAACAGCGGCTGCTTATAAAGAGTGCCGGGGGGGGGGGAGGGGTAATTATCAAGTTATTTCTCTATTTAATTAATGCGTATTGCTGCGGAATGGGCAATTAACCAGAAATCTAAAGTAGTCAGTCAGTCCACCCCAATTAAACCCAACAATGCCTACATGCATTAAAGAAACCGGAAAAATAAGATAAATGCGTTTGAACGGTAAGAGACTCGTACTCAACTTTACCACTGTTCTTGTGTCACTCCAACCTATTGTTTGCTTAATCTGAGCCCTTGAAAATATCTAAAATTGAATTTTCTGGACATGACCTTATGACGATCTTGTCAGCATAACTACGTAAAGTTAAGTTTAAATCATCTGAATATTCTTGTCCTATTTAAGATCAGCATATAAGTGATAGATTATTAAAAAATGATCATTAAAATAGATTTATACAATATAAATAAGTTATCAAATATTAATATTTGATAGCATAAAAAAGAAGATCCTGCTGCGTCCATTCCCCCCAACACCCAGTCTTCCCACGCTACTGTACCCCGGGGCTCTGATACTCCGATCAGGGATGTACCGCGCGGTGAATATTCATAAACTCATATTAATAAACCAAAGGAGCAGAGGCGGTGTGAAATGCTTCCGGCTTCAGATGTGTGACACTGTGCGTGGGGAGAACTTTAATGTTTAACCTCTGGTTTGTAACAAAGCTACAGGTTCAGACACCTAGAGCAAACAGAGTCAATGTGCATCAGAGAACGAAATGTTTGGATTCCAGACATCCTCCATGGGGCTAATAAAATATAGGCTACATATTTAGTATCTTTATACATAGCAGATCAAAGTTAGCAATAAGATGAGTTATAGGGCCCTGTTCCAGTCAGGATAATTGTTGAAAACTGTCAAACACTACCATCTGCATCCTATTAGATCGGCTAGATACATACACATACACGAGCATGCACACACACACAGTGTCATAAAGCATAAGGTATCTGCTTGATTTTGTAGATTTTCTTTTCACATGCATCGTACATAAATAAGTTACAGAGAAGTAAAAAAACAAAAAATACGAAATTCGAAATTCGAAACAGAATAACGTCCACATAAGAAACCCTCTTGAAGACAGGAAGCTCTGAGACTGAAAGCACTGAAGTACTGATGCACACTGATGACTAATCTGGGACTTAACAAAGTTTCTTATTTCCTGTCTTTACAAATCTGTGAACAGCAAAGAACGAGTCTCAATAGCAGAACAGAAGCCTCGTCATGTAGCGACTTAGATAGAATTAATAGTGGTTATTAGATTGTTTCCCACTTCAAAGATTCTGGGTTTGTTCCCCAATGTCTGCCTGTGGGCATCCTTGACGATCTGCTCATTAATGACGTCTTAAAAAATATGTTCAGTGTAAGTACCAGAGAAGCATGATGTAAACGACAGAAAGACATTTATTATTCGTTTTTTTAATTAATTTTTTAAGTTATGATCAATTACAACGATATATTATTCATTAAAGATGATTATGACAAAATATATAGAAAAATTATGTATATATTGCAGAGATGATTAGCCTACTTTATCCTTCTCCTGATTTTGTTAACTCTACCGCTCCCAAGTGGCTGATTGATGTAATTTATCGTCACGGTTGAACATTCCAGTCATAATATGATGCGTTGCAGGGAAACAATAGCAACGTCATTTTTTATTTGAATTAAACATCTCAAGGCACCTCTGGAAGCAGTTAAGAAGGTTGTAGTGTCTGAATGTCTTCTAATCAATCACTTTGACTGTCTGTCCCTTGAGTGAAAGCCCTGGCAAATTGAAGCTATTGAAAGGCATGTTTGCTCTGACCAGAACGGTTCTGCATGATAGAGCTTGTTCTCTTCCTTGTTCTCCATGTAAGCAATGGTCTCCTTACAGGTCTCCCAAAACAAACTCTAAGGAGTCTCTGTTTTAACTGATTTTAAAATCATGTTGCTGACCTATAAATCCCTACATGGTTTAGGCCCAAAATATGTAACTGATATGCTTCCACTACATAAGCCTTCTAGAACACTAAGATCTTCTGAGACCAATCTGTGAATTATCCCCAGAGTAAACACGAAACATGGGAAAGCAGGATTTAGTTACTATGCAAATAGCTGGAATAAACTCCCTGAGGTTTTAAGACTTGCCCCAACTCTGAGCACCTTTAAAACAAGATTGAAGACTTTTATGTTTGCTTTAGCTTTCTGCTAAATCTTAAATACATTGCACTTTCTAAAAGCTTTCTATTTTACTCATTGATTTGACTTGAATAACGGACTTTGCATTTGTCTTCTTTTACTTATCTATTATTTAATTTTATTGTATGACAATGTTTATATGTGAAGCACTTTGAGTCTGCCTTGTGTATGAAAAGTGCTATATAAATAAGGTTGCCTTGCCTTGCCTTGCCTAAGCTGTAATGGATCAGAGCTCACCAAAGCCCCAACATGACCCCAGCATAATGTTTGTAGCCTACAAATAATACCTCAGGCGTACCTTCAAGAAAAACATAACTAATTGGAAGTTGATAAGGGAGCACACACAAAAACTGCAGAGATTTTCTTTCCCCTAGGCTTTAATAAATTTGTAAGACTATTACTGAATGATTGTAATATTTAATTATAGGCTTTATCTGCAACAGTAGAGCCCGTGCATATTATCATTTAGAAAAATATGCGGGCAAATGGAGGTACCTTTTGCCCGGGACGCATCCAAACACCAATCCATCTAAAAGTCCCAACACTATCCCTTCAGGCCTCCCTCCAAAGCCTCTCCCCCAGAACACCTGCCTCTCTTTATCAGTAGGTCGCCTAGCACTGTGGAAGAGTCCGTTTAGCACAATGAGTGAACAGGCACAGCGTGAGCAGGTAGATGGGCGGCTAGGTAGACAGACAGGTAAGCCGTCCATCATTTCCTTTCGGGCTGAATGAAATGATTAAACAGGCTTATTACAGGCCAGTCTGAACAACCCACCGGGGGCGGAGTGGGGGTCTATAAACTTTTTTTTTCGGGATCAACGATGTACCTTTTCCCCCCGTTCTATCCGATTTCTTACCTTCTTTGGTCAGATTATCGATTCATTGATTGCTGTTGGGATGTAAAGAGAATTGCCACAAATATGACAAAATATTCTTCTAAACTAAATTACCTAACCCTAACTTTAATTTCGAGTTACATTAATGACATAATGAACATTGTATCTATGTAATGCTCATCAATGACGTTTCTACTTTTCAGTCTTCAAATGCGCTAAGGATCAATGGAAACTGATGAGGCGTGTTTCTTAACCGGGGTCAGTCCCAGCGAGCCGTTGATGGGTGGCAGCCCACAGGTTGAACCCCACCGCTCACGCGTTTGACCCTCTTCCTGACAGACTGAGCACTGAGCCTCCCGAGCCATGGAGATGGCGATGGTGGAGTACCTGGCGGACCCCACAGGCACCGCCACGTTTATCCTCCTCCAGAACACCTCCTCCAACACCACGGCCCCGCCCACCTCCACCCAACCCCAGCTGCTCCAGCTCGCCGACACCACGGGCTCGGCGGCGTTCGCCTTGGCCTTCCTGTCCCCGCTCGCCCTCGCCACGGCCGTCCTCAACGGCGGTGTCATGGCCGCCATCTGCAGCACCAAGAAGCTGCACCTGCCCGCCAACTACCTCATCTGCTCGCTGGCCTTCACCGACTTCTTGGTGGCGGCGCTGGTGATGCCGCCGGCGGCGCTGTACGTGGCGTCGGGCGCCTGGCGGCTGGGCAGCGCGGCGTGTGAGGCCTGGCTCAGCGTGGACATGACCTGCTGCACCTGCTCCATCCTGCACCTCTGCGCCATCGCCCTGGACCGCTACTGGGCCGTCACCAAGGCGACCGCCGAGTACGCCCGCAGGAAGTCGGCCCGCCGCGTGGCCCTCATGATCGCGGCCGCGTGGCTTGTCTCCGTCTTCATCTCCCTGCCGCCGCTGTTCTGGAGACGCGGGGGCGTGCGTGCTGCGGTCGCCGTGGACGACGGCGGAGACGAGGGGCAGTGTGTGATCAGGCACGACCACGTGGGCTACACGGTGTACTCCACACTGGGGGCGTTCTACGTGCCCATGGCGGTCATCCTGGTCCTGTACCGGAGCATCTACCGCGCTGCGAGGACGCTGTACCAGAAGAGGGGCTCCTCCTCCAGGAACCTCCGGAACCTGGGGAGCCAGAGCTCCATGGACCGCTGCCGGGGGCAACAGCCGCCACAACCACAGCCGCCGCGGGCATTCTGCGTGTCGGACGCCGGGCTGACGACCGTTGACACCCTGAGGGCCGGGGTGCGCTCCGTCTCGGACGGGGAGCTTACGGAGGGGCGGAGCCAGCAGGGTGGCGCGTCGCGGAGGGAGAGGAAGGCGGCAGGGATCCTGGGTCTGATCCTGGGGTCCTTCGTCCTCTGCTGGCTGCCGTTCTTCCTGAAGGAGCTGCTGGTGGGGCTGAGGCTTGCACAGCCCTCCCCGCGGGTCTCTGACGTCCTGGCCTGGCTGGGCTATGCCAACTCCCTGGTCAACCCCCTGCTCTACACCAGCTTCAACGACGACTACAAGCGGGCCTTTAGAAAACTGCTCAGGAGGAAGGCCCACGCCTAAACTAAACTAAAGTAAACTAAACTTGCTACATAAACAGGTCGAGGAATACACTGGGGATCTTGTGTTTTAACAGAACTATAAAGACAAATCAAGTCACTTGTGTTTACCTTTTATAGCCCATAATAACAGTTACAGTGACTGCTTCAAAATCCCAATATACGACAACCCCTTACCCTTAGCGCTCCGAAGGACAGAAAACACCTCCTCATACCCAGAGGGATCAAACCTTGAGAAGGAACACTGAAAATAAAATTTAAAACATCAACAAATTAAAGTTTTTCTGGTCCTCTTTTTTTTCTTTATTCTGTCAAATTAATTGATTGTGTACCATATCATGGTACACAGAAGAGCCTGTTCGAATTGTACGGCTTTATTTGAAGCGTGACACAGAGAGCCAAATTATTTGATTAGTAAATTATATTTTGTACCCCCTTATCAACTTTTTTCCTTGGAACTTATATCATATACTTACTTCATTTAGCATCATTATTGATAATGTATTGTACTATGAACTAATATTATACTGTTACATTTAGCAACTCAATGAATTAACACTCTAGGGGGCCTAAGACGCCTAAAGTAATTTCGTAAGCTACGTCGTAATTGTTTTGTTTTCTAGGAATAAAAATATATGCATTGGTTGTATGGCAAGCTCTTCCAGAAGGGGGCATCTTCCCATTCCTGGCTGCAACCACTGCGTATTGTGTGACGCGCAGTGGGACGCGCCGGACTCGGGTGTGAAGATGGCGGACGAGGAGGAGATAGACCCGGAGCGCAGTATCAGTAGTATAACAAACAGTATCGATACAACGATCGGGACCCTCAAACGACGTTTTCAAGAGCTGTACGACGTGGTCTTGAAAGACAGTACGGACTCCCCTGTTGAGGCGTCTTCTCAGTACTGCCAGGACTTCTGTCGGGTATGTTTCATTCTGTACAGCTGGTTAATCCTGGGAGATGCGTGGATCATGGTGATGGTGCCGCACTAGCGGGCGGGGTTAAGGCTTGTAAAGCGTTGTTTTGGGTGAGCGAGAGGTATATCCATGGTATTTTACATTTTGCTCCCGTGGTATTTTATATTTAACAACTATATCAACGGATTTGGTAATGTAGATATTTATGTTCCATGCTATTGTTGGGTTGAAAATTATGTAAAGCCGTGAAGACGGGAGAAGCCCCTCTCTCCACCCTACAGAGGGACGCCGACATTGAAAACAAACGTACCCGACCTCTCCGTAAGGGTATGATTGTTTGCTACTAGCATGGGCTAGCAGACACTCCTGCATGTTTACTGAAATATGACAGGTTTCACTTGTTTGTTGTTGAATGATAAGTGTGTAAAGGACTGACCGGCTATTACAATGTTTAATAGAGCTGCTTAATACTGTTTCCGACTGGACGGAGACCTTATTGTGATTTTAATGTTAGTCTGTCTATTAGCTAAGCAGCCCGACCTGATAGCTTTATGGTGCAGGCTATTATTCCGAGTTATTATTTTAATTAATATTTCTGTATATGCGTATTTTACAGGGTCAACAATCTAATACGTTTGTGTCGTTTTATTGTCTGTCTCTATGAGGTGTGTTAGAGAGAACAGGACATACCTTTTGGTTTTGTGGAATTACGGGACGAACCTCCCATCAGCATTGAAGACAATGATAAACCGTCTGTCTTTATTTATTTTTTTAAATACCATTATTTTATTTGAATGAACAAGATATTGAATAACAACAACTAATGTATGTTCACATAAATGGTATGTGTTAACAAACGCTTTTTGTTAATGATGTTATTGCTGTTAGTTTTTATCAAAATGCCACTAAATTATTTTTGTGTGATTTAGCTGAATGGTCTCGGCAGAAATGGAATATAATATCCATGACTATGTTCTTCTAATTAGTGTATAATCCTGTGAAATTAAGAAAAGCGGTATCGTTTCCTCAGAATGAGACTTTTAATATCTACACAGAGAGAGGGTCCACTTCCATTGACATAAAAATATCAGATTGCAGGGAAAGACGCGCACCATTTGAATACTATTTCAGGCAGAGAAATCCAAAATGAGCCTTTTCCTTGCCTGATTAATAGCCATTATTTATGAT
This sequence comes from Gadus macrocephalus, assembly GCF_031168955.1. Taxonomy (NCBI): domain Eukaryota; kingdom Metazoa; phylum Chordata; class Actinopteri; order Gadiformes; family Gadidae; genus Gadus; species Gadus macrocephalus. The sequence continues at coordinate 13,330,789 of NC_082402.1, read as the reverse complement.
CTTCTATTAGGGATGTGCTCATTGTTCACACACGTTTTTTCTTAAATTGGACATTTTTTAATTGTTACTTCATTTACTTGCATCTGCCAAAGGATATTTCAAAATCTTACACACTGCACCTTTAAGGAAGTATCTCAATGGTAGCATATTAACTTCATAATGGCAGGTACAAATAACCTATGTGGCCTTTTTGTTGATTGGTCAATACTCTTATCTCTGCTGTGGATTCACAATTACAATGTCACTCATTTAAGAAGCTTTGCTGTGGCCTCTATCTGGAGATCATGAGAAGTGAATGAACTCAGGGACTGACGTGGTTTTGGAAGGGTGTCTCTGTAACTGCTGGTAAACTATCAACAGGAGAAATATCGTGTACAGCTTCTAATAGCAGGTGTATGGTTGAATAAGATATCCATATATCTCCATAGTGTCTTTCTTTCATTGAATCAGAACAATGACCATCTAGAATCTATTTTTAATTGAGTCATTTAGCAACCATTTTTATCCAAGGTGACGTACAGTGAGTTTTTCCAGATATAAGTCATTTTGGAGCAGGTTAGGGTTAGGCACTGAATTCAAAGACGGGTCATTAAGGAGTAGGTAGGGGTTAGACAGTGAATGCAGGGACAGGTCATTAAGGAGCTGGTGGGGGTTACACAATGAATGCAGGGACAGGTCATTAAGGAGTAGGTAGGGGTAAGACATTGGATACAGCGACGAGTAATCTAAGAACTGGTGCGGGTTAGATACAGACAGGGTAGGGATTAGAGCATTTTGTTGAAGGGTGCATACAGGTTTGACTGCGGAAATAGGGTTCAAACCTAACACTTTCGGCTGGGAATCCACACCCTAACCACTAGACTATCACGCCTCTGTATGCTCTTTTTATTGAACGATAAAAGGCAATACAAGCTGGAATTGATTATGGTTTGTTTGGATGCTGTCAAATTTAAGATTTCCGTTGAACCAACACACTTCTGTTATTCTGCAGCCCCTAATGAGGCACGTGTAGTCGGGCCATCTCACCCGTGTTCCTCTAGAGCTGTCCCCTGAGGCTGGGGTTAGTCCCGTGCCTTCGGGGGGGAACCATTCGGGTGTCGGTTCTCTGAGGCAACAGAGTGTGTGTTTTGAGCAGCACAACAGAAGCTCTCTTTAGCCACTGTTCATGATAGAAAAATGTACTAGACTAACTTAACACACTCCTCTTATAGATCACCATTCACTGTCAAGTAACCAAGCAGTGATTTAAATGCAACAGACCATGAAATACACATGAACAAGAAGGACATGTTAGTGTAGTGGTCCCTAGTTTGATTCCCAATGTCTGACTCTGAAGGCTACTGTAAGCATCCTTGAGGTAGATGCCTGATCCGTAATACCTGCTCCTTAAGGACATGTATCTAAGGTCACACATTGTCGCTTTTGGTAGAAAGGGCCTCAAATTTTAATGGAAGTAATTGTAACATTAACAATATTTAAGGGGTCCACATTTGAATTGCAAATGCTGGCGTGTTTTTCAAACAGAATATGCATATCTTCAACTAAATGGTCGGTTTACATCAATTCATCCTGACAATTCATAAGCTGAAATGCCTGAAATGGGCAGGATTCTGGGTTAAATCCCCAATGGCCACAGAATAACATGTGGGCATCCTTTTAGCAAAATGACTCTACCTGCTGGTTGATGACATTTGTCTGGGTTCGTTTCCTAACCCTTAACAATGGCGACCTCCCCCTTGGGATTTGTGATTCCTCCTACGACTCATCTGGTTCTCCCCCCCCCCCCCAGACGTTGGTGGAGTATGCCGGCTGCTGGGAGGTGGAGCAGGACCCGGTGGCGCTGGTGGAGGTGTACACGGCCGCCCTGCAGGCCTACAGCCAGGCCTCGGCCTCCCTCTCCCCTCAGTGTGACAGCGTCCCGCTGGTGCTGGAGCGGCTGGCCCTGTGAGTACCGCGCCCAAGGGGGGGGGGGGGGGGGGGGGGGGGGCCTCAGCCCTCAGCCCTCGTTAGGATCGCAGGGTTAGGGCGGGGGGCAACGGGCACATAGAAGACAGGGTCATGGGGCTGCAAGTGTGCGTCTTCTCACTTGACACGTATTACTCAAGTATAACCATGCATTATTCTTTGGTGTTCAGTTTTAGTGGCGTGGTTTGTGGCTGGTGTGTCGGTGCTATGCTCCATACACTACTATCTTTGTTTGATCGTTTACTCTATAAATAATAGAAATTGCCGTCACAAGAGTTCAAAGTCTGGTCTTAAATGTGATTGCTCTGGCAAGCAGCCGAGAAAAACGAAACTATTCCTTTTATAATGATTCATGAACCAAATATTTGATTTTAACTGCAACCTGCTAACATGGTTGATATTAATATATAACAGCGCAGAGGTCTGCTTTCCCACCATGCCTCAATGATCGGTGTGAATCTAATATCAGTACCGTATTTATAATGTTTTTTACGTTTAATTTTGCAGGAGCTTCATTGAGGTGCTGTTGTCCCTCAGGGAGGAGCTTCCTGCCAGCTTCTGGGAGGAAGTGAGGTTTTCAGTCCAGGTACCCCACAGGACATTGCATCCTGCAGCTGTCCTCTGTTAACTCATAAACTGGGCCGTCATGTGTCGTGATGTTAGCATTGAGCTTGATTTTTGCACTTGTTTTGACTTTGTTAGCATAGTTCCTTTAATGATTAGCCTGATGTTAGTGCTTGATATAACCTTTTACCGTGCTATTTGCAACTGGCTTCATGTTAGCCCTCAGTGTAGAGCGATAGCTTTACCACATGTTAGCTTTCAGAACTCAGTATTTATCTTGATGTACCCGACAGTGATACATAGTTTCCCTTTCTTCTGACAAATGTACTTATTGTAAGTGGCTTTGGATAAAAGCGTCAAATGCCCCAAATGTAAACAATGGTGTGTGTGTGTGTGTGTGTGTGTGTGTGTGCAGAGGGCCCACTCGCGGCTCCAGGAGAGCGGGATCCCCCAGCTGAGCCTGTTGTGCTCCCTGACCCAGCAGAAGGGTGTGTGGGCCAGCCCGGTGCTGCAGGGCGTTCTCTCCCAGGAGACTCAGTCGAAGGAACAAGGTGAGCCTATTGTTCCTCTCCATACCCTACCTGCTCCTTTATTATTTATTTTGTCTGAGTTTTGACACAAGACATTTGCAATACGGGCCTGTCGGAACATTTGATTGGCTACGAGACGGAGATGGAGTCAAGTCCTCACTTCGTTCAGCCCTGCGGTCGACGTGCATCATTGGATGACCAACTGAGCTAAATATCACTTTCTTCATCCGCCATTCCATTTACCATACCATTTATAATGACTTACAAGTGATGCTGAGAACAATCAAACAATTAGCCATAATGAAACATTCCAGTGTTGCACAACCAAGTTCTAAAAAGTGCAGAGTAGCTAAAGGAACCAATACATGAGGATACTACAATATGTATTTTTTTATTGGGTCATTATTTTCTGCGGAAATGAAAATCTCATTTACACCAAGTGCTTTCTTGGTGATAAAAAAGCACTTGGTGGCCTCCCAACAAAATGTGTATCAATTCAACGCCAGAGCTAAAGTTACACATATCGGTCAGTCTGTGATTGTGTTGAAGACTCATCCAGTCCCCCCTTTTCCTTCTTCTACGCGTCCTCAGTGGATGAGTTCCTGGAGCAGGAGGGCCCAGTGCTGCTGGAGATGAGGCTGAAGCAGCTGATGAAGGATGAGGGCCGTCTGAAGGGGGCGGAGGGGCTGGCCAAGGCCTGCGCGGAGCACCCGGCCTTCGAGGGCAGGGGGCACTTTAAACAAACGCACCTCATCTGCCTGTGCTCCACTGCAGAGCACCACCAGCTCATGGAGGAGGCAAGTTCACATTCTCTAAGGGCGCCCTCACACTAGGCAAGTTTGCCTGTTTCCGTGCTGCAGGAAGATTCAGCACGATTCCCCCCGCTGGCCCGTGGTCACACTGCTTCCAAAGGCCGTGGCCTGGGCACGATTGCTCCTTCATACATACGTCATCACGTCGTAATACGATAAATACGTCATCACCAAGCGTCCTCGCCGCCATAACAACAATGGAGAACAACAACGTGAATGCTGTCGTCGGCCCAAATTTCAAGTAAACACTCGACTTCACTATCGCACCAACGTAAACCCACTCTCGAACCGCTTGCCGCCATTGTTTAAATGATGGTTGTGGGGAAGAAGAGCATGGACCTATAAAGAAAGAAGGGTCGCGCAAGGACTACGTCATCCAGCTCACGTTGCGTATCCGCGCATTAGCATCTGTACTTTGGCCACGGCACACCTCTCCCAAGTGTGCCATGGCAGAGGGGCTGTTCCGTGCTGGAATACGGATGGCGTGGTCTGGTCACACTTGCCAAACGTTCTAGACTTTAGTATGCAAATGAGCTCGGGCACGGGGCCGCGGCCCTAGTGTGAGTGGCCCCTAATGATGACCTCGGCTGAGATTTGATTACCAGTTAGTGTCCATGTCCATTCAACTTAATTGACTCTGCTTTGGAATTTCTTTGAGAAGCGTTTGAGGACATGGACTCTATCTGTTTACATGTCCATTGACATGTAAACAGATAGATGGAAACCAATGATTGGTGACTTAACCAGGATTTAGTTTCTAGAACGAAGACCATCGGTTTTAATTCTACAGTTCTTAATTTTCATTGACGAAAGCAAAGAAACAATAGACCTGTCTTTACCATATTTTCATCCAGCATCCACCCGATTGATTTAAAAAGGATATGACCTTTAGACCTAGGAAGCAATGTATTTCATGCAAATCAAGGTTCCTTAATGGAAACGACCACAGGAATTAACAGTCAAGTTCCCTGTGCTAACGACGCACCGGTGCTGTGCTGGTTTGGTTCCCAGCTGTCTAAGGTGGACTGTCGGGATGCGCTGGAGATGATCTGTAACCTGGAGTCGGACGGTGACGAAAGGGTAGCGTTTAGCCTCTGCTCCGCCTTCCTTACCCATCAGCTCCTCCAAGCAGACACCTACTGCGCCTGGTAAGATGCTCCTGAATCCGCACAGCAAATCTAGTCGTTCCCGAGACTTTAGCGTTTTGCGTTTTTTGTATAATTCTTAGTTCTACAAACATTGTTCTAACCCAATAAACCTCTGCCTGTTATATCAATGTCCCAGGGAAGTATGGGCATCGCATCACACAAGTGTTTGCTGCTGGCTACGACTCATTAGGCAGTGTATTTTGTATATATACTAACATACTTTTGTTTAAGCCGCTAAACAGACAAATAGGATATAAAAAGGTAGCTTCACCTGTCTTATCGCATACGTCTATCCCATATGCTCTAATATGAAATCAGGCGACCCCCAACTGGGGACCGACTCAAGTTTTGGAGACACTGGGAAGACCCTATCAAATGACATTAGCTTTTCTATCCAATGCTTGCTACTAAAAGTACATCTGTTGATACAAATTCTCTATTTACCAATGTACTATTGATTAATTTAGCAGATGCTTATGCAAAACTGGCTACTTAATAGCTAATCCTGAGAGGAAGTGCTTAGGGCATCCGGCTCAAAGATGTATACAGGTACAGGTACACTCACTGTGGAAATTCGGGTTCAACCCGGTACTTTTCGACTGGGGGTCCAACACACAGACCACTACACCACCCGGCCTCCTCATTGAGAAGGGTTTCGCTGTCTTAAGTGTTTTTGTCTCCACCAGGGAACTCACCTTGTTCTGGAGCAAGTTGCTGAAGAGGCTTGAGTCCTCTGAGCAGGACTTCCTGGAAAGATGCCGCAAGATGTCCATGCTCTCCAAAACCGTGTTCCACATCCTATTCCTTATAAAAGTCGTCCAATCAGAGGTCAGTCAGCATTCGTTGACGTGTGTGGATCAAAAGGGAGAGTGATGATGCTCTCTGGTGGTGATTTACTAAAGTGCGGCTTGAAATGTTCTCCATCTTTAGTAATAATGATGTAAATAACAATGTAATATAACCATTGTTTTTAATTAGTTTTTCTGATTTAATAGACCGTTAACAGAAAATAATTTTTTGCAACAAAATTTGCAGTTATAAATTAATAGTTAAAATTAAGTGTTAACAATATCTTTTAAAGCACTTTTTTATGTTAAATGTGTGGGCTTTGCTTTGTGAAAAGTTTGTTAGTAATTAATTTTGGCTGGGCTATTAGTGAAAGGAACTTTAATATTCTGTTTATTTACGAAATACTTACGATGTAGAACCTAATAAGCCCTTAACATTAGTTATTTAACATGTAATATCTTGTCAATTGAACTGACACTAGTATCTTCTATCTCGCAGATGGACAGCGCTGGACTGCCGACCTGCATTGAAATGTGCATCATGGCTCTGCAGTTGAAGTCGAGCGACGGAAACTCCAAGGCCACCATCTGCAAAACCCTTTCCTGTTTGCTTTCCAATGACCTGGAGGTGAAGCGCGCCTGCCAGCTCACAGAGTTCCTCCTGGAGCCCACCGTGGACGCCTATTACGCCGTGGAGAGCTTGTACAACGAGCCCGACCAGAAGCTCGAGGAGGAGAACATGCCCGTTTCCAACTCCTTGCGCTGTGAGCTCCTACTGGTCTTCAAGACCCAGTGGCCCTTCGACCCAGAGTTCTGGGACTGGCGGGCCCTGAAGCGACAGTGCCTGGCCCTGATGGGCGAGGAGGCCTCCATCGTGTCCTCCATCGACCTGCTCAACGACAACGAGGACCCAGAGGGTCCCGATGAGGAGGAGGGGCCAGAGCACCGAGGTCAGGAGGACCGCCGAGACCTCACCACCTGCTTTGTGGACACCACCAATGAGCTGGACGAAATCACGGACCGGCGGCAGAAAAACAGAGAAATTAAAAAGCTGAGGCAGAAGGGCTTTGTGTCTGCCAGGTTCCGGAACTTTCAGGCATACATGCAGTACTGCGTGCTGTGCGATAAGGAGTTTCTGGGCCACCGGATAGTGCGTCACGCACAGACTCATTTTAAAGCTGGCGTCTTCAGCTGCCCGATATGTGCTGAAACGTTTACCTCAAAAGACACTTTGGTTCCGCATGTGGCTTCACACGTAAAGCAGTCTTCTAAGGAGAGGCTAACTGCGATGAAAAACAACAAACAATTGGCTAATCCTAGAACGGCGGCCCCAATTATAGCAGCATTAAAAGCCAAGTCTGAAAATTACCTTCACACGAATGGAGATTCGCAAGGACCGAGCGGAGGCGCATCACACACCGCCAAGAACGATGTCTCTGGATTTCAGGTGAAAAGCCATGAAGAAAATGTCTGCCCTGTGTCAAGCTGCAAAAAGAGCTTCAAGTTTCTAAAAAATCTTTTTGCACATGTGAAGGCCCATGGGGACAACGAGGAGGCCAAGCGTTACCTCGAGATGCAGAGCAGCAAGGTTGTTTGCCAGTACTGCCTCCGGCAGTTTGTCAACGTCGCCCACCTCAACGACCACTTGCAGGTGCATTGTGGCGTTGACCCCTACATCTGCATCCAGTTGAACTGCAAAGCTAGTTTTCAGTCCAACCCTGAACTCCTCGTTCACAGGAAAAGCCACGTTGTGTTCAAGGCAAGATGCATATTTCCGAACTGTGGAAAGATCTTTAACGAAGCCTTTAAGCTCTATGACCACGAGGCCCAGCACTATAAAAACTTCACGTGTAAAGTCCCAGACTGCCGAAAATTATTCCATTCTCAAAACCAGTTAGAGCTACACCAGGAAGAACACACCACTGAAACAATGCAAGAGGAGCAGCAGATTACACAACAGAATTCACAACAGAATTTAGTGCAGAACCCAGAACAGAATTCACAACAAAATTCCCAAAATTCAGGCCCTTCGCTAATCGAACGAATGCTGTCCGACTCGACTTCCTTTTCACTTGAGATTTCTCATGAATCAAAGGACTTTAGTTGTGCTAATGTCAGTAGTCGACAGCCACCGCCGTTAAACTCAATAGAAAGCCTGCTGGCCTCTCCTCGCAGGCCATTGCAGGACTTTGGACAATACGTGATCAAAAGTGAATGCCAAGATATGCCTTGTCCCTCCATCGGTCAAACGCAGGATTTAGATATTTCTGCTATTCGGTCCTCTGTGAATTCCAATATCAATTCCCATCCAAATAGACCCATGGCAAGTCCAGAAACTCATTCTTTCGATCATTTGAGAGCCGCCCTGCAGAGTCGGGACACTCCTTCATTTGAAGCTCAGACTGCAGGACTCCACAGTGGGCACGCAAATGCGTTTGAAGACCAGACACCGATGTTCTCCCCTAATGAAAGCCCTGGGTCGATGATGTACTCTTCCAACTGCAACGTAACCTATCCGCAACAGTTCCCGCCCACATGCACCAACATGCATCCATCTGACAATGGCATACCTTTAGGAATGTGTCAAACCCTTCGTCCATCGATGACCCCTCTTCCACCATCTGGGATCAGGTCAGGAAATGCTGCACCGTATCCTGTAAACCAAGCCACTCCCTCAGCACAAGAGCGACACCATTGTGCGTTTGGAAACTGTACGAGGAACTACAGCTCCTACAGAAGTGTCACAAAGCACATGCGTGCTACGCACCCAGAGTTTTATGATCAATGGAAAATTGCGAGGAAAAATGTCAAGAATCCCCAGGGCATGCTGCTTGCCAATGGGTCTGCAGGGAGTACCAGACTGGTTCCTCCATCACAAACCTCAGAGACTGAAGCTGTCCAAATGCGTGCCATCCAGAAACAAGTTGTCCACCAACCTCTGCCTTATCCTACTATGGATCCAAGCTCATGTTACACTAGTCAACTCACCTCTGTTCAAAATCATGATGCTCCCTTGAATATGAGGAATATCCTTAATCCTATTGTTGTTTCTCAGTTGGCAAGTCAAGGGGATACAGGCACACCTATGCAATCTCAAGTTGCACCTACCCCTCAATGGCACAGAAATCAAGGACAAGGTCAGATTCCCGCCCACGTTTATCCATCAAATATGCAAAGAATGCTACAGGTGGATCTCACCAGTGGAGGGCTTCAATTGGGGCACTCAATGGACCCGCCTCTTATCCGGAAACGCCCTCATTCAGTCTCAGCATCATACATTGACAGTAGTGACGTGGGGAATTCACTTCAATCTTTCACATCACTAAGTGATAATTGTTCTGTCTCAAATTATATCGCCCCGGCAATAACAAAGGCAAAAGAAACGCATGACAGGCAAATGCAGGACAAATTCTCATCTTCATGCAGTAGCAATAACCAATATCTAAATGGTGAGACCTCTGAAAGCCTTGCAGACACTCAAAATAAACCCAGAAAAAGGCCAAAATGGCCATCCATTGTTGGAGATGGAAAACACAGTTGTCCGAGGTGCAGTAGACAATTTAACTGTTCCAAATCCTTAGGTGGCCACTTGTCCAAGCGTCTAACGTGCAAGCCACTGTCTGAGGCTCAACCAGCAGTAGATCTGCCTACATCATTCTTGGATTTTCTCAACTCTGAGCAAACAGAGAATGTATTTAATTCACAGCTGCTACCCGATCAGTCTGCACTCCATCAGGAGGGGCTATCACAATCTGTGGAAAACACTACAGTACACCCAAATGCTTTTCCTGCTTCGGGCTTCACCCATGCTGATTCACCTGAGATGGGATCTGAGGATGATATTCTGAAACGGATCATGGCTGAAGCAAACATGGCTGATCTATTTGACCAGCCATCAGTTTCCCAGCCTTTCTTCCAAGGTACCTACGGCGCTGTTGAGCGGATGCCACAAAACTCTGTTATACAGCACACCGGGGATGTGCACATTAAGGAGGAGCAGTTTTACCCTGAACCTTACCTTCAATCAAACCTCCCTCAGTATAGCAGTCCCATTTACCCCGACCCCATACTCTCGCAGATCCTGTCAGAAAACCAAAATGCCAGGCCTAATCCTCAAAGTCTTCCTGTTGATCATGCGACAACTAATCAGCAAACGGATATAATTTCAATTGAAGCAAAGCAGCAAACTTCCATGGGGCTGCATAGTTTGGCGCCATCCAGTGTTAATCATGGCGAGACAAAGTGGCAAAGTGAACAAGATGTCAAGAAACGATTAAGAGAGCAGATATTATCTGGTGATTTCACACATAGAAGCTGCGTATTTCATTCAGACAACCATAGCGCTAGTGCTAGTTCTAATTCGAGACCTTCAAACCTTAGTGTTCATCACTCTCCTTCAGAATCAAGACGGGTCTCTCCAAAGAAATCTAGAACTCCCTCTTCAGTCCCCAGTGGATGTCCCAGAGGTGGTGTGGGTTTCACTGGTTTAAGCGGGTCTTCATCCCAGCAAACTGGTTCCCCGACCCTCAACCACATGGTGGAACAGAGCGAAACAGTGCTGTTATCTGGAGTTTGTAGGCCATGGGGAATAGATGGTCATAGTGCATGTGGGGGACCCGAAAAGGTCGGAAAGGTGAATGGAAATATACAAACCTCTGTGAAACAGGAGGAAGAGACTGGGCCAACAAACGTTGATCCTGATTCAGAATTTGTCAAGCCATTTGCTTGTCATAGTGAAGACTGCACCTTTAGGGCTATGTCTTCTGATGTGCTTTGGAAACACATGTTTAGAGTCCACAACTACACGCTAGAGATGATTAACAATGCAAAGCAAAGGAATGCTAAATTAGCACCATTCGGCTGTCATAAATGCAGTAAAGCATTTACACGTAACTCCAACCGCCGGGTTCACTACCAGACTGCTCACCGGATGTCGATCGATGAAATCTCCAAATTACCCGTAAAGCCCACTTTAGTCCCTGTCGTTCAATTCCCCGGTACCCAAAACCAGACCCAAACTGAAGCAGACCAGAATGCCATTGAAAATGAAAGCATAACCCTCAAAGAACCCTTCCAAGGCCAACCACCATTGTTTGGAGAGTGTTGCGGCAAAGATGTTATACAGCAGAACTCCAGCAATGACAATCGTTTCACTCAAGTCCACAGAAATCTTGCCACCCAGGCATCTACAGGGAGCAGCCTGTTGCCACCCCAAACTGTTTCTGGTTCCGATTTGTCGGCTGGACAACACAAACATGTCCCCGCGACGCCTACTCGATACTCTGCTGATCGATATGGTCAACTTTATTTGCAATCTGCACCAACTCCTCTGGCCCCATTGCCCTCATCGCCACCTAAAGCTAACATGACTATACCTTTGGATATACCACCAATTACCAAAACAACTTCAGCCAGCAGAGTCGAGAGGCCGATTCCAGAGGTAGCAAAGAAGTTAAAAGGGAAGAAATCGAATGCAGTCTTTAATCCGTACCGACCATATTGCTGTGTTCACGAGGGATGTGCCGCAGCTTTTACAGTTCAACACAACCTCATCCTCCACTACCGGGCTATCCACCAGTCTGCTCTCTCTGTGCTGGCGGTCAAAAAAGAACAGGATGGAACCGAAGCAGCGGACGAGTCAACGGATTCTGAAGAAGATGATGAGGAGGTGGCAGATTCTGAGAACGAATTTGTTCCTGAATTCCGATGCCAGGAGAAGGACTGTTGTCGAGTTTTCCAGGAGGTTCCCAGCTTGCTGCAGCACTACCTCCAGCTCCACGAGTTCAGCCTGGACAAGGCTGGTGCGATCCTATCTCGTATCAACCTCGGCCAGTTCGCCTGCGACCAGCAGAGGTGTGTGGCGATGTTCACCTCCTTCTGGAAGTACGTCGGACACATCAAGGAACTACACGGAGGTGTGACGCTGTCCAGGCAAGAAACATTAAATGGGTTCAGTTGTGATGTGGAAGATTGCAACCGAACATATGCCACAAAGTATAACCTGCTTCGACACACGATGAAGAAGCACCCCGAGACCTACCAATTGAAAGTGCTGAATCAAACGATACCGGAAGAGTGTGCAAAACAGAATTCCAAGAATTCCCATAATTCCCATTACCCAATTGTCAAAGCCATTGACGGGAAGGAGAACATCCAGAGCAATAAGAAGCTTCAGAAAGTAAGTGAGAAAAAACGACCGGAGAAGACGCAGAAGAACAACTGGACTAAATATGGCAAGCCATCTTTAAAGAGCAAGGGCGAGGCCTCTGCGCTGTGCACCAAGAACTTCACCTTGCAATACCCATGCATGCTAGCAGGCTGCGAGTCGGTCATGAGGTCGGAGCGCAGCATCATGAAGCATTACATGGGCCACGGGCTTTCTGAGCGCTACCTGGAGGAGCAGAGAAGCCACTACATCTTCTGCAAGAAGTTCTCCCGACTCAAACACCACTCCAGCCGGAGTGACGACTCCAAGTCCGACAACAGCTCGGACCTGTCCGACGATGACCTCTTGGCGGACACCGGCATGGGAGGCAGCGAATACCTTTCGGCCAAGCCCGGCTTGCGGAAAAGGGTGGCTGCAGAAAGATCGGGAGGATTCTTTGATGGCGGTCCGTCAGACGAGGACAGCGATTCAGTGGCCGTGTCCAAAGAGCCTATTGTGGTCAAGCGCAAAAGAGGGCGACCTCGCAAGCTGGTCGGAAACGCAGGGAAACCCAAAGCAACATCGAGGTCCACGAGGAGGAATCGCATAGTGCACAGCGCCGCCGATGAAGAAACTGATTCCTGCGACTCCTCGGCTTACCTTGCCCTGACGCCAGACGACGGCACGCAGCTCGGCGATACTCTGCCCTCCTTTAAACCCATGGGTTTTGAGGTGTCCTTCCTGAAGTTCCTGGAACACTCTACACCGCCAGAACAGAACTCCACAAGGGCCCGAGGTCGGCCCCCCGGGAAGAAGTCCAGTTTGCACACCAAAGACACCTGCGTGGTGTTCAGTAACCGGCAGAACTTTGAGGCGCTCGGTAAGGTCAGGATAGTCGTCGACGGGGCATATTCCGTCGTGGCCGCCCTTCTGTTGAAACAGCTGCAAGATATGAGACCCACGGTGATGTTGGAAAAAAGGGACTAATTTTCTGTGATTTTTATTTTTGTATTTTTATTTATTTTATTGACAATACAATCTCAGGTGTAGAAAAAAAAAAACATTTTAAACTGCTGCGCACTGGTGCCCTACAAAACTTTTTTTTTTATTGACATGTAGTGAGTGGGAGACCTTGAAATGATTTGTATTTATGTAAAATGTCTTTTTTTTTTAAGTCAACTGTATAGCATGTTTGTATTTATAAACTCTTTAGAAGATTGATCAGCTGTGGAGTTTAAAACTGTCCCGATGGGGAAATATAAATATAGATCTAGTAATACAACACACAGAGGAATAATGTTACTTATATCTTACATTGTTTGAACTCGAATTATTTGTGTTTTTAAACAACTACTGCCACCAGCAGGTTGAATATAACAATAAACCTTTTTTGTAATTAAGACTTTCCTCTTCCCTTATATCTGTTTATATATATATATATATATATATATATATATATATATATATATATATATATATATATATATATATATATAGTAATATTAGTTGTAATGTACTTCCTACAGGCACAAGGAAATATTTGTTGCATAAAATACAAGAATAAGATTTTGCATTCCATACAGAAAAGGGCTGTTGTGCCTAGCTTAGGCCAACTGTGTGACATGGCATGTTGTTAGATCCCACATGGTCAGTTCTTTCAGTTTGCTTACGATTAAGATCCAACACCGTGGGACGCTTAATTTAATGTCTCATCAGATGTGGGAGGCTTTGTGTACAGGACGGCTCTGATCGCCTGAGGCCCTTGTTCAGCCCGGGTGAAGCCTGCGGGGATGCGGGCTTGCTGACGTTAGAAACAGGCAGATTGTAATTAGAAACCATAAACCGGTGGCGTCTGCGTTGCCTCTCTTCCACGGAGACATACCGCTTGTTAAAGTACTTGGAGCACTGCTTCCATACAATATAGAAAAGCTCGACCACATTCAGCACAATGCAAAGGACGGACGTACATCCCATGATGTACAGGAAGATCTTTTTCTCCGTGGCCCTGGCGATGTAACAATCCACTATGTTGGGGCAGGGGCTCTCCTCGCAGCGGTACAACAGGGGCACCTCAAACCCGCTGTACAGGAAGTAGAAGGCGAGCAGCGAGGCCACCTCGAAGAAGGTCTTGATGATGATGCTCGCGATGTAGGTGCCAAGCAGCCCCCCGTCGATCCTGCCCCGGTCCTCGTAGAGCGTGTGGCCGCACTTGGACTCCTTGTGCTCCCGGTATGCGACGTGCAGGGCCACCAGGAGGGACGGGGTAGACACCATAATGAGCTGCAGGGCCCAAAGGCGCGTCTGGGAGATGGGGAACAGGTGGTCGTAGCAGACGTTCTCGCAGCCCGGCTGCCGGGTGTTGCAGGTGAAGTCCTTCTGCTCGTCCTTCCACACCTGCTCGGCGGCCGCCACGTACACCAGGATGCGGAAGATGAAGAGGATGGAGAGCCAGATGCGACCGATGACGGTGGAGTACTTGTTCACGCCGCTCAGCACGTTCTCCAGGAAGCCCCAGTTCATGTTTGTGCTGCTCCTCGTCCCTCTTTAAGACTAAACATGAACAAAGTAGTATCCATGAATTAGGCCTACATTTATTATTCCATACAGGCGTTTGCAGTTTGAAATAACAATAAGTGGATCTACTCTTATTGGTATTGGTACACCTATTATTATTAATACGTGAAAGCAACAGTCCACAGGAGTTAGAAAAGGAGGGGGGAAACTACACATTTGTTTTTTTCAATATTTGTTTGAAATTTCCATTTCATCCCTCAACAGCCGCTAGTGTTTGCGCTTGACTAGCGCATTGAAAACCACTCCAAGTTGGGCCGAAACGATCCGTCTTCCTGCAATTAATAAAATACTCACTATCATCAATAACAGCATCCTACAGGGATACTCTTAACGTTAACTTTCCAGAAATGACCTCCTCCCTTCTCTCCCCTTCCTCCTTTTCTAATATTTTTTAATAATATAAGTTCTTATTAAAGGATTTTATTGTTGCGTTCACTCTGTAAAGCGTACTTAAGTATACTTAGAAAAGTGCTATATAAAGAAAATGTATTATTAACTTACCGTATAAAGTGCGCGTCTCCCGGGAGATCCCTCCTGTCCGTCTGTCGTCTCACCTGCTGGTTAAAGTGGCACGCCACGCCTTTTGTAACCCAACACGCTATTTGGATAGATCCAAGAGCGATGGTTTTAAGGGGATATGCACTAGTGCACTAAAGAAATATAACAATAAAACTACAAAGTGTACTTGATATTTGTCTTTTCTTTTGGTATGAGAGCTGGTATGTGGACGCCTACAGCTAATTGTGTTGTAAAATGTCGAGGGTAGGAATGTTTGCATCCACACAAATGAGGTCACACCTGGTGTGACGCCATCGCCATGGTCACCCAATGCAAAGTACTCTTTTCCACAAGCTGAACAAGGATCGAGAACAAACCGCTGTGTATAGGCGAGGATGTCGAAGGAGATAACACGACTGTGTTTTGTCGTGGAGATGTAACCAAATGAGCAGCATCATTCAAGTTTGATGAGTGCAGTTATTTAGTTACAACAGGAATACATAATGGAGGGATTTCTTTCTGGTCATCTGCCCCTTAAGGACGACAATATCAGATGTTAAAACGTTTAAATAAAAAAAAAAAACACACTCATCTTCCCATCAATTAAAAATGTATATAACCTGAGGATGGATCTAAGTTGACGGTGAAGTTGTACTTGTTGTAATCCCCACTCCAGCCACTGTGGGTGCTGTGGTCGTGGATTTGGTACAGTTCAGTCATGATATTTGGCCCAATCTGGCAACACTGTTGTTGGTTGTGATGACTTTGAAACGTGAAACATGGCTGCACCAAAGTAATGGGAGATACATATGCAATGTCCCAGCTTTTAAAGCGTCTATGACTGATCGGTAATCCAGATCGATTAATCGATAGATCAGCGTCTTTGGACATTTGGACATGTCGTCCGCAGACTCCGGTGGGGGGTCCGAAGGCCCTAAGAAAGAAGGGTTCAGGGGTCCGGGGCTGAGAGCCGCCAGGACCACCACCTTCTTCAGAGCCTTCAACCCTGAACTCTTCATCAAACCAGTGAGACCAGTGACGCACTACCATCAAGTGGTTCTCAACATGTATTGGGGCTAACACCAATACCAAACAGAAATGCACAATCTTAAAGTTGTAGGGAATGAATTTGTTAAAACGCCACACACACTAGATATGCTTGTTATACAGAGCAATATCTTTCGCGATATTACCAACCCAGCAGGCTAGAAACATGTATCACTAACCGATAGTGGTTGATCAAAAAAAGACAAGTCATTTTCAAGATTATGTTTAAAATCCTGAAAAAAGGCACATACATGTCTAACATACAACCCACATACAAGAAATACAGGTTATTATAAAAAGTGACTTGACATGTATTTGTCATTATACCTGTGTCTAATAAAGTGTATTTGCCATCATAACCTGTATATCTCACAACGTGCAGCCTATCTTGTATTAACGTGGGTTGTGCCATATGTGTTGCAGAATAAACCGGTGATGGTGTTTGGCCTGCTGAGCATCAGCGTGTGCGTGGGTTACCTGGGGTACCTGCACGCCATGAAGGACAACGACCAGACACTGTACGAGGCCACAGACAGCGAGGGGGAGAAGTACATGAGGAGGAAAACCTCCAAATGGGACTGATGAGGGGACACAATGTTTTATGATATCATCAATGCTATATCTGTAATTTAGGCCTATTATTTAAATGTACGAATGGGACCAGTGAGGTCTACTGTAGCCAATATTTCAGGATTAAAATGGGAACTTTTCTTTTGTGGTTTTTGTAAAATGCCGACTACAAAGATCAGGCAACAAGCAGAAACATTGCTTTCTAATTATTGTCAATTCTTTTGGGAACTTTTCATGAACTTAGAATGTTTTTTACCTCTGAAATAAGAGCCTACAAAAGATGGCTTATACAAATACTTATTAACTAGAAAACGAAAGTGGAATTTATGTTAGACAAGGTCTTGGGTTTGATCCCCCACATCCGCATCCTGCACCCTTGACCTCTATCTGCATTATGTTGATGAAAATAAAGTATTATGTTTGATTGTATATTGTGCTGTTGCTGTAATGAATGTAAACCACCGGTCACACATGCGTCTTTAGAAAGAGAACTGCACACAGCTGCTTTGATTAAGGTCTATATTCAAATAAATTTCAGGGCGATACAGTGATATGTTATTTATATTAAAGCAGCATGTCAGTAGACCAACACTCCAATATAGTTTGGCTTGCGGTATTTATGGCATTATGTTAAATTGAAGTGTATTAATATGTATGTCAATGACCGTTTAAGTCTTGGAGAATGAATGAATAAGCGATCGGATCTGGAATCATTTCTAGTAAACTGAGGTCACTTCATAGAGAGAAGTGGATCCTAGCCTGTTGCCAGTGGAAAACTCCTTAAGTCGATGTATAACACAGGTTCCCCACCAGAGGCCGCTGATGTATAGACACCCCCACTGGTGAATCCGTGGATCACTAGATTATCTTAAAATCATAGATACAAATAAACAGACATAGGGAGGGATTTTAATAAAGACAGTAAAGTGGTAAAATGCAACGTTTTTTTTATTAAACTTCAAATTAATTGAAATGCTATATCTAACAAATGTCATTAATGCTATATCGCTAGATTCAATCAAGCGGTAGAATTAGTAACTAAGTTGATTGATGACTCATCATTATTTAAAAGTAACAACCGAAAATGTAATATCTAAATGACAAGAAAATAGGGAACAACAAATAAAGTAGACTAAGAACATTATCTCACAATTCATCTCGGCTCCTCAAGTCGAGTGGTTTACACAGCACTATGCTATGTGCCCAAACCAGAACACTCGCTAGTGTGTGTGTGTGTGTGTGTGTGTGTGTGTGTGTGTGTGTGTGTGTGTGTGTGTGTGTGTGTGTGTGTGTGTGTGTGTGTGTGTGTGTGTGTGTGTGTGTGTGTGTGTGTGTGTGCGTGTGTGCCGGCGCGTGCGTGTGCGCGTCTCCCCGCCCTCTGAGGTTATACATTCATGCTCAGCATCTCCTGCTCGCAGAGCCGTATCACTGGGAGCTCAGCAACATGGCGGAGGAAAGTCAGGCGGTCCAACACGTCTGTTCCCCGGGCCACAGCAACACCACCTCTCGCCGTATGCCGGGACAATGTTAAAGTACTCCGTCCCACCGTGCAAACCCCGCAACAATCCACACAAAAAGGCTGTGAAGGAGCTTTAAGATGAGCCGACGGTCAACAGGTAGGATACACTTTTATCATCAAGTCAGGTGCAGCGTGTTTGTACTCCGCGTCTGATGTGTATTATTTACATGCATTGCTCATCTTGTCTTTGTCCGAGGCAATGCCGTGTGCTAAAGCGGTTTAAACGTCAGCCATGGATGGGATGTTTGCAGGAATGTGCTGCATATGGTTTCTTGTGTGGCATATTGTCAACATCAACACTTAATTTCCCCACTAAAACCCTGTAGAGCGCCTCGGCCCCGTCCCGTCCCCGCCTCTCCCCGCGGACCACGTCTTAAACTCGGGAGCAGTTCTCTTCCCCGGTACGATGCTCACTTTCACGTGTCGTTTATTGTGTTGTTTCACGCTTGTAAAATGAAACCAGGTGCAACTTTTTTCGTTGTGCACCCTGTCCGACTTACAGGTGCTTTCGATCAACATGGCTGTCCCCTGGTCGTGTTCCCAGCGGACGGTCTCGACAAACTCGCCACGGAGCTCAATAAAGCCGAGGTGGTCGACTTCATCAAGTACTTTCTGATTCTGCATAAGTAAGTCCAAGACAAAGAACTCTCTGTCTGCGGACAGAGGGAGGGTGGGGGCGTGGTTCAAATATTTTCATACCAATGTCCATGCATGGGTGTTTTATAATAACTCTTCTGTCAACAGTAAAAAACAGGACCGAGACAGCCTGGTCTCCGTCGTGGCGGATTTGAGGCAGGCACCTCTCTCTGCCGCAAGAATCATAGCGGAAACACTGCTCCTCCTTCAGGTACAAACACTGCCATGTGCTTTAGGTCTAGTTAAGATGGAAAGGATCAAACGCCACGTTGAAACAGAGGACTAATGGGAAACGACCACAATCCATCTTGTAAATTGGTTGCAGCATTGGTCATGATTTGGAACATGTTTTATTCTCACAAAGCATACACGTTTAAATGTATAATATACACAATGAGACAAGTTTCACTGTTTTTAAAGTTAGTACTTCCAAGGACTCCTGTGTTACATACACATTTCTCTTCAGATATCCACTGCAAATACAATTCGGTTCCAACAGTTAAAGGCACTAGTCTGTAAGCGATATCATTTTTTAAAAAGGTGTTAAATGGCTCTATATTCCGACAACCATCTCTTATGTGGAGTTGTTGGGTCAGTAACCTGGATCTCCCAGTCCCTTCGGCGTACAATAAACAAGAAGGAAATTCTTGTATCCCGGTCCCACTTTATCCAATCACGGAGCGAGACCTCCAGACTTAGGCGGTCCTCCCTGAACGTTCAAAGGCCGGCAGCAGGGTTTCAGTGTTGATTGCAAAGGGCAGAACATGCAAAGCTGCTGATTCCAGCCCTGCCTTACACAACCATACACGCTAAGCCAAAGGAAAACGACGGGAGGAGGGAGGGAGGAGAAAGGGAGGGTACCAGTCTTGACCAGCCTACCTGCTGTTATGAGTTGATCCCCTTGCTAGCTGGCTAGCTCACTCAATTCTGAGTAATGCTGAATATTATGCAACGTTTTAATGCAGATTGCTGCCCTGCGCTTGGTGATCCGCAGTGCAAAGCACCCTGGGAATGCAGTTTCCTGCTGGGTTTGTGGGCATACTGGAATTCCTTCCTAGGCGAACAGGAGAATGGGTAGTGAACTGGGTGATGATGTCACATCAGTCGGGTCACATGTTTCGGGGCATTCAAGAACCACTGAGGAAGTACATAAACCGGGGAAGAGAGCCATTATGTTTAATTAGAAAAAATAACGGCTGTCGGAAATGATTGCGGTTGAGCTGTTTACCGAACACAACCCTCTATAAGAAACCAGATCTTGCATTGTGTTGGTTTCTAAAGTGCACACATTCCCCAGCTCCTGCCCTGCAACATGTCCGGGATCGCTGGGTTTGCTACGGCCACATTTCCCCACACGCACGCATGCCGAGGAATTTTTCCTGGAATGTTAATTTGTCTTGTCTGTTCACCAGACTGCCAGCACGGTCCACACGGCCTACCTCGTCCTACCGATTAAGAAGGACGCCTTGAAGACGTTGCAGAAAAGCATCGCTCCCTCAAAACCCCACAACACCGCCTTCAAGGTAGAGTCAAAGCCCCGAGGAGAAGAGAAACTCTCCTCGTGTCCACACGCTCCGTCTCTTGGCTGTGACCCAGTGGATTTCCTCTGTTGTGCTTTTCAGAAAGTTCTGCTGAAGGACGTTGCTGAACTCTCCAACTACATCGACCGGAGCCAGCTGCCCCCCTGTTTAGGAGGCTACTTCATGTACCATCACCCGAGCTGGGTAGCCTTCATCAAGGTGCGTCCAGCACTATAAAACAACTGCCCGCCCTCCATTCTATTCTCTATCTCTGGGTATTAGCAGTGTTTTTGGATGTTTACATGAGGAGATTCAAACCAAGGGATGCGGAGGCTCCATCCCAAGCTCTTTTCCTGTTTACCTTCGAGGAAACTACAAGTGACGTGTTGATTATCCGTGTCAATCACAAGCAGACTGGCGGTGCTATAAGGGTCCACTGTAGGTCTTAACACTTTAGTCGAAAACTCCTCTTGTGTGTAGGATAGACTGATGGCCCCCCCCCCCGGTCATGAAGCCACTCCATGCTGCCTCTCTAGCTCCCAAAGAATGAACACCGTAACCCTGCTGTAGGAAGGAAGAAACCTTAAAAGTAGGCTTACTATAGATC
The DNA here is from genome assembly GCF_031168955.1 of Gadus macrocephalus. NCBI lineage: Eukaryota > Metazoa > Chordata > Actinopteri > Gadiformes > Gadidae > Gadus > Gadus macrocephalus. The sequence goes on along the minus strand of NC_082402.1, from coordinate 13,309,866 downwards.
TAGTTTAGTGCCTCTGACCTATTTTGGGGCGGGGATGATCTGGCGTGGGATTGGCTCAGGAGACTCGGGCTAGGTTCAGGTTTATTGTGCAGGCCCCTGGCAAGAGCAGCTATGTTCATATTTAGAGAGTCACCCGATCTTATGATCATACACAGACACAAACACTCTCACACTCGCACACACATTCACGTCAGAGCACCTCTCCTTCATTGTCTGTTACCATGGCGCTGCTTGCGCAAGAGCGCCGTGCAATCAGCTGACCTCATTAGCAAGTGAAAGGGGCTTCTGTGTGCACGGGGTCATTAGATTATATTCAGTCATGTTCAAAAGGGGGCGGACGGCCATGTTGGACCACTATCGTCGCCCACTAGCGTAGCTCTGCCAAGAGTCCATAGTCGGGAGGGCTCGTGGTTGATGCAACGCTTGATGCAAGGCTTCACACTAGGCCGTTCTAGTTCTGGAGGTTAGGCAACCCCCAGGGCCTCTTTTAAACATGAGCTACTGGCTGTGAAGACTCATTGTTCTCTCTGACATAACAATTAGTCCAACAGCTTGAATGAAGAGATTGTGTGGCAAGCGGACCCATAATAACTCAGTGTGGTGGTGGGAGTATACTTGGAGACGTGTATACCCCCCCCCCGACGTGGAGACGAGGAATGGGCCATCATAAACTATACAGCTATTACATTATCATACATTACCACAAGCAGCGATTACAAGAATGCAACTGTTTAGCCAGATTTAAGCACTGTAGTAAATGGAGTTTATAGGTCCTGTCTATCGGAGATATGTAGAAAGACGATGGTTATTTCAATAAAGCAATTGAACCGACCATTGAGAAGTTTCATGCAAGTTAACTTTGAATTTGTGGTCCCACATCTATCAAAAAAATCTCAAGCTCTTCCTGTGTAGGATGCTTCCTCGGCCACTTTGAGCTGCTTCTCTTACTTACAAAATATTGGTTAGGTGGGGTACAATGCCCACCTAGGAGAACATCTGGAAGTATTGTAGGCCGAGGTCTGGGGAGCTCCAGAACTTGAACGGCAGTAGCGCGTCCACTCGTTGTCCAGTCATTAACCCCACCTTCTGGTGCCTCCTGGTTCTCTTGAGCGTTACATGGCTGCCGTTCTCTCTTGTGACAGGAGATAGACCTGTTCCTGCAGGAGTTCCTCTCTGTGGTGCAGCGTCTTCCCACCTGTATCTCCACCCTCCAGTCCATCTCCAGGCTCCCCATCCCAGAGGACCTCCACCTGCTCACCGACTTCTGCTCCGCCAACCAGAACCTGTTCCTCCGTCTCCGAAGGTCAGGGTGCAGCAATTCACTCTTGCATTTGTTTTCACTACCTATGTGTTTGATGTGCTGATGCTTATTTTATTGGCTGGTTATGATGGTTTCGTTAAGGAGTTGGATAAGAGATGTTCAAGGTATTCGGCTGATTGTTATTTTAGCCTTTGAGTGGATAAGGAAAAAGTGAAGCATGTTATTGCTAGCATGAAGTTGACCCATGGATATTTGGGGTATTTGGTATTGACAGGATATTTGGGATTCAACCATCGTAGGAGAGATCAGGGATGTTTATTGTTGATGCTAGCAATTTTCCCGTTTGCTACCATGCCCCAAGAATGGCTAAAGTATCAATTGTGCATCACGTGAAATCCTCTCAATCCAGTTTTGTAACATATCGTATGCTGTGGTTTTGTAGCAAGGGGCCCAAATGCCTTGGCAAAATAAAGATGCGATCTTGGGAATAAAATTGCATTATGCAGATAAACACGCTAGCCTGCCATCGGTTCTCCTGATCCCGACGGTATGCAACTAGACTGTGGTCACAGGTTCTGTATTTTTTTGTAGGGATAACATCGTCTTGGTTCACTGCCTGGAGCACAGTCATGTTCTTATTGCAGAGATACCAGTCCTGTTTTTATTCTGCATTTCCAACAAACATTAGTCCGCTACGATCATGTGCTCTGTGTTATTATTTGCCCCCCCCTTGGGCCCCCCCGATCCTAAACGTATCTGGACACGCCCCTGTCCTGGTCCTTGGGTGACTGGTTGCTTGCCTCTGATTGGGTTTGCAGGGAGCTGGGTTTGGACGAGCTCCAAGACCACTGCGAACAGATGGGGAGCAAGCTGAGGTTCCCTGAGCAGGACCCCTGCTACCTGGCCATGGCCGGGACCCCCCTGTTCACAGACACGGCCAAGGACATGCTCCACCACTACAGCAGGTAGAGGGCACTTTACCCCCTTCAATAATGCAGGATATCTAAGACCTTTACAAGCTGCTTTCTGAATAACATTTTGCTCCGCATATTACGTGTAGGCCTGTAGATATTTTATGTTTGGTTAATTTGTCATATTCACCTTCCTGTAAATCTGCTGATTTGACTTCCCACAATGAAATTCTCGATGGAATTGGATGATTAAATGGGTCATTTTAATTCAGCCATGTTCATTTCATCATGTCCGCATCTATGTAATTGGGACTTTCATCATATAGTTTTAAAGTTTCTTAATTATAACAGTTTTTCCCTCACGCTTACAGAATAACTTCCGCCGTGGCCAAAATTGAGTTGCTATGGCAACAGGCCTTCTACAAGGCCCATGTCCAGCTCAGGCTCCTCCAGCTCCACAAGGAAGCACTGAGGGTACGGCTAATAATAAGTAGTACTTCTGTCCTCAATTTGAACTGTTGACCAAACTGTTGTCTAGCGCGTTAGTCCACTACTAGTATCAACCAGTTAACCAGGAATGTGTACAGAGGGATCACATTACTGTTGATCCTTGTGTTTTTCTTACAACCTGCTTTTTGACCTGGGTGCTCCACTGCTCATTCTGCTCTCTTTTGTCACTGCAGACTGCTAAACCTTCAAGTTCTTGCATCTCGTCAAACGGAAGACCCTTTTTTTAATCCAGAGGACACAATGTGAACAATCAAAGCATAGAATCAAATTGAGAGTAACAATTCCAGTTCTGCAAGACATCAGACTGGAGGTCTGAGCTTGCAGACCAATCTGTGAGCTCATGTTTTATTTGTTCTGGCATATTGGTTTTGCTCCCACGCCCATTCTGTAGGGATGTTTGCGAATGGGAAGATGAAAATAAGAACAGTGTTCATATCAGAAACTCGCGTCTCTGGACAGACAAAGACTATTTCAGATTGTTGGGTGGCGGAACTGAAGGTGGTATTTGTCGCTCAGCCAGCGTTTAGAACCAAGATGGCTGCTTGGTGAATAACAGCTGATACCAAGCGAGTCTGCACGAAACACGACTGTTAATAATATTAAATAAAGAAACGGTTAATTTATAGTTTACTGTTTTGTATTTTCGACTTTTTCATACCCCACTGCGGCAACCTACCAGACAAACAAATCCTTGTATGTGCAATGTGGCTGTCCTCAGATTAGAGATCAGATGGAGGCCCTCCTGACGGTGAGGGTCCAGCCCTACAGGGTGGAGGTCGCTGAAGACGAGGAGAGGGCCCGGGCGACGGCGGCAGAGTTTGAGGCGTCCGTCTACACTCCGGCCATGGTGAGAGAATCTACTGCTACCAGTGCCCTGGTTTCGGGAAGTTAGGACTTAGTCCCAATCCCCTTCCCCTTACCCCTTCCAAACAAGGGGGAGGGGGAAGGGGTAAGGGGTAGAAATGGGATTGGGCCTTAGTCCGGTGAGAGGTCCTTATTCTCCGGGTCAAAACAGGCTGGTCTATTGGTTAGGGTGTCAGGCTCTCGCGCGGCTCTGGGTTTGAGCCCTAAATTCCCACGTCCAGGAACTTGCTACTTAATTTGCACGCTGTATGTTTTACAGTTTTTTTTAATTTTAGATTTGACTACTTTGACTACTTTCTAGTTAGGGGTCCAAGCCAACAGGTTGGAACCCTATTGTTTTTTACTTTTGTAACTTTTATTTTAGGTTCTAGATATATGATACATAGATAAGATGCATTGTTGTTATTATGACTCTACATTATCCCTGAGCAGGATGCCTTACCCCTACCGTCTCATGAATCACTTTAGATGGAGGAGTCTATGCAGTGAATTACAAATTCAGAATTTAAAAATACTTTACCCCGTGCAGGCCCTGGTCCGCTGCTCAGAAGACGTCCTCCACACCCTGGAGGAGACGGTCCCCGGAGGGGGGGGTCCGGGCAGGGAGCCCTGGGTGGGGGAGCTGGAGGCGCTGAAGGACAAGCTCCTCTCCGCGGTGGAGCCCCTCCACCAGACGATCGGCGCTCAGTGCGACTTCCACCGCTGCCTCAGCAAGGTAGGCTCAGGGTCAGGGAGGTCTCTGCAGCTCGGCTCCAACTCCCCAGTGACCACCGGTACTGTAGCGTTGAAGGCCTCTTGGGAAAGAAACCAAACGCATTTAGCCGCTGCTAGCAATGGAGCTAAAGCAGGTCAGAATCATGGCAGCTTGGTCTGGAACCAGTTAAACCCCCTTTGCCCCCCTCCCTCCAGGCTAACAGGTGGTACGGTCTGGTCCTGCGGGAGAACTTCCTCCAGGGGCTGCTGCTGGGGCTGAAGGAGGAGTCCCCCTCCTGCGTGTCCGGCCAACGTCGGGGCCGGTCGGGGCAGGGGCCCGGCCCAGACCCCCGGAGGAAGGCGCTGGCTGCCTTCCTCCGGGGGAACCCCCCTCCGGATCTGCAGGAGCTGCTGGTCCTGGCCCAGCTGGCTCACACCCTGCCCCAGCCCCGGCTGCAGAGGGCCGGGCGCCAGGTGGCCCAGCGGTGAGTCGTCTGGTCCCCTACGTCTCAGACGGTGTGATGTTGACGATAATGTCGAGTATGAGGGACTTGACCTCGGGAGCGGTTGATGGTTGTGAAATCTGGCGTGTTAATTCTCTGTGGTCTAGTATTGTTGCATGTGGCTGGTAAATTCAGACCTCAGTCGTTTAAAGTGTGAGTCACATACTTACTAGTGCATCCACAGGGTGCAGTTGTATTGCCTGTTAAGCCCTAGGAGACGGTACATGTGATTAAGGGCTATAAAAATACAATTGAATTGAATTATTGCATATTTTGAACTAGATCGACCATGTGTCCCTGACCAACTTTCTCAATGTTTTCAACTCAAAGGTTTTATGCTTTGTCGACCCTCTCTAGGTGCATGACTCTCAGGAAGCTCCTCATCTCGCAGGACACCTTGGCCTTCAGTGACCTCCAGATAGCGATCCAATGGCAGTACGACCTTCTGAGCAGCAGCCATGTCAGCCCCCCTCATGCTCTACCGCCTGACGCTGCGAAACCCGACGGCACTGCGGAACAAACGGAAAGGAACCCTTCTCTGTCCCCTCGTTCACGCTCCAATCCCGTTGGTGAGATCCGGTCACCGGCTGTGAGTAGTTCCCACTGCCGGTGCTCCCCCACCAGCCCCGGCCCCTGGAGGATTGGGACGGACTCTGGACACCAGCAGCAGGTCCTTTTGGCCATGCCCCCTCAGACGGAGGGGAAGCCCTCCTCCCTGAGCTCCTTCGACTCTGGCTTCGATGGCGCCGGCTGCAGCCCCCTCGAAGCAGCAGCAGCCGGCGGCGGGGGCGGCGGCGGAAGGGAGGCGTGGCAAGGCCTCTCCGGTGGGTCCGGATCAAGGGAGTCGTTCAGGCCCTCTGGAGCGCCGCCCCGGACCCACGCGGAGAACTCGTCTGGCGCTTTGGATGCAGAGGACCTGAAGGAGGCCTTTGACTTTGGTTCCGTGGGGAATTCATCGAGGGCTAGCGTCCAGGTCGTCCCTAAAATCAAACTCGACTCGCTGAACTTTCAGATCAATGTTCAAAGGTCGGCCACACCGCCGCAGAACCCTTGGCTCAGCCTCCCAGTGGACGACCTGGAGAACTCCTACACCGTCACCATTACCCAGAATCCCCCGGGACAGCAAAAGGCTCCAGATCTCGGCAGGAACCATTCCAGTGGCTCCCGAGACCAGCCCACACAGACGGAGGTATCTGCCAGTCCTCTGTCCGACGTCGGGCCGCCAGCAGCAGACGGGATCCTGCCGTCGCTCGGTGGCAACCGGGATCCGGGACTTAGCCCGATCCGTCATCTCCTGTCCAGCACCATCACGGATGGGATGGAGAAGTCTGAATGCACAGCGGAGGGGAACCCCACGCTGATCTGGGACTCGTACGACCTCCACGACCAGAACCACGCTCATGAGCGGTACACCAACACTTCTTCTTGAGTTGGAAACCTATTGAATTCTGTCATACATGATGTGTATGAGATAATAATAATAATAATACATTTAATTTAGAGGCGCCTTTCAAGACACCCAAGGTCACCTTACAGAGCATATAGTCATCATACATTTTTTAAAAAACAATACATTGTGGAAAAAAAAATAATTTATAATAAAATAAATAAATAAACATAAGCAATAAGAAATAAATAAAACAAAAACAAGACAAAACAAAACAAAAAGGCAAAACAATCAAAACAGTGATCAGAGATGACCTAGTATAGTGTAGTTTACCTTTAATTGATGGAAATCATGGAAATCATTGAGTGTGGTTGGTTTTGGTCCAGGCCCAGTGGCAGTGTCCAGGACGTCTCCATGATCGATTGGGACGTGACGGTTCAGCAGGACCTGAGGAACGTGGAGGAGATCCTGGAGCGGGCTGATGGGATCCTGGCGGTACGGTGACTTCAGATTTATCCCTGGTATCATGAAGACAATTGTTTGTTTAAAGGGGCAATACTTTCTCCTTGGCCACAAGAGGGCAGAAAAACTCAAATATTATAATTCTTTGCACAAAAGTCAACCAACATTTTTCCTTAATGGTTAGTTACGGCAATGGTAAGCGATTATTTTTTTGTTCTTTATTTATTTAAATTTTCTTTACCTCCTAGCAATCAATAAATCAAATGCCCTGACCAAAACATAACAAAATCTAGTCTCCCAGATCTGTTATAAGCCAACCGGTCTATTGACCTACCTACCTACCTACCTACCTACCTACCTACCGGATACCTGAGGTAGTCAGCCTGTGCACTACTTAAGCTTTATTTAGGCACATTTTTCATACATTGCAAAGGCTGTTGGTTGGACATTTTCTTGGCCAAGAGTAACTAGAAAAAACTAGTTATAAAATTACTACTTATATAAAAAGTGTTTATGATTGGCCTCTGTGTTAATGTACAGGAAGAAGAGGACGTCCTCTCCCAGGAAGCCATGTTTGAGGACCTTGTGAGGTCTGAGACTCATCACTGGGAGTTATGGGAAAATGAGGAGCAGCTTGGTCCGGTATGTTCATAAACACAAATGGACCAAATCTGAAATATAGCTATAATCTATCAATCAACATATCAATATGTTTTGTAATGCTTTTAACTGTATTTTGACAGTTTTCATATGGAAAAACATCTATCGAGGAATTAGCATTTCATTATTTGACTTGAGAATTGTCGGATGCATTGCCCTTTTTGCACTTTCAGATGTGCGCTAGTGAGCTGGCTGAAGCTGGTGTACTCGGCCTGGATGAGGACCTCGATTACCCCGACTGCGAGACCCGTGACTGGTGCCCAACACCGACGACTTCCTCTGGGTCCGAGTCCCTGCTGGACAGCTGCTACCGTGTTGAAGACCGGACTCCCTCGGGGTTTGATCTGCCAGGAGACCGGCTAGACCTGCTCCCCGAGCTCAGGAACATCCACATCCTGGACGAGCTGATCCTGGAGGAGAACCTGGAGATCCACAAGCTCCGGCGGCAGGTGGAGACCCTGGAGGAGGAGCGGAGGGGGGCTCACCGCGGGGAGCAGCATCCCTCGGCGGGCAGCGAGTCGGTGGGTCAGCGGGAGGAGCGGCAGGCCTTTCGTCACAAGCTGCAGAAGGAGACGACGGAGGTAGAGAGAATGGAGACGAGTTTGAAACAGGAGCTGGCCTCCGGGAGCAGCAGGACCAGGAAGGTGGTCAAGTGCTCGGCCCTCGTGACGTTTGGAACGTTGGATCCCGACGACCAGGAACTCTGCGATGATCTTCTATCAGGGAGCCGGCGGCGTTCCCATAGGGCACTTCAGCAGAACTTAGAAGAGCCTCTTCGTGACACTCCAGGACAGGAGTGTCATGAAGACTCGGATGAACAACATGATGAAGAATCCCTGAACTGTGATCTCTACCCTCTCACGGCTGACGTTGATGAAACTTCAGAGCCGCTACCAACACTAAACCTTACAACCATCCGCAATTCCCAATATGAGGGACTTCCTCCAGAAGAGGGGTTAGAGCCTCAGAGCGCGATGGCTGAGATGGAAACGGACATGGAACCAGGAGGAAGTGACCTCACCTGCAAACCAGAAGCTTCCTTAATCCCCGAGATGGGACCAGAGGATGGAGCGTTTGACCCCGGCGGTGAGCCAACGCTGCCTCCTGGGCCTAAGCCCCGGGCAATCTCCCTGGAGGCCACAGCAGTCTCCATGGAGATACAGGAGAGGCCCTGTTCTGTGGAGCCCACATCAGAGCCTTCTCCAACACCACCACCACCCCCGTGCGATCCACCCCCGTGCGATCCACCCCTGTGTGATCCACCCCCGTGCGATCCACCCCCGTGCGATCCACCCCCGTGCGATCCACCCCCGTGCGATCCACCAACCGAAGCTCCACCCAAACCCAAAGAGCGGAAGCACAGACCCTTATCCGGGGGCGATGGCCTCCTTGGCTCAGCCGTCAGCAGCAACAACAACCACAACAACAACAACCCCCTCACTGAGGAGTCTCTGGGGTCGCCAGGGGGCCGTGAGTTCCCAGCGTTCTTCATGGAGGACGCCACGGACGCGGACAACGCTGCAATGGCGCCGGCATGCAACGGAACATCACAGAACCATTCGCAATCCCCCCTCGGGAGCCAGACCCCCATGGGTCTCTGCTCCTCCGTCCCCCCCTCTCCCCCTCAGGAGACCCCAGGGGAGCTGATGGCGTGCGACCCTTGCGGGAGGTCGGATGACTGTGAGGACGTAGTGGCCGGGTTTCAGCGCTCGGCGTCCACCAGGATCAGCAGAACCTTCTTACCGGCTCACCAGCCGACCGTGAAGCAAGAGGATTACTCAGAGGTACTGGCAGTGTGGCGCCTTAGTTGTGAGGGTGATTTGAAAGCTGTTTAAAAAAACAATCCACTGGTTACATCACAAGATTCCAGTGAGCTGTCTGGATGATGGCCGTGTCACCTCCAAAGTGGATTGTTCCAAGTGCCAAGCTTCATCAGTCCATCACTCCCACTTGTGATGTCACACATGGATAGATTAATTGCTTTTTAATAATACTTTTTGGTTAACGATTTCACATCTGTTTCAAACTCCATCAAATGAAGCCAGTTGATGGAGTGATAAATGTTGAAGTTGAGTAAAACAAGGTGACGTCCACCTCCTCGTGACGTTTACATGAATTGATGTATCTGCGTTTTCGCCTCAGATCTCAGACTTTAAGACCCCCATCGTCCTGGACACGGGGTCTGGGGTGATGAAGGCCGGGTTTGCGGATGAGGAACTTCCAGCGATTATTTTCCCCACCGTCATTGGCCTGCCAAAGTATGAGGTAATGTCAGCAGATCAGGTCATCGTGGTCAGATCATAGAAGGCTTAAACAGATGTTGATGCCACAGATGTTCAAGGGGCTACAGTTGTTCAGCGCTCTCTGGTTCTTCTGCAGGAGATGATGAACGGCAGCTCGGAGCGAGAGGGCTTCATCGGCCATGACGCCCAGCACATGAGGGGGGTCCTGGCCCTGAGGTACCCCATGAAGAACGGGGTCATCCACAACTGGGACGACATGGAGAAGGTACGGGTAGCACCCAGTGGGTTGAACTGGGACGGTACTAGTGTGTAGAACTGGGAAGGGTACCAGTGTGTATTGAACTGGGACGGGTACCAGTGTGTATTGAACTGGGACGGGTACCTGTGTGTGTGTGTGTGTGTGATGCCTGATCACTTTTTAAGTAGGCTTTAGGTATGAGCAATATTGCCTGCCAAACAATGAAACAATTACATTTAATCTGTTGTGTTTAGCCTCACCCGAATTTCCGGTGCTACTCGAAAAACCACCGATGTGAATGTGGTTCTGCGAGTTGGGGCTACTGTACCTAACTCACCCTAAAGCTTAATTTAACAGACTCTACTGTCTAAGGTGGAGGATAGTCAAAGCATATGATCAAAATTGGAGCAATCACAAAAAGTGCTTTGAAGAAAAAAAAATCTGCACCTAGTGTGAAGTAACCCTAAGAATCAGAATAGAAATGTACGTTATGGAAGGAAAGATTAAATCTTTCCTTCCAGTGGCACAGAGATTCCTGCAGAATCTCTGAGCCACTTACAGCTGTGTATGCTATGTCAGTATTATGTTGTATTGAGGATGTCTTGCGTATGTTTTGTATGCTAATAAATAATGCATATAGAAATGTACATGTTTTTTGCATGGGGATTTTTTTATACATTTTGCAATATTATTCTCATACCAATTTTTTTTTTTTAATTGAGTTCTAATGGTTGTAGTACACTACAACAGGTCAACATTTGTAATATGTTTCCAGATCTGGCACCACGCCTTCCAGCAGCTGTGTGCCGACCCGGAGGACCACCCGGTGATGCTGACCGAAGCCCCCATGAGCCCCCTGCACAACCGGCAGCGCGCGGTGGAGGTCATGTTCGACCGCTTCTGCGTGCCCTACGTCTACGTGGCCATGCAGGCCGTGCTGGCGCTGTACGCTTCCGGCCGCTGCACAGGTACGGCCGGCCAGAGGACTTTAGGGACACAACGCTTAGGAACGGTTCAGACTAAAAGGGGTCCATCTTCGTTTCAACCCCAAAATGCCTTTTAAAGTGCAAGGTGGGGGCATCTCTTTAAACTCCCTCCTCAAAAGGAAAAGGAAGACACGCGCAAGCAAAAACGCACACTCCCTGTGCTACACCTGAGCAAGTGTGCATTAGGAGACATTATATTTTTCAACACATTCCAAAACTAATATTTGACTGTTAGTTATCGCCTAAAGTACTGTCAAATGTTATTAATAGGTTTGTGTTTCAATTATCCGAACAATAAGAGTTAACCAACAATTCTACTGTTTAATTTAGTCTAATATCTCCTCAATCATTAGACTATAACATATAGCTTGAGACCAAGCTACTACTAGATGGTTGTGGACCGGGGTACCTCTGCATCAGGGGCTCCAGTAACGCGCCCTGTGGTTCCCCAGGCGTGGTGTTGGACTCTGGGGACGGCGCCAGCCACAGCGTGCCGGTGTATGAGGGCTACAGCCTCCCGCACGCCGTCCAGCGCTTCCCCCTGGCCGGACTCGACGTCACCCTGCACCTCACCAAGGTACCCCCCCTACTGGCCTCAGGTGTCTGCTCGTGGGAGTCGGCGTTCATGGTTTATTTCTACTACTCATTGTGTATATAGAGGCCATTTTACCTGTTGATCCTTTGCTAGTTTTCATTCCACTTTTCCATCCATTGTTTTATTATTTGGACTTTAACTGTCCTGTAGCTCTGCTGTGAGATCCTAATGACCCATCTGGGCTTAAAAATAACATCCAATCTGGCGGTCAGATCCTAAGAGATTTATTGCAGCTTTAACATTTTAATCTCAGAGTATTTGGTCTGTATCTGTCCAGATAATGATCCTCTTGGTTTAGATTTATGTATCGTTTGCCATTGAGATCTATGGTAATATTCATATGGAAATTGTTGAGCTAACCATTGAATTATCCCAGTGGTCATTATCTCTGGTCTATTTAATTAGGTGTAATTAAAATGTATTTATACAGGGAAGAAGATGTGTGGTTGCTAGGCAACTCCCCTCACTTCAATCAAACAGGAGCTGTATAAACGATAACTCCATATGATCTACATAGTGATAATCATTTATGTTGTTGCCATTGTGTCTATAGCTGGGTTTGAGATCCTTGAAAGCACAAGATGCTAAACGTCCTGATTCACCAGTTGGTGTAGGAACCTTTCAAAAACTGGCCATTCTTATCATCTGTGCCCATTCTATATTAGTCTAAGCTTACAAGTTTCTTTGCTGTGGTTGTGAGGTATTTCAAATTGTGGCCTATTTGTTTGAGTTGCAAGTGGGTTATCGGTCCTCTACCGGTGGAGCATTTACCCCCTGCCCAGTCTCCGCCAGAGGGCTCATGAATAATACACAGCCCCCCTCTTCGGTTACAACCAGGGGAGAGGATACGGCCTGAAGCTGTTGTTATCTGTACAGTCCACCCTGCATGTGTACCTCTTCCGCCATGAGGCGGCTGTGAGCCTCACTGAGGTCTCTGATCCTTGCAGCTCGGCCGGAGCCGTTGAACGTTGCGTTCGAACAGCCCTTCCTCAGCCCCTTGCATCTGGCTGGGGACAGCTGGCCTCCATGACGGTGTCCTGCTCTGGAGAGTTCACTCTGTTTCCCTCTGCAGATCAGTTTGTTTCCTCGATCTTATTGAGGGCCCTTTCCAAGAATTAATAAATTATCCGACCAATCAGCATTAGGGGAAGGGATTTTCCGGTCACGATGAGCAAAGGCTGTCTGACTTGAAATTGGGCGTTATTAAATCCTCAACGTGTGGAGCACATTCCTGCCGTGGACACATTGTTGATGGCAGCATGATATTGTTTTACGGCGGTTTTATCGGTTGGTTGTATGGCCTTGAAGGATTTATCCGATTTCCGATGAATACAGATTTCTTTGTACTTAAGCACATACTAGAGAATGTAGAGCCTTTACTACACACTGTGTGTGTGTGTGTGTGTGTGTGTGTGTGTGTGTGTGTGTGTGTGTGTGTGTGTGTGTGTGTGTGTGTGTGTGTGTGTGTGTGTGTGTGTGTGTGTGTGTGTGTGTGTGTGTGTGTGTGTGTGTGTGTGTGTGTGTGTGTGTGTGTGTGTGTGTGTGTCCCAGCTCCTCCAGGAGCAGGGCGTGTGCATGCGGACCAGTGCCGAGCTGGAGATCGTCAGGGAGATGAAGGAGCGGTGCTGCCGCGTGGCCCTGGACTATGAGGTGGAGTTGGCCCCCGGGGGCCCCTCTGCAGGGCGGGAGATGAGCTACACCTTGCCCGACGGACAGGTGGTGTGTCTGGACACTGAGAGGTTCAGGTGAGGGGGGGGGGGCAACTAAATGACATCATGCCCTCAATGTTTGTGAATCCATTTTATTCTGCGGTGTTTGAAACATTTCTACGACATCATCCGCTACTGGCTACTTGCCTATTTGAGCGCTTTCGTTGTTTTTATTTAGTTCTGGAGTGGCAACGTGTCGGTGTAGGTTTTTTTTTTTTTTTTTAATTTGCTATATTGAAATGTTGCAAAATATCTGCTGTGCGGTCAGCAAAGGGATAGTGTAACGGTTACGGGACACGGAACATTCCAAGCCGGATTGTTCTCGGTTTGATCCCCAATCCATTCCTGTCGCCTTTCTTGAGCCACATGTCCGTAACCCTTACCAGCCCCGAGTAACTTAAATATGCTGTCACTCACTATGAATAATAACACCTGTACCTTAATAATAGGAAGCTAATCTTCTATTATCCATCATGAAATGTGTTACAGCCAAACTTCTCTCATTCAACGTATCCTAACTTTATTTAAACCTTTTATTAAAACCAGTTGTAGCTCACCTGCTCCATGTGGTTCTTTCAGGGCACCTGAGATTCTCTTCAGACCTGAGCTGATTGGCCGGGATCATTATGGGATGCACGAGAGCCTTTACAAGTCGGTCCTCAGCACGGACGTGGACCTGCGGAGGGAACTGTTGGGAAACATCGTCCTATCAGGTACAGCCCCCGGGTCACGTTTCACCAGTCAGCCATGGTCACCCGTTCAACATGCAGACGCGCTAGCAAACACGCTGGCAGCGTGTTATCTTAACCGGAAATTGGCCTCCTTTAACATTCCTGTGTGGGTCCTTTAATGAACACCTTAAGGTTCTTTGTACGGTTTGAGCAGTGGCGCGTGCTGTCATCCTGAAACAAACATGGCCTCTGTCCACAGTATTGAAGCTTGGTTAAAGCGTAATTTTTCCCGCCCTTGATTACCACGGAACGAAATTCCGTGATTTGAAATGACGACTGTGTCAGGAGATCCAATCCATTCTCCAATCACAGCATTCGTCCGTCCGTCCCCACAGGCGGGAACACGCTCCTGGCGGGCCTGCCCGAGCGGCTGCAGCGCGAGCTGGGCCGCCTGGAGCCGGGGGGGCCGGGGGGCCGGGTGCGGGTCTCGTGCCCCGCGGACCGAGGGTCCTCGGTGTGGCGGGGGGGGGCGGCGCTGGCCAGCATGCCGGCACCGGGGGGCTGCGCCTGGATCAGCCGGGAGGAGTACGAGGAGTACGGCCCCCAGATCGTCTTCAGGAAGTGCTTCTGAGCCGGCCTCAGGTGTCTGTCTCACACGTCACGTGCAATATGTGTTTGTACAAATGATATTTAATATACAAATCTATTTTATATTTATAGCCTCTTCTACTCTGGTGCCATGGTGCTCTCCTCTGCTCTGGGAATCTATTTATAAATGAGTGTCTTATTCTAGATGACGTATTCCGATTAATTGGTCCGTCCATAACTTGTTGTAACGCGTGTTTATGAATCTCTTACTTCATGAATGATTCCACATCTCTCAGAAGGGGGTAAAGTCCCAACAGTTAACCCAAACCCACGGTAGGATTTAGACCAATATGTTTTTCTCTTGTCTTTTACTACCAAACAAGCCTTGACTGCCATGGTCTTTAAATCCAGTTCAGGGATTATTGAGTGAATGTCGTTCAATGATTAACGGTGGGCCCATTCAGCCTCAACGCCATCCTCTAAGCCTTTTAAGAGACAAACTAACGTCAAATTAAATAATATTCTAAGACTAAATTAATTAAAAATTTGTATTTAAAAAAAGGAACGATTTATTTTGATGCATGTTTATTTGGTGTACGTTGGTGAATGAGACAAATGAGTACATGGGCCGTGATGAAGAGGTTGATTGTCATAACGACCGGTATCCAATGAGACATCTTGTAGTTAGACGTCAACGCTACCAATCGGCTCCTCATGACTTGCGCGTGGGGGCACATAACTGAATGAACTATAAACTTCACTCTGACTTTACAATGCAATACACTTCTCGTCTTTTATACTTTCCTCGTGTTGTTCATCTACCTGAGCCAATGCAAATGCAAAGTCTTTTCGAGCGAGTTTGTGAAATGCAGAGAATTATGGTGGGAAACGCTGATTTATTTTCTTAGAATAACTGCCAACTTGTTCCAGGTGTTTTGATGACTTGTTTGATGTTTTTAACTGCATGGTTTGAGATCAATGAGTGTCTTTTGTGTATTTTTTTTATATTTGTGTGATGTTGCTTTTGAGCTTTTACCTCCATCTTGTTCAGCAGTATTCTTTCTACATTTGTGAAAGCCTTTCCCTCTGTGCCAAAAATACATGCATTTTTACTTTACTTGAAACTAGAAAATTCTTTGCCTAAAACTAAACTACCTAAACAATTAGAAACACCAGCTGATTTACAAGTGTTTTGCTACAGCTTTTGGTTTTTAAACTTTTTGTGTGCTATGGAAGTATTTTATTTCAGCTTATAACTAAGCATTATAACTTTGTGTGTATTGCTTGGTTTCTGTTTACATATATGTTTGATGGTTCTGTGTCTGAAGTGTGTTTAATATTGTGTACTGCCCTTGTTTAAATGTACGGGGCGGTCATGTGGTTCTGCGGCTCAGGTCGGGTGGGGGAGACGAGGACTGTATCGGTGGGACGGGTTGGCCTCGTAGGGTCGGAGAATAAACTTACTACTCTGTTGAACGTATGATGTGTGACGAGCCTATGGATGTTTTGCACCAAGTCGCATGTCTGTTTTTTTAATAATAAATATTTTATCTTTTTAAATGTGTGTGTTGCATTTATAATTGTATTCATATGAGAAGTGGGGGTATGGGAAGCTTGGCTACAATAGTCCGACCACAGAAAGCCACGGCCCCCGAGTCCGCAGCTGGTTTCAATTCCCACATAAACCCGGGTGGAAGTCGCTGGCGTCCCAAATATGCACTCAAATAACCACTTGTGGAACTCGTGCCAACTGGAAATGTAGGCCTACTTTGTAAATACTTTGAGTTGAAGTGGATATTAAAACGCTTTGGCTCTTTAACAGGCACATACATAGCCTATAAACCAGCGAAGGATATCCTAACTTTTAAAGTTTATTTTTCAGCATTAATTGTAGTTGAATTGGGCAACACGGGGACATGTCCTTTGTAGTCTTGTTTTTCCAAAGATGAATAGGCTATATAGTTTTACAACTTATTTCTTACTAAATTATAATGTACATATGTGTGCAGGGTCCAATCCAATATACAAGTATTATGATTGACAAACGGTTAAGTCGGCTGTATTATGGACAAGGGCGCCATCTAGTGGACAGGAGGCGGTCAGTTACCCTGACAACTACCCTGACAAACATGACAACAAGTCGAAGTTTGTCTTGGTTTCAAACCTCCTCAGTATCGATCGACCCGTTCATGTATGACGGCCCATAGTGTGATTAATTTGTGTAGAGATGTCCAGGGCTCAGGCAGAAAGCGTGATTAAAAACATCATCCGAGATATCGGCGAGGAATGCGCAGCAAAGGGCCAGGCCGCGTCCGAGACGCTGGTGGCCTTCATGGTGAGTTTATACTGTGTAATGTTTAATGCGTTACTTGTCAGGTGTGAGTTGCCTGTGAATAAATGTAGAGAATAAATTTACCAGGTGAAGGCTGTGGTTCTGGACCCGGAAAACGGGTTCAACGTCGACCGGACTCTCACCAGAGAGGACGTGAGACAGCTGGTAGAGGTAAAGTAACAGACGGTAAACACTCTTTAACAACACTAATAATTACCATTTATGTCATATTTTTCTAATGTGACCATTTTAAATGTGTTTTTTTTCACAGTTGTGTGTGGGTAAACTGACCGAGGAAGGCAGTCCAGCTCTCGACACATTAAAGATGCAGGTTTACTTTGACATGAACTACACATCTCGACGTGAGTTGGCCCTTGTTCTCATTAAATCACATTTATAACACATGATCGGGTCACTCACTGTTTCAGTCTGTATTTGTGTATTCAACATTCTGCATCCTTTTGTCCTAGAAATAGTAGCAGGTGCGTCCAATTTTTAAATCAAACTTTATTTGTATTTTCACAAATTGTTAAACGTTTATCCTCCACATAGAATAATGGTGTTTTCTTCAGTTGAGTCTTTGGATAATTGGCCTAGTAAACTAACCCTTGGCTGTTGTACTGGTAATTGACCAACTCTTTCCGACCGGCAGGTGA
Source organism: Gadus macrocephalus (assembly GCF_031168955.1). Classification (NCBI taxonomy): domain Eukaryota; kingdom Metazoa; phylum Chordata; class Actinopteri; order Gadiformes; family Gadidae; genus Gadus; species Gadus macrocephalus. Next base: position 13,292,597 of record NC_082402.1, on the reverse strand, counting down.
GTTCGTCCAGGAGCATCAGCGCCTGCTGGCCACACGGCTGGGGCCGGTGTCCCGGGACATCATGGACATGCAGGCCAGGACGCAGGCGGACCTGGAGGAGCTCTACCGCAGGATCATCAGCTACATGCTGCTGAGCTCCGGGGTGGGCTCGCCCAACGACGTCAACACCGTCCGGGAGGCCGCAGGTAGGGGTCTCTGAATGAACGGGATGTACATGGGAAGGACACCGTCCAAAGACACCGACAGGAAGTCTGTGTCCGTCCACTTCCTGTTCCAGCGGCGCTGCCGAATGCGTTTCCTAAGCAGAAGGTGGCGATCTTCCTGTCTGTATCTCTCTACTACCTGTCTATGTATCCACTTCCTGTCTGTAGGTCTACTTCCTGTCTCAGCAGCGCTGGAGAATGTGTTTCCTCACCAGGATCTCGGGACCTTTCAGAGTGTATCTGACCACTTCCTCTCGAAACCCCCATATTTCCTGTCTGTGTCTACTTCCTGTCCCAGCAGCACTGCAGAATATGTTACTTCAGCATGACCTGGGGACCTGTCCGTCTGTACTTCTCCAAACCCCCACACTTCCTGTCTGTGGCTACTTAGTGAGTTAGTGACTTAGTGAGGTCCCCCCTTCACTTTAGGCGTCTTTGAGTGTTATTAATTATTATTATTCTTCATGTTTAACCTCTGTTTTCCTTTTATTCCTAGTCTGTTTTACATAGTTTTGAATGATGACTATATGCTCTGTAAGGTGACCTTGGGTGTCTTGAAAGGCGCCTCTAAATTAAATGTATTATTATTATTATTATTATTACTTCCTCTCTAAACCTCTTTACTTCCTGTCTGTATCTGTCTACTTCCTCTCTAAACCCCCCTCTTCCTGTCTGTGTCTACTTCCACTCTAAACCTCTGTACTTCCTGTGTCTACTTCCTGTCCCAGCGGCGCTGCAGAGTGTGTTTCCTCAAGAGGAGCTGGTGACCTTCCTGTCCCTCTCCAGTCAGGACAAGGAGCAGCAGCTGGCCGAGTTGACCGCCGTCGTCACGGGGATACGAATCTTCAACAAGTTCCTGAATAAGGGAGGGGAGGGAATCGACGACTGTGAGTTCACACATCGTTACCGCGGATACCAGATGAGAAAGATTTCAGATGAAATGATGAAAGAGGATGAGGGTCTTAGGGTTAGGTTTTGGACTCCAAACCCAAAGCAGCCTATGGCCCCCTTGGGACGCTTTTAGGAATGTTAGGAACTCCATGTTGGACTGTCGGTTGTGTCATTCTAAGGGAAAAATCCCAGAGTTTTCCATCACCCAGCCGTGGTTTTTCAATCAGTGGGGGTATGGGTAGTTAACGCAACATCCTCCCTCTTCAGCTCGCTTGGGTGTGGTTTGGTCGAAAAACACAACCGCCATTACCGTTTATTGCCATAGGTGTCGCCATAGAGGACGAAACAGAACTTTAAGTTAAGCCTTGGTCTACGGTTCAAAATGGTTACACTTCATGGGAGAAACGGCTGTGGAGTTTGTTTTGATGAAAATCATTGTAAGAATCTTGTGCAGGCGGCACAATGCATCATGGTGAATAATAGTCAGCAGAAATGTCTACTGTGGCACCCTTGCGTGAATGGACCAATCAGGTTGGTTCCAGTGTGTGTAGCTGCAGGCCGTTGACGCCTGTCCCCTCGGGCTCCACAGTGCCCATGCTCCTGAACGAGGCGCTGCCTGAGCTCAGCGGCGCCATGGAGGCCTCGCTGCTCCAGACGCAGGGCCTGGCCTGGAGGTACACCGCGCTGCTGGAGATGCTGGCGGGCGGCCAGGAGCCGGCCGTGGAGAAGGACCCGTCCCCCGTCCTGCTCAGACAGGCCCTGTACAACGTCCGACAGCACGAAGCCCTCCTCAAAGCCATACTGGTGGGTTTAGCGGCGGAGGAGAGTGAGACCTTGTTACTAACTTATACTTAAGTTACAAGGGAAGTTAGGCATTCTCTTGCATGCTGATATTAGGTATATTAGTCTTGCAGGCTGATGTTGGTCTGTCGGTCTGTCTGTCTGTCTTTCAGACTGATGGGGGTCTGTGCGTCTGTCATGCAGGCTAATGTTGGTCTGTTTTTCTTGCAGGCTTATGTCTGACTGTCTGTATGTCTTGCAGGCTGATGTGGGTCAGTGTGTCTGTCTTGCAGGCTGATGTGGGTCAGTGTGTCTGTCTTGCAGGCTGATGAGGGTCAGTCTTGCAGGCTGATGTGGGTCTGTCTGTCTGGCTTGCAGGCTGATGAGGGTCTGTCTTGCAGGCTGATGTGGCTCTGTCTGTCTGTCTGTCTTGCAGGCTGATGTGGCTCTGTGTGCCAGGCAGGTGGAGACCCTGCAGAACGACCTGGAGTCGCGCCTCCTGAACCTGAAGGAAGCGGTTCAGACCAGGACGGCTGTGTCCACCGCGGTGGTGTTCGTACGTATCTCACCCCCCCCCCCCCTCCTACTCTCACTGTTACCGTGACTACAAACCAGAGATCTTCCCTCCTGTGTGGTCCTTGGTGCAAATATCTTTTCTTGGGGCTCACCACAAACACAAATGCATGCTTCTGTATTCACACACACGCACGGATACACACAACCACTCTAGAAAATTTCCAAAGCAGACAAATTTCTCTCCTAAATGGTACAAATTGACGTCCACCACACATGTTATCACAAATTCATTGGACGAATTAGCATTTCCCACCTTGCCTTCTTCCTTCATTATTTTGAAAAGAAAGCAACCAAATTAATTAAGGTGAATAATATTTAATAAGGGGGGAATAAATTATCAAAACCATAAGTGTTATAATGTACATATTATTATAACACTTATAAAGCTATTACAATAAAAAGTTCTCTTGTTGCTATGGTTGAATGGTTACTTCACTGCATGGAAAGGTCAAGGCGCGAGAGGGCCCTTTAACAATAATAAAGATCCCCTTCCTGCATCGACAAGATAGCTTCTGCACCGATTGCATCATCTACATTCACGCTAGTGTCTCCGACTCCTATGATAACCCGAGGCAACGCACTCGATCCGCTGCTTGTGAGAGTTCACAGTGTTGCTGATGGGAGCCTCAAAATGTCCGAATGTGTAGCACACAACTCCCCTAACCTGTGCGTGAAGCTCACCCAGAGTGCGGTGCTCCAGCCTCACTTCACAGTGCTGTCCCAGCTGTGGGCGGGGCTCCAGGACGAGATGGTGCTCCTCAACGTGCAGGAGGCGGTGGCCCTGGGCCTGCAGCCCTTCCTGCTGGCCCAGGCCCAGCTGTTCCCCCCCGCACAGCTGGACCTCCTGCTGGAGGGGTCGGAGGTCAGGAGCGACGAGCAGCGGATGGCCGAGTCGGCGGGTGAGTGGGACGCAGAGCAGGGCGTAATACGAGCTAGGTTTCAGTCTGGGACAGAGGTTATTCTGTCCGTCTGGTTACTTCCGTATGTTTCCCACGCTGTATATCACACCGAGCTGTGGCATGTATATCCTTGTGAACTGAACATTCACATTTTCCGTTTGGTCGTGGTGTGCACAAAGAGTTGCGGTCAAGGTGTACAACATTTTTAGCGCACAATGTACATTTTGCGCTTAAAATAAGTAAAAGCAGCACCAGTGTGTCATACCTGATGAGTTCTTGGTTGTCAGATGAGGTTTCTCGTTGGCGATCATGTTGGCTCATCCAAAGTTATATTAAAGTTCCTATGTTGGTGTGATTGTGTATGAAGTGTGTTCCTGTTCTAAGATAAGATGATCCTTTATCAATGGCAGGCAGGAACTTTGGGAAAGGGGCTAACCATTGACCACCTTCCTTATCTTTAGAGGAACGTGTCAACGTCCAGGAGGTCCGAGGCCGGCAGTGGCTGTTCCCGGGGACCATGGGGAACTTCTCCAAGCTGCCGCTGCAGTACCGAGGGATGTGTGGCTACAGCCTGGCCGCCAGGGACGGCCTGCTGCTCCCGGGTGAGCCAGGACCCCTCGGGTCATACCCCTCTACAGAGAGGGGGGCTGGGCTCAGGGGCCCAGGTTATGTTTTACCCCAATGTCCTCAGCCTCCCTGTAGGCATCCATGCGCTTAACCTCTACCTGCACCTTAATGACCTCACGTATTCACAAATCCATGTATTCTCAATTGTATTTATTGTATTGAATTATGGTTAAGAATCAGATAATAATGACTAAAATATTGGTGCGTCCGTTTGTATAAGAAACAACAATGCAACACATGTTAATTAAAGGGAATCCCAGCATCGGCGTCCTGAGACTCCAGGACAAGTACTACGTGTTCAGCTCCCGGGAGGCCGCAGAGCAGTTCTCCAGCTGCCCAGACGACTTCACCTCCCGCGTGGCCGAGTGGGCGCGGAGGTGCCCCGAGCTCATCCAGCTGCTGGAGCTGCACCGTCAGTTCACCGGGACCACGCCCTACTCTGAGGTGAGCCACGCCCTACTCTGAGGTTAACCCCGCCCTACTCTGAGGTTAGCCACGCCCTACTCTGAGGTTAGCCACGCCCTACTCCGAGGTTAGCCACGCCCTACTCTGAGGTTAGCCACGCCCTACTCTGAGGTGAGCCACGCCCTACTCTGAGGTTAACCCCGCCCTACTCTGAGGTTAGCCACGCCCTACTCTGAGGTTAGCCACGCCCTACTCCGAGGTTAGCCACGCCCTACTCTGAGGTTAGCCACGCCCTACTCTGAGAAAGAAATGTAGGAGCCATGCCCTACTCTGAGGAGCCACGCCCTACTCTGAGGTTAGCCACGCCCTACTCTGAGGTTGGCCACGCCCTACTCTGAGGTTAGCCACGCCCTACTCTGAGGTTGGCCACGCCCTACTCTGAGGTTGGCCACACCCTACTCTTAGGTTGGCCACGCCCTACTCTGAGGTTGGCCACGCCCTACTCTGAGGTTAGCCACGCCCTACTCTGAGGTGAGCCACGCCCTACTCTGAGGTTGGCCACGCCCTACTCTGAGGTTAGCCACGCCCTACTCTGAGGTGAGCCACGCCCTACTCTGAAGTTGGCCACGCCCCCCTACTCTGAGGTTAGTCACGCCCTGCTCTGAGGTTAGTCCTCAGTAACCGGGCTTCTGTGTTTACATGGCAGTTAGGTACCCTGATTTCTGCAGTAGGTTATTATGCCGTACGTAGTGGAAACTGGTCGTCATGCACCCAGAAGTCCCAGCAGGGCCATTTATCTGGGTGTCTATGGCCCTGTCTCTATATGCAATATCCCTATAACTTGCAATATTTCGTTGCCTTACTGAGCTATTTGAATCAACTGGATGGACCAGTATTTTTGTCTGTGCCTACTTAGGCTATTATATAAACACAACGTGTGTGTGTGTGTGTGTGTGTGTGCGCGTGTGCGTGTGCGTGTGCTCGTGTGCGTGTGTGTGTGTGTGTGTGTGTGTGTGTGCGTGTGCGTGGGGGTCCAGGGTCCAGGGGGCACCCTACAGGTGAAGGCGGTCTGCCGGTGCGACAGCGGCACCCAGACGGACACCCACATCCTGGAGACCAACCTGGCGACCACGTACCACTGGAACGAGTGGGAGCTGCGCCGGCAGGCCATCCGACTGGTCCGTCTGTTCGTCTATCTTTATAAACACACCAATCCCAAGTGAACGGAAAATAACTACAAAATAGTTACAAAAAATCGCTTCGATAACCACCTCCTTGCAAGTCTTTTTCAACATTATTACCTCTTGTTTTTGCACACTTCACACGCAACAATAGCGTCACAATAGCGTTCATAAAATCGTACTTTTAGGGGATGTTTCGCTGTGCTCTTGCTGAGCAGACCCTCTTTACACTTGCCACTCGCCAACCCTGTTTCTAAATCGGCTGTCTTTTGGGAGTAATAACATCTGCAAAGAATTAAAGGTTAAAGGGATGGGTTGTAGGGTTTGAGTGCAAAAGAAAAGGCTAAATTACACCGTCCAGCACATTTATTTTGGAAAGTCGGCTGCCTCTGAATTTAATACGCAGGTAAAAACCGCGTTGACACTGGAGTACCTTCAGTGTCTTATTTAAACTTTATTCACAAACTTAATGCTTCAGGAACAAACTGTATCCAACCCCCCCCCCCCCCCCCCCCCACTAGGCCAACCTGCAGACCAGGGTGACCCACTCCACGCAGACCCACCTGAGCCACATGAGACGAGACAACGACTCCCAGACGTACCCCCCCCGAGACACTGCCTGCCAGACCACCAGGGACGGCGAGACCAACGTCCCCAAACCCCTGGTGCACATGACCCGGCTCCGCGGCCGCCATGAGCAACCCGCCGTCAAGACAGATCTCACCAGACCTGTGGAAGACTGAGCCTGATTGGTTGATTGCTTTTTTATGTATGCACTTTTCAGTTTAAAAGTTGATTTATTGGTTTATTTGGCTCTCATAGTTGTTGAATAAACCATTAGCACTGGCTGATAGTTGTAATTGATTTAATGTTGCAAACTATAAACCAGCTAACGTGACATCCGTCTTGAAATCCTTCTGGGCTCTAAATGGTCTCCATCTTTGAAATGCAACTCTTTACTAACTCTTGGATCTTAAAAGTCTCAAAGGTTCTCTTGTCTCTCTTCTGTAGTGTGACCTTTGGGGACACCTTGGGGGTCTTCCCATTACTTAAACGGGATATCCTGTGTCCCCCAGTGTGAGTGAGCTTTCTCCTGTGAAGCGTTTTCTCAGGCAGTGAGCGGGGGATCATCAGAACAATCAACATGATGAATGAATACATCTGACTGAATGTCTTCCAGTGCGTTTGAGCCGTTGATGGGAGATTATCATAAACCTTTTGCCAAATAGAATCAACCGACAGATCAGCACCACGGCTAGCGCCATGACCTGCCGAGGCTGTTCTATAATTCCCGTGTCACCCGGGATGGTCCTTTTAAAGCATTACCTCATGTTCTCTGTGCATCGGTAAATGCACCTCAAATAGGGCCTGACCTTTTAAAACCTCAAATGACCAAGATTTGGTTGTTGCATACACTAGCATGCTTTTACACATTGAATAGACTGCCCATAAATAGCTTGAAATGGCTACACATGGGACATGAGTTGGCTGCGGGACATGAGAGATACTCTGGCGTGGTCTGGATTGATTCATACCTTCTGGTATTTGAGCTTAAATTTGAATGCAAAGATTCTTCCGACTCGAAGTTGAAGCAGCAAACCATTGATCGTACGGGACCATTGGATCAATGTGCCATGGTGCGGTTGCTGCATGGCAAGCCTTCTGACTGAGTCGAGTAGTGGTGCGTTCTGTGCAAGGGAAGTTTTGCTCTTGGTTTAAGGCTCAGACGTACTTTAAGTGTTCTGCGTCCGCGGACAGATACGTACCGGTCGCATGGACGTGCATGTTCCATTTATCCTCAATTAAGATCATGGATCAGCCTTGGATTGAATGATTAATTGATATTGGGCCCTGGGGGTGTTCACACACACGATGTTACTTTCACACCAGATTCAAGATAATATATCCAAAACACAGAAATTGCCAAGACAAAAACAGAGTTCAAAGAAAGTGTATTTTGTTGATGGTATTGATGGGCCTATCAATGTCAGATGAAAATATTTATTCTGGTGTTATGCAGGGAATGATGAATAAGAGACTCAATTGTTTGGATCTGAGAAAGAATCAGCCTGATTATTGCCTTGTCGGTGGCGGCATCTACTGGATGCTACAGGAATAAAGGCATTTTATTTTTCAGAGGTTGAAGTTCAGTATAGAGAACAAAGTAAAACCACAATAAACCATAGGTGATATAAAATATATAGATTCAATTTAAATGATTATAAAAACGACTAATTTAAATGGGTGTTAAATGTAAATTTTGGTAGTGCTTTTTATCCAGAAGCGTTCCTCCCCCGTTAGCTTTTTCCAGCTTTTAATTTTTTTTTCAAAGTTATGATATAATTTCTATGTAAGTTGATCTATTTATCAACAATATAGATTGAAGCTTAATATTTGCGCCTAAAAGTATTTATGTCGCTATCTTATTCAGGTGTTGAAGGTTTACTCAGGTTGAGGTTTATCCCATACCTGTTTTCCCTACCACTGTATGAACGGTTTTACCCTAATACAACAAATAAAATAAATAAACTCTTAAATTCCTTAAAAGTCCACTGACAAACCCACATGAAAAAATTCTATAGTTTACTATAGTAAATAAACTATAGTATACCCTATATATACTATAGTAAATATTGTAGTGTTTTTTAACCTTACTATAGTAGTTTTACTACAGAAAACTATAGTATACTACAGTAAATTCTATAGTTTACTATAGTAAATAAACTACAGTACACCCTATATATACTATAGTAAATATTGTAGTGTTTTTTAACCTTACTATAGTAGTTTTACTACAGTAAACTATAGTATACTACAGAAAACTGCAGTTTTATTACTACAGTATACCACATATATACTACTACAGTCAACTATAGTACACTACAGAAAACTGAAGTAAATTACAGAACTTTTATTATACTTTTATTTTGCTATAGAATACTACAATTACGATAACATAGTACTATATATACTGCATTACAATAAATGCATTATGCAGTATTTTGTTGTTCTTTTAACTATGTCATTGTACTTTACTTAATGGATATTTTCAACTGTATCACTTTTTGTTGTTGCCATTTTTAACCATAGTGCTGTAACAATAATTCACTGCACATAAATTAGGCTTACAACCACCATTAACACAGTGTTTTCTACAGACTGCTAAAATACAAAAAAAATCGAACAAAAGTTTAACTTTATTTAAACAGTTGATAATTTATTGTTTCTGAAATTTGGCAGCATTGTTTAGCTTTTGTCATATAAATGCTTTTATGTTCGTATCAGTTACGTAGGTGAACTTCAACTTTGCAGCATCTGTGGGAATACACACACACACACACCAGAGACAATAAAATCATGAGTTAGGAAATGATTGTTTCTGTCTGCATCTCTTTGCACAGAACATCTTAAACGATCCAAGAGCAACCCATCTACTCTGGTGCATCACTTAACCGTGGACAGCTACTGTGCCTCATTCTGGCCTTCATCTTGAAGCACAGCATTAGTGGCAGTAGATTAAAAGATTTGTTTGATCTTTTAAATATTGTAGCACCTGGATGTGCCCCCACAAGTAAATACTACTTTGACAAATATTTCTTTAATTTGGCAAAACAATTCGAAATTCACCATTACTGTAAAATTTGCTCGCAATATATAGGTAAGTTGTCTACCCCTTGCTGCAGTGACGGAAATGTTGATGAAAGAGTAAACAAAAATGAAGGGTATTATTTTCTCGTAATGCCCTTACGGCAACAACTGAAGGAGCTCTTCCAAAACACTACTTTCTACAAGTTCTTAAACGACAACAAAACAAATATGGGCATGGGGGACATTTACAGTGGAAGTATGTAGACCTCAAAACTTAAAACCTTTGTTGATACCCTTGACAACATTTCACTTTCATTTAATATTGATGGGGCTTCAGTTTTTAAATCATCCAATTACTCAATTTGGCCATGCACAGTCAATGAACTTCCATCTACTATCCGTGGAAAGTATGCTCTTCTACATTCCCTTTGGTTTAGTTCTAAACCCGAAATGCCAACACTGTTAAGGCCATTTGTCAAGGAATTACAAGAGCTATTCACCGAAGGGTTTTCTTGGCATGACAACACTGGTCATAAACACACCACAAAAGTTGCCCCAGGTGTCTGCATATGTGATGCGCCAGCCCGTGCCATGGTACAGGACATGAAACAATTTAACGGCAGATATGGGTGTGGGTTTTGTCTGCATATGGGAGAAATAGAACGGAAACGGAGCCCTAACCCTCAACTAAGAACACATGATCAGACTACCCATCAGGCATCTGCTGCAATACAATCAGACATAGATGTTAATGGGGTTAAGGGACCTAGTCAACTGCTGCTACTTCCTAATTTCGACATTATCAAACATTTTGTCCCAGAATACATGCATAGTGTTTGCCTTGGTGTAACAAAACAATTTGTCAGTATTTGGTGTGATTAAAAAAACTCTGCTTTGCCATTCTACTTACAACCGAAAATAATCCAACAGATTGACAGTTCTCTCCTCACCATACACCCACCACATGAAGTCAAAAGATGTCCAAGGTCATTGTCCGAGAGACACTATTGGAAGGCATCTGAATGGAGGGCATTTCTTTTATTTTATTCCCCCATTCTTTTGAAAACAGTTTTACCCCCGTTTTATTATAATCACTGGCTTACTTGTCTTCTCCATCTACACACTCCTCCAGGATAATATCCAAAAAGCTGATCCTTTGCATGCTTCCTCTTGTCTTACACGTTTTGTTGTCGAGGTACAAGAGCTTTATGGAAAATGTTATGTATCTTATAATGTTCACTGCTTAACCCATCTTAGCAACGCAGTTGACATGTGGGGTCCACTGTGGGCCAACTCTTCATTTGTTTATGAAGACACAATTGGCACTCTTCTTGAAATGTTCAATGGTACACAGGCAGTCCCTGAACAAATTTTTAAGAGGTCTGCCTGACAAAAAGTGCCTGTTCGGAGGTGTTAGGACGTCACGACCAGGGGACAAAGGCTGGGAGGTGCGTGGATGTGTTGATTTCCTGTTGGGCAGCAATTTAGTTGGTGGTCCGCAAAGGTGGAGCATCTCTGACACTATTAGTAGGCTATAACCCCATTGTATATTTCATCTACGACATCCCTCATACACAACGTCTTTCGACGCGCTGTGTGGCGCATTTCATATGCAACAGCTCTTATTCTAACAGTCAGAAGAACAGTAACAAGCATCCCAAAGTGCGTGGACGTTACCATGGGCGAAGTCCCCCCTCCATCCATGGACTCAACACAATGTATTTAGAATCTCAAGAGGTTTGAATTAGTGCTGAAACACACAACAATTGGGATAATAATTAATTTAGGAAACTATTAGCCTACATACTACAAAACATGGTATACACAGTGTATAAATATAACATTATTGTGAATATACATATTTGAATGTTCACCTCACAGATTCAGATTCATAGGCCTACTGTTGTTTTGAAGTAGGAAATGTTCATGCAATACCTTTTATCTATTAACTCCATATTGAACATATAATAAGTTACTATCAAGAGTGATTTAAAAAATAGTCAAGATTACATAATCCTGTATCACAAAGTATCCCATGCCCATGTTTGTATTAGATTAGATTCATGTACTCAGAACACTCAAAAGGACAAGGAAAAGGCTCTGAAAAACCTGATGGTCAGACATAACATTCAAGGTTACTGATGGATTTGAATGACTGAACCTTTTGAGTTACAGCTCAAAATACACAACGAATGGGAGAATGAAATCACACATTTAGATTGCTAAAGCCTGCAGCCAAGGAGCTGTGGAGGACAACATCAGCAGGCTCTGCAAAAACACCTATTCATCTTAACAGAATTTCTTCTGAATCCCCCGTACTTGGTTTGTTGTGCTTCGGTATTGTTGTGTTCGGACACAACAAAGCACAGCCCCTCTGTCGATATAAGGAGACAAAACTGTTGGGGCTCATGTTGCAATCAATATTACATTTGAACAGTTCATGTTAGAGGGAAATTGAAAGGCTTCCCTTTGTGGCTGTCTTGCTCTGTATTTGCTCTGACTCATTCTCATAGGTCAACGCAAAAAAATCACAAATTCTCTGCAATGTTTCATTTTGTCCGGTATTGTGGCATACTGGAATTTTGGTAAGTTTGATCAATTCATCAGGTGACCCCGTCAATTCCAAAAGAAAATGTGTCAAGACCAGGATTCTTCTCTCTTTTCTCTTTTTCCTGTTTCATATTTTCCCTAACTGGCATAGCTGGAGGGATTAAAGTCCTTCTCCTTTGGATCGAGAGGGAACAGCAGCACAAAAAGAAATATGTCACAAATTTGTTCACGTTGGCATCATTGTTTGCTCCTTAAATTAGAAACATTTTTTATTTGATCAACCAGCATTGTCCTTGGCTGACGTTCCCTGATGGGGATTGACTTTCTATCCCCCACATCGCTGTTCAAAAGCTGAACACTGCCCATCGAGGGTCCATGACCGATAATCTATCGGCAGAGCCATGTGCGATTTCTCTGGATAAAATGCACAATGTTTACATATGTCTACCGAAAAAGAAAAAAAACATAAAGATCATAACCCTTGAATGAACAGGACTCATTGGAATTGTAAAGTGATGGCAATGTCAATGCTTTTAATCCAGAAGAACCACAGATGATGCCAGTCGCTGGCTCTCAGATATGGTGGCGATCAAAAGGCCAAGGTGGCGTTTATGTCCACATGTCTTTGTCTGTGTGTCAATGTCCATTATATACATGACATGAATCCATCGGCAAACAAACAAACCAGGTAACTTAAATATACACAGGTGAGCTGAATGAGCCAGTTGACACAGGGGCATTAACTCGACTGAAAATGACTAAAGTACTGAACGGAGCCCTAATGTCAAAACAAAACCCAAAAATCTGTAGCACAGACTTCTGCATTCAAGTGAACATTTAACGGTGTGAATCCCAAAATATGAGGCAGACAGAAAATCTGAAAAATGAAATAAGGAAATTAATATGAATATGACATTAAGGACAGGAAAATATATTGGATATCATTGCTACCAAACTGTCCTGTTTCTGAAATTATGAAGAACAATCAAAATTGCGGCACATATAAAACAAAACAGTTGAAGTACTGTATGTCCGTTCAGAATAGAAGATGACATAACCTATGGGGTATTTATTCAGTAGTCTGACAAAAAACAGCGAGGAATGCTACAAGTGAGCAGGCCAAATGATCTTCAACCATTCAGACAACCACAACTCAAGTTCCACAAAACCAAATGAATCCGTGTGGACAAAAAGTTTTCTTGAAAGCCACAATGTATGACGACCAACCGCCATTATTAGCATTACCTCCATCACTGAATGCACCCATCCAAAAAAGTATTTACAGTAAACCAAATTAGTTTCAAGCCTAAGCTCACCGATTGTTCTAAAAGTGTAATCATTTATCATTGACCTTCCTGGGTAGTACTCCGACTCCCTGAACTCTGACAGGGAGAGGACATTGCTGTTTCCAAATGACAACATACACACACAAAAACATACACACACAACATTCATGCAGACACAATGGCAAGGAATTTGAGATTAACAAGCCAGCTTGCACTCCTATAGTTTCTTGATGTGAAAGGGACAAACTAAATTGGACACGCGGTGTACAATGAATGTGGCAAGGTCATTGATGATTGGAATAACTTAACGTTAAATAAAGGAACAAAACAGATAATAACATGCTATTTTTATAGCATGTAATAACATGTGATATGTAGATAAACATAATAACATACATTTATATAATATAATGTATATATAATAAATATAATATTGGATATTTTTTTTTTTTTTTATAAAAGAGGATATTTTACCATTTTATTTCACTGTCACATTTCTGTGAGGTCTAGTATGCGTTTATTGTGTGTTTTGTGCAGGGTTCTCTGCAATGCTTTTTTTTCGTTTGTGAACTTCCCTATACTAAATGTGAACTTTTCCGTGTGAGGCTAGTCTGAACAGCACGGCTGTGTGGCGGCATCCTGTTGTTTCGGGAGACAGAGGGGCTAGACTGAAATCACACTGCTTCTCTATGGTGTGCATAAATGCACACAATCTACATGTGTGTGATTGAGTGTGCAGCACACAAAAAGCACACCGAGTCCAGTGAGGCAGGCCCCAGCTGTCTGTATCTCTGCCATTACTGTAAGAGAATACCCCGACCCACACACACACCCACACACACACACGCACACACGCACACACACACGCACACACACACGCACACACGCACACACACACGCACACACACGCAGACACACACACGCACACACACACACACACACACACACACACACACACACACACACCAGTCAATGTGCTTTAACTCCAGCTCCATCAATCTCTCTCCGTTTGACAGAAGCTATGCCCACCTGTTCTCCCACAGCCCGCAGCCCAGGCAGGGCCCCCAGGAGCCCAACACCCCAGGCCCCAGCACATAACTGATTCACACATTACTCCGGACTCACTCGTAACTCGGCTTGATCTGAGCCATCTCCGATTCGGTGAAAAACGCTGTTTATTTATTTTAATTTGAAGTTATCCACCAACTGAGATCTTTTTGCCTTCAGTCCACTTTCCTATATCTGGGTTTGTCTTAAATGTTAAATTTGATGTACGGTTATTTTGGAACATTGAGGCAACTCCAGAAGACCCTTTGGAAGGAATGAGGCTGAGACATAAGGGACACTGACAGTTGTACAATCTGAAAGTGAACTCTACATTAAATTCAATGCAATTAAAATAACAAGGTTGCCTTTTGATGGTGGATGACTTAGTGTCAGGCTGATAGTCCTCCGCACAAACACACACACACACACACACACACACACACACACACACACACACACACACACACACACACACACACACACACACACACACACAGAGTATATGTTTAGGAATTCAGACCCGATAAAAGAAGGGTGGACTGATTGGTGGGGGTGTGGGGGGGGGCTGAGGAATGAATAACATGCCTCTTTACAAATACATATGAACGTCTGAATAGTTGTGAACAGTCTCGAGGTAACCATACGAGACACAGAGGTGAGGGGGGTTAGTGATGCAGACCTCCAGCATGGTAACACTACTGCTGTGTGTACGCTTCAACAAAACACTGATTGGTTGAGCAGGGAGGGATATCTGGTAACCGACACGCGGGTTAAAAAACCGAGAAACCCTCCACAACTATTGGAGCTGCTTCTTGTTCAGAGCCGTCTGGTCCGCGCATGCGTGTTGCCTGCAGAAAAAACACAGCGACGACTCAACAAATGATTTGGTTTCAGTCGTAAAACCTTTGCGGGCATGTTAGCTATGCGTGGATGCACATTCTCATTATCACACGAACGTGTTTAGATAAAATGCTGCGGAGAGCGTCGACATGGCGGGTCCGCCTCAAGTGATTCTATCCTCACCCACATACTACATGGTTTCTTGATAAGGCTTTGTTAGTATTAGCATGTGCATGCGCGTGCTGTACTCGTATGTGTCAAGTATGCGTGTCCAATGAAGACAGGGGTCTGCCACTTATGTAGGGACAGTGTGTGAATGTGTTTGGAGAGCCTTCTCACCTTCCTTGTGAGGCTTAACCTTGTGTTTCGCTCCCAGAATAGAGCAGTGCAGCTCGGCACGGTGTTTGATACTCTTGTTTTGTAGCAGCGTAAATGAACAAAATAATCGTACATCAGCTAATTAACTCTTGTTTTGTAGAAGCGTTAATATTTATAAATAAATTCTGTTTTCTATTTCTAAATAAACCAGTAGAAGAGTGGATGGTGAATGGATATAGTTATGTTTGATAGCATATGGCACTCTGATAGGTTGGCAGTAGATTTGATTCTGTGATTGCGGCCTGTCACTGGAATGCACTAGAAATTCAGTTTGAATTGGTATGGCTTGAATTTGAGCCTTGATGAATGCCGATGGTATTTCGAATAACTGCGAATTAAATTTTTGTATCTGAAGTAGTGAACATTGTAAAAACTGTGTTTGAAATTTCGGTTCTTGAAGGGTTCAACTTGAAATGATATAAATATTTGAACAGCAGACCTGATGGCAATGTTTTGACAGCAGACGATTAAATGTGGGTCCCATAGGGGGAGGCTTATTGGGAATGCTTTGACATGGTCAAGTTAAACTGTTTCTAAATCATAAATGAATTGCAATTCATCCATTATGCCATTTTATTTTGTTAAATAGTTTCACGGAAAGAATTAACCAAAAAATCGGTCACAGCTCAGAATTTTTTGACACAAGAACAAGAAACAAGAAAAAGAGGCACGGTCAGGGAATTGTTCTTATTCAGCATCGTTTATCTGTTGTTTTAGTCTCCCCCCCCCCCCCAACACACACAAACACACACACATACACACACACACTCACACACACACTCCCCCCCCCCCCCCCCCCACACACACACACATGCACACACACACACTCCCACACAGATCAACATGGAGACTCAACACAGGTGTGTTGCACACCTCTTCACACCTCACCAATCACCTCTCATCCCTCGCTCCCCAGTCCCCTTTTCTTCTTCTGATTGTCGAGCTCCATTAAGAACTTCAGCAAATCCTCAAACAGACACACACACACACACACACACACCTACACACAAACCACACAAACACACACACACACATGCACACCCACACACAGACACACACGCCCTGAGGCGCGGTAGCATTGCTAATGGTTGGGAA